>NC_143514.1:21304371-21661871 GCF_031878675.1 Megascapheus bottae
CCGTGCCTGTCTTAGGTGGAGGAGTCAGGACATATCCTTACCCGTCATTGAAATGCTGCAAGGCTCAAGTTGCAGTTTCTGTCTTAGGTTGGTATACGCCTACCCCTGTCCTTACCCGTCTTTGACTACCGGTCCAGCATGCTGAGCCAGATCTGAGGGGAGTCTCCAAAGGATAGTGCCGCAAAAGCCTGTCTGATGATAGTATTTTGTCGGGCCATGTTGTTACACATCACACAGATCACTCGCAGCATCACTACCAATCCAAGGATTACCAAGTATACCAGAGCCGCAAAACCTGCCCACTCTTTTACAAAGCTAGAAGCATTAGAAACCCAGGATAACATGTCTGGCATGGACAAAACTTCTACTCTACTGGAATTAACAGCCATTATTTCCAAATGTAACTATTCAGTCAAATTTTCAAATTGAATAGTCCAAGTGCCACGTAGCATTTGTCCCAATAATTTTGATAAATGAGCGGCACGTGTCCAATTCTGATATTGAATGGGGGTGATGCATAACCCTCGCATGGTGGAAATGCATCCAACTCCAGCGGTTTCCTGCAAAATGTCCAATTGTTCTTGAAGTAAATCAACCTGTTGATTCACAACCACCAGTCCCCTAAAAAATGAGCATTCATAAACATCTGTGCAGACAAAGCCCGAGCAGTATTTTCAGAAAGTTGGTTAAGTGTAGTAGCTGTGGGAATCAACACAGCCAATGAAACCACGGCAGCAGCGGCAGCAGTTGCAGCAAGAACACCAAAATCTCTTCTTTCTCTAAGAACCACCGATGAGTCTTTATCAGTCACCAATGCTGGAATCGGAATGGACGTGGGAAGCCGCATCAGCACCGCACTATTGTGGACACTGCCATTCCAGCAGGTGCTAAGCAGGCAGGTTTGCTGTGAACAATTTAGATGCTCTCCTGAAAAATTACACAACAAAAACAGAAAGGGAGACCAAACACAAACAGGAGTAGATGTAAACTCCACCGATTTACTACAATTAATATGCACACCTCCTTCCTTTTGAGGAGGAATTGGTGGAAAACACAAAAGGATACACTCTGGAATGATTTGTCAACGGAATCGGGAGCGGGAATGTCTTCAGCATGGTCCACATTAGCCCGCCTTTTGCCTGGATAGTCAGGAGGCAGCGCTGTAGGACCAGGAGCAAAAGCAGGGGGAGGTCCCAAAGAAAGCTCCGCCATTTTAGGTATCACTTCCTCTTCTTCGGAGAGCTCCCCCTCGGAAGAGGAAGAGGATCTATGGCTGCTGGGAGAGCGAGATCGTCGTTCTTGTTCCTCTCTCAAAATTTCACTTCCCCTTTCCGCTGACTGTCTAAAATCCTCCTTAGGGGAGACGAGGCAAGTTTTTATTAATCCCCACACAGCAAGGCAGCCAGGGGGTAGCGGAGTCTCCTCCTCTGACCTCCGGAGAGCCTTCCCTAACCTTTCCCACACTTCCGCATCAATGGTTTCCTCCTCCAAGAACCATGGGGTTCTCTCCTCTATAATTTTGATGAATTTCCTTACTGTGGAAGATTTTAAAGGGGTCTCATTAGCTTCCAACAGACCCTCAATGGTAAATTCCATCCTGTTTCGTGACACTTCTGATCCCATCCCACACACCTGTGTCCTTCCTCTTTAGTCACCTTCCGTGAGCGTGGTAGTCGCAATCCGCGAGCTTGAGATTAGTCGCTCACCGCGAACATGGGGCTGCCCTATCCTGGATCAGAGTCTCCAAGCGGAGCTCGCTTTCACTTACCTATAAATACTTACAGTTCAATAATTCCCGGGTTTCGGCACCAGATACCACGCGCTATCCCTGTCCCGCAAGGAAGACACGCGACACAATGCTAGCTTAAGCAGGATCCTTTAGTCTTCTTCTCCTCCCTTCTTCTTCTCCTCGCTCCAGGCCACTATATACAGGCAGTGGGCCAATCAACTCATGCCAGCTCGCTCAGGCCCTCCAATCACGGCTTCACACGCTCCAGTCATGCACCCTTCATGCATCCGGCCACGCAGAGACCAGGCTTCCGTTAACAATGGCAGCACTCCCTGAAATGGATGCCGGCCTTCATCCGGTCATGCGGTGGATATCCCTGAGTCACGCAGCCACCAGCACCACAGGCGGCCCCACAGTGAAAGGGGGATGCGCGCCTCCAGGTCCCGCCACCGCGCGGGAGGGGCCGGGCTCCCCACAGAGTTACAGTTCTATTCATCAGGTAGTAGATACATTACTTCTTGAACATTGATACCCCTATCCATGTTTTTCTCCCACTTTCCCTACCTCCATCCCCCCCCAATCATCTTGTTTTCCCCTTCCCTATTTCAAGTAGACAGATTAACGTATATACAATATACCAGATACCAAAGTCAAATACAGTGACAAGATGAGATAAACCATAGAAGAAAAAGAGAGAAAAGGAATAACATCACATAGTACATTAAGAACAACAAACACAAAGATAAACCTCTTGTTTACTTATTGTTTTTCTCTTTTAATTCATTGTAATTAATTTTAACTTGTCTTTCTAGAGCAAGATTTACTTAGTCATACTTATTTAAATATAATTTCAAACTTCATTCATATGTCTAAAATTTACTATCATTAATAAATGTAATTTTGATAGTACATTAATAAATAATGCTGTTCTGTAAGAAAGGACAACTAAAGCACAGAATCATAGGTGGAGAAAATATTCCTATTTATTCAGTACAGTGAGCATTTAAGAAATATGCTCTTTAATCTGCAAAATGGGAATATGTACAAGGTCCCTGTTTCACAGGGTTGTCATGATTATGGAAAAAAAGATATGAGGGTGCTTTGTAAACTGAAGTGTACAGAAAAGTGAAGGGCTTGTCATTATACATTTTAACAATCACCTTCTGTGCCTCTATTTAATTATCAGCAAAATGGGAGCCATGATGCCTGCTACAGATTATCCTTGTGATGGAGAAGGGAGACAGCATGTGAAGAACATGCACAAAACTCTCAGTTAATAAGTGTTTTCACTACTCCTTTCCTACTACAGTTCCTTCTGGTCACTCTGTACTCTGTAGATTCTGTAGCTTTTGCAGATGGACCAGTCTGATTCTGAACACTAATTCCTCACACTCCCAATTGTAGTTCTTTTTCTTTACCACCAATCCACCTCCTGCAAATGTTCCCATTTTAGGATATGGTAAACCGTTTACATTTGGATTGTGTGAGTTTTTCTAACCATAGGTACTACAGTAGGAGTTCTCAAAAGATTGGGGTCTACTGTGTGCTGGTGGTTCATATTTGTAATCCTGCTCAGGAGTCTGAGATCTAAAGGTCATGCTTCTAAGCCAGACTGAGCAGAAGTCCATGAGAGTCTTATCTTTAACTAACCATAATAAGCCAGAAGTGAAGGCTGTGGTTCAATCAGCAGAGTGCCAGCCTTCAGCCAAGAGCTCATGGATAGTGCTCAGTCCCTGGAGTTCAGGCCCTAGTCCCAACATTTAAAAAAAATATTGGGCCAGGAGTTTGGCCTAGTGGTTAAAGTGCTTGCCTAGCATGCACAAAGACCCAGGTTCGATTCCTTGGTACCACATACATAGAAAAAAGCCGGAAGTGGTGCTGAGGCTCAAGTGGAAGAGCTCTAGCCTTGAGAAAAAGTCCAAGGACAGTGCTCAGGCCCTGAGCTCAAGCCCAGGACTGGCAAAAAAAAAATCTATCACTCATTAGCCCACTCCTGGGAACTATTTTCTCATTTCAAGCCATGACTATGCCTTTCACTTCTTACATTTTCCACCACTTCCAAAACAATTCCAAAACAATAAGAAATGGATTTCATACCCAATCAGCTACCTGAAGAATCAAGGCCTGTAAGAAACTGGTAACCGTCTTTACAAAAATGGAGGCAGATTAAACAGCAAAGAGCAAAGACAAGGAGAAATAAAGCAAAAATTCCCTAAATATAATGGGGAATTGTTTCCTTAATTATAAAATTGTAGCACTTTCTGAGACGAGATTTGGGAGTGAAGGACTAAGGAAAAAGTCTTCATGGAGCAGGAATGCCAGCATAAAAGTGGCTACATTTCCAAAGCCTGGCTCAGAGCTCTCCAGAGTCTTGATCATGAAGCCCCAATGATTTCTAGATCTTTAGGGGACAAGGGTGAAGACAGGAATGAGCAAAAGTAAGGCAGTGATTAGAGTCTTACTAGAATACGTGGGAAGCAAGTGTGGGCAGGATGCAGGCTCTGGCAGCCAGCAGACAGGTCGGGGAACAAATTGAAGAATGAGTACTCATGAGCTCACCATCTCTAGCTGTCTCTGTGCACACTGCCAGCATGACTTATAAGTCACCAGAAATGTCTCCCTGGGAGAAATCCAGCGTACATGATGTAGAGATTAACACTTGAATTATGACATGAAGGTGACTCACCTCTTAGGAGATCAGGGAACTGGGCAATCAATGAGGTTCAAGGGGGTAGGGGTGGAGACAAGAGAGAAATCTAATTCTCAAGCAATCTGTCTTCATCTTAGAGTTCCCGAGGTGCCTTTGCCAACCCCCAGATACATGGCTAGTGTCCCATATAAAGTTCCCTTGGTTTTGAATGAACAACACAGACTATCCTGTGCTTCTTCCTCCTCTCTTCAGACTTTCTTTCTTCCTGGTATCCTAAAAATAAGGATGAGCATTTGAGCACTCTTCATGTGGGGTCTACGAGTTCTGATCCCTGGTTTATGACATGAAGGTAATAGATAACTGTCCCAGGGTAGTTTACTATTCCTTGTCAACATCGGAGTCTTGTCAGCTGCTCCCAAGACAAAACTGAAAACAGTCTCAGGCTGTAATGAGAAGCTCTACTATGGGAAAGCACCTCAACTTAAAGCCATCCTTGAAGATCTGAGTGGCCACCTCATAAGTCTGAGACTTCTAGAATCAATCGATGTTCTGTGCAGTCAGTTTACTTATGTTGAAGATCTTTAAAGTTCACCTAAGATGAACTTGATGTGAGGTTTTTGTCTAAAGTTCCTCTTTTCCTTAAACCTATTAGAAAAGAGTGAATCCTTTGAGTTCTACTCTCTAAGGCCACAATGAAGAATTCTCCCCTCCTTTTCCCAACTTACCTGACATTCTCCATCCTCTCACTCCCTCAACATAGCCTGTGGCTATGTCCTCAGGAACATCTTGAATTTCTCTTTGTTTAGTCTTCCCTCCAGGTAGCTGAAGAAGATAATTATCTATGTTGTGACATTTCACAGTCATTAAAATATCATTTTCTTGAAGTATTCCTTATACCAGTGGCTAGGATTTTTCATACCTTACTAGAAAAGATGTGTTGCAATGGATAGCATGTATCCAGGAATTCTCCATTAGATAGAAATACCTGGCCAAACATAAACTCAATGACTTGTGGTTTGAATCCCAATGTAATTCATCTCCTTTATCCAAAATACAGTGAGCCCAGATCCTAGAGCCTAGTATATAAATATCAACAATTCTGTATGTTAAATAAACAGCATAATGGTGGAAATAATGGGATATGAGTTAATGTTAGCACTTAGTATGAATGCTCTGTGGACACTCAAACACATTTCAGCAACCAGTCATGGTGCAAATACCATGTTTCAGTCTTAAGACAGTAGCTGGAAATTCTCAGAGCACTGTAACTTGGTCTTTCCCTGTATTATGCTTTTAGTTTAGAAGGCAGATGAATCAATACACTGATGCTAATCATCAATACAAGACTATGCACAGGTTCAATGGCCCCAAGAGTCATGTAATCTAGCATCTGATGTGGTGTGGACAAAGGAAATGAACCTGATCTAGAAAATTAAGTGGGACAGACTAGGTGAAGAACACAAATGAAGGGGAAGTATCAAATCTAGAAGGAACTACTTGGTCAAAAATATGGCATCTGGATATTGAGGTCCATGTGAGTAAATATAATCAGTTAATGGTTTCCAGTTATAGATAATGAGGCAGAGAAATATGCAGAAGTTAAATCATAGAATACCTTTTATATTAAATTAATAACCTTGGAATAAATACTTCAGGCAACCAACCAAAAAAGAGAGATTTAAGTGTGTGAGTCACATAGTCATCTTAATTATGGATTCTGTTGGGAGCAGTGTGGCTGGTGGATCAGAAACAAAGACAGAGCTGGCATGATGGTGCGTGCCTATAATCCCAGTACACAGGAGGTGAACATTGGGCTCACAACAAGTCCAAGCAAAAATTTGTTGAGGCATCATCTTAACAAACAAGCTAGATATGATTTATGCTTATAATCCTAGATATCAGAAGGCACTAGTAAGAGGACTGAGGTCAAGGCCTGGGAAAAAGCAAACGCAGGACCTTATCTGAAAAAAATAACCCCAACAAAACAGGGCTATGGGACATGGCTCAAATGGTAAAACATTTGTTTACAAATACAAGCTTCTGAATTCAGACTCTAATGAGAGAGAGAGAGAGAGAGAGAGAGAGAGAGAGAGAGAGAGAGAGACAGACAGACAGACAGACAGACAGACAGACAGACAGACAGACAGACAGACACAGAGGAAAATTAGCAATCCTTCTTACCCATGGTTTAACTAGAATACTGACTGAATTATTGTATTCCTTGAAAGAAATTATGGCTGCCTGATTTGTTTGGGGTCTCTGACAAGACTTTGACATCATTTGCAGAGTCTTTTGCATTTTCAAATATCTTGGGTATGAATGAGTACCACAGAAGGGCATGTTTAGCAGGCTGCCACAAATCTCTCTCTGGCATTACCCTAATAAAAGTATGTGTCAAAAAATTGAATGAATCATTATTAAACCTTTAGGTGACACAAAATTGAATTCAGTGGCCAATGTATGATAGAACAAAACGAAAAATATCCTGAAATCCTGGAATAATGGCCAAACCAATTAGGTTGGGAAAAGGGCAGATTTCAGACATGCAACATGTTCCTGCATTTTCACAAAGCAAAAATAAAAACTCTGGTATATGGCTACTAAAAAAAAGACCAACAAATTAGTAAGCCAGGGAGGCCACCTGTAAAGGTAGAATAGCCAATGACTATCACTTATTTGTAAAATGTATAGTCAACTTTACATCTATGAAAGAAACAGAAAAAGCATTGCTTGTGCAGATGCAGTGCAGCACTGTAGGACTTCATATGATCCACCCCTAGATTCATTGCTTGGTGTATTTGTGGCAAGAACTAGGGCAAGACAGAAACATTGTGCCTCCACCAAACAGAAGGAATAAGCAAACCTGGTGGAGTCAGGATAATGAATAATCACGGCTCAGGAAACTTTAGAACATCGTGATACAGTGTACAGGAAGGAGATGACCATGAGAAGTGGTTGGAGAGACAGAGAGGCGCCCATAGGAACCTGCAGAGAAGTTTGAGCAACTGAGATGTGGTGAAGAACACAGGGGTTGATGGTCCTTTCCTCTCAGGCTTCATTGCCTAAGGATCCAAGTGGAAGCAGATCACAAAGCCCCTGTCAGGTGGATCTCAGCAACTCCAAGAGTTGCCTGTTGGATGCAGGAATTTGCTTCCAAACAGACCTTGAGGCTGAGATGCTCTGAGGACTTGGACATTGTAGGATGCTTTGCCACAGTGATGGGGTTATAGGCAGCTATGAGAGGGAGTTGTAGAGAAGAAGAGGATCTAATGTGGGCCCATTGAAAAGTTTAATCAGATAGAGCTTGGGCAGGCAGGACTCAGTGATGAGAAACCCCATGCTCATTGGAAAAAAAAAAAGTCCCATTGTCTGAGGATCATAGCAAAAAGCAGCAGTGAGCCCATGGTAGGCTATGCTTAGCACGGAAAAGCTCTGATGGCAGCAGGGGCTTGGTGCTAGGCAGAGCTAAGATCACAGGATCTAAGGATCCCACACTATCTATCCCCCACCTTCCTTCTTCCCATAGGGTCATAAACTGTAGAGTGGGCCTAAAAGACCAAATCTGCACGCAGGACCTGAGTTCCTCCCTTTTCTACCACTAGTATAGCACTCAGTGCTCTATTTGTTTCTCTCCACATTATTCAATACATTTTCCCACCATCCCTAAGGTTAAATACATACTGCCCTTGGGCACACAAACTTGAGGCTTGCAAAAAGTGGAAATCTTCCTAGCCCTTCAAAATGAGCTTCTAAAGTAAAAGCAAAAAACTAAACAACTTCCCTTTGCCCACGCTACCTTCAATTTATATATAACAACAACCCATATGAAGAAACTACAAGAGATCCCATCTAACTTTCCTCTATCTTGGTGCTGCTAGGAATAAGCCTTGTGGCTTTAAGCATGCCCACAAAAGTTTGGCTTCGGAGATATTCATTAGGTTACTATGTAATTTTACTTAAACACTGCAACCAAAAGACCATAGGTGATTTAAACTTCCAACAAAAGACTTAGCCTCATAGCACAAGAAATATGAAAAATAAGCCAATAGGACATTTCCAAAGTAATGGTGCTCCATGATAACAGATACCAAGGATAGTGAAGAAAAACAAAACCAAATAAGTCAAAAGTACAATTATGAGAACAATCACTGAACTACAGAGGCCATGTATAAACATCTGAATGAATTCCATGAGAATACAAATAAACAACTGAATGAAATAACAAAGAAAGAGGAATAATACATATAAAACAATCCTGAGAAACATCAAGCTGAAATTCTGAAAATGAAAAGCTCGGTAAGTCCAATAAAACACCTAATTGACAGCCTCTCCAGTAAATGGACGCAAATGGGAGACAGAATGTCGGGGCTCAGAGCCAACACGGATGTATTTGAAGAGTCAAATGAAGAAAAAGAAAGAAAAAAAATTACAAATGGAACATACAAGACCACTGGGACAGTATTAAAACACCAAACCTAACAATGATGGGAATAGGAGAAGATGCAAGTTAAAGGGATAGAAAGCATCCTCTATGAAATGATAAGGAAAAGTTACAGATTCTGAGAAGATGAAAGTCATATGGATGACATTTGGGACAAACAACAGAAAAGAACAGAAAAGAACCAGTCAAAGACATATACACAGTTGAAAGATAAAATACTTAGAAGAAAGAAGGAAAAATGAAAGCCTCAAGAGAGAAACACCAAATCAAATACAGCAGTATAATAGATTACTCATCAAAAACTTTAAAATAAGGGGCATAAAAAGGGAAGGAGGGTGATAAAGTATAACAGAGAGTGTGAATTTGATTAAATAACATCATGTACATGTATGGAAATAGCACAATGAAATCTGTTGTACAATTAGTGCACATTAATTACAGAAATCCCCAAACGAGTTAGGTTGATTGATCAGATAAATGTTTAGCCCTAATTCTAGCTTTTTAAAAAATGTTAGTTGTGTAAGTACAAGATTTGGGATAACTGTCTTAATAGCAGAAATAATTTATTCTTCAAACACCTTCCGAGGACCCACTGTGTGATTAGCTCTGAAATCCTTTTATTCACTTAAATCACTATACTTTGTACATTTTATTCAAGCTAAGTCTGCTTACTTTCTTTTACATTAAGCATTTCTAGTAAAGAATTATATTTCACATTTTTTGATATAGGGTAGCCAAGGCTAGCCTCAAACTTATGAACCTCCTACCTTTTCCTCTTGAGTATTGGGATTACAGAGATATGCCACAGCACATACAAGGTAATAATTACTTTTTCTCCAGTTCCAGGGTTTGAACACAGGGCCTTCCACTTGCTAGGGAGGTGCTCTACAACTGAGCAAGTGCTGTACCATTGAGCCAGCTCTCAGTCTTTTTTTTTTTTTTTTTTTACTTTTCCTTGGAGTCATGGGGCTTAAACTCAGGGCCTGAGCACTGTCCCTGAGCTTTTTTGCTCAATACTAGTGTTCTACCACTTTGAGCCACAGCTCTACTTTCAGTTTTCTGGTGGTTAGTTGGAGATAAAAGTCTCACAAAATTTCCTACTTCCACTGTTTTCGAGCTGTGATCCTCAGATCTCAGCCTCTTGAGAAGCTAGGATTACAAGTGTGGACCACTGGTGCCTGATGTTTTTTTGTACATATATGTATATATATTGTATATATATACATATATGTTATATTTAACCATTTCTCAACTTACTGCTCAATCACAATAATCTAAATGAAAAAAATTACAAAAGTGATAAACATAAATAATGAATCCTCTTTTAGAAGTTAAATAATGAAATTTAAGGATAACAAAATTTAAGGGAAAAGAAAAGAAACCATGTGTGATTTAAATGATTGAAATTTTTGATACGTAAAATGTTTGCAAGTGTACAAAAGAAGCCCCTTTTAAGTCTAGAAAAATAGTTTAGGCATTCTTCTTTTAAGATACATGTTGTCTTTAAATAGGGCTTTTAGAGCTAAGGGTTATTCTTTTTATTTTATTGTAAGGGTGATGTATTGAGAGGTTACAGTTACATTTATAAGGTAATGAGTACATTACTTCTTTTTTTAATTTTTTTTGTTTTGATTTGCTTTTCTTTCTTTGCCAGGGATGTCGAGCATTTCTTCATGTGTCTATAGGCCATTCTTATTTCTTCTTCAGAGAAGACTCTCTTTAAGTCTTTGGCCCATCTTTTAATGGGATGGTTGTTTCTTTAGAGATTTGTTTTGGAGTGGTTCAATTTTTTGAGCTGTTGATATATTTTAGATATGAGGCCTTTGTCCATTGTATGGGTAGTGAAGATCTTCTCCCTCTCTGTAGGCTTTCTAGTTAATTTGCTAGCTAGGTCCTTTGCCATACAGAAGCTCTGCAGTTTAATGCAGTCCCACTTATCCAGACTTTCTCTGATTTGTTGTTTCTTGGTCCTTATTAAGAGAGTTTCAACTTGTGCCAAGGAGATTTAGTATATCTCCTATTCCTTCTTGTAAAGTTTTCAGTGCATTTGCTGTAAGGTCTTTGATCCATTTGGAGTTAATCCTGCTGCAGGGTGACAAAGAAGGATCCAACTTTAGTTTTCTTCAGGTGCTTAACCAGTTGTGCCAGCACCACTTGTTGAAGAGGCTGTCTTTCTTCCATTATATTTTTTTGCTCCCTTATCAAAGATTAGGTGGCCATAGGTCTGTGGGTTAATATCTGGGTCCTCAGTTCTATTCTCTCATATTTCCTAGATTTAGTTTGACTCATTTTCTGTTCTTTGTCTATAACAACTAGATTATCTTCAACCCTGGAAATTCTCTCTTTTGCATTGTCTAACCTGTTATTCATACTTTCTACTTTATTCTTCATCTCCCTTCCTTCTAATTGCTCTTTGTTTTTTTTCTTTTGCCAGTCCTGGGCTTGGGCTCAGGGCTTGAGCACTGTCCTTGGACTTTCTCAAGGCCAGCACTCTACCACTTGAGCCTCAGCACCACTTCCAGCTTTTTGCTATGTATGTGGGGTACCGAGGAACTGAACCCAGGTCTTCGTGTATGTTAGGCAAGCACTCTACCTCTAGGCCAAACTCCCGGTCCTCTAATTGCTCATTTTTGATGCCTTGTATCTCTTGTTTTAGAACATGTATGGACTTCTTTAACTCCTTGATTTCCATTTGAGTGGTTAGCTCAGCAGCTTTACTTTCTTTGGACATTTGTTGGAGTTCGGTCAGCTTTTTGTTTGTGGATTCTATGAATTCATCCTTTTTCTTTGTAAATCCTTTATTATGGCTTCATTTGTGGCTTCCTCTCATTCACGTATCACCTTGTCTATGGTTTCATCTCATTTAGATGAGATTCTGTATGTTTTCAAACTCTTCATTAATCATGTTTATCAATTGCATTTGTATAGTATTTAGAGGACTCTCCTCTGGTTTTGCCATTGACTGCTCCATTGCCTGTTTATATTGGGTGGGAGATGCTATTACTTGATTCACCATTTTTCTTGAGTTTTTTGTTCTGCCCATTTGAAAATGGGAGCAAGATTAATACTGGACAAGATTACAATTTTTTAGATATAACCAACGTAGACTTCTTTAGCTGGCCAGACAATAGATGTTCATAATATTAGATGGGTATTATCACTCTCTCTCTTTTTGTGCACTGACAGACAAATCTAATACCACCACCAATCACTGTTTTATGACAAAAAAATTAACCCCTTGATCCAATCTCTATTATATTTAAGTCCCTCTGGACCTACAGTATAATGGAACACCTAGATATACAGTATTACTCAACAACCATGAACTGTAGATCCATGCATTATAAAAGGTGAAGGATGAACAGAGAACCAGAGATAGAAAAATAGAATGAAAGACAAGAGGGGAGGTAAGAAAAGAGTAATGTAGGAGTGTAAGATTAATATAGTAATGAAGAAAAAGGATAACTGACTTAAGGTGATAGAAAATTAAAATAGTTGAGTACAAAATTTAGAAAAAATAAGATTAAACTTATGAAAATAAGAAGAGTAATAAGAAGAATATATAGAGAAAAGAGGGAAGTATATATAGGAGAGTTCAATGATAAAAATTTTTTAAATTAAAAATAAAAAAAGAAAAAGAAAAATGAGAAAAAAGGTGGGGCGAGATCCCACACAATTGTGAGTTCTTAGACAAGAAATACTAGGGTTAAGAACCAACAGATTAAAAAGTAGGTGACTGTATCAATATAAACATCACTTGTATCCAGTCTGTACCCAGTGCTGTCACTATGTTTCTAGGAACGACCACAATGACAGAAGGAAAGTGGGGGTGGGGGTGGGAGGAAAGAATCATAACATTTAAAAAAAAGATGGAGGTAAAAATGGCAAAAAAAAACAACACATAAAAATAAGAATGAAAAAGGAGGGACAGGATAGGAAATTTGTGTCTCCACTAAATTTGGGATCCAAACCCTTCAAAAAGTCTTTTTCTCTTGCAATTTGGCTTTATAGTTTTTCTGATCAGTTTGCTTGATTGGGCATTAAAAAAAAAACCCAAAAAACAAAAAACAGTGGAGTCACGAGCGGCTTTGTTTACCAGGACTGCGGCCCTGCCCAGGGTGAGGAACTTCTGCTAACACCGGGGGTGGACATCTGGCTCAGCTGCCTCTGGAAATCCTTTGCCCTTTTGAATGATGGCGCTGCCAGCACCACTTCTCAGGCTCCAGTCTTTGCCAGCAGTCAAGGTGGCGCTGCTCTCAGCTGGTGGAGGAGAGGATTCCTTCCCAATGCCATTCCTGAGCAGAAGTGGAAACTTCTCCTCAGAGGTACTCACAAATATCTGGATTTTCTGGTTCTGTGAAGCAGGCAGGTCCATGCCACAGCCAGGTGATGGCTCTGGGCTCGCGCAGGCTCTGTCTGCTCTGTCTGGAGCCGGCGGGTCTGCGCTGCCCAGAAGTGCTGTCTGCTCAGGTTCAGGAAGGAGGCTTTGTCTCCGCGATGGCTCCAAGCAGCTGGCTCCGCTCCACGCTGTCTTCTTGCGCCAGTTTTCTGCCTTTTCCCTCTCTGACTGAGATCTCTGTGGTGCTAAAGCTTACTTAGGCTTGATCTTACGAAGCTAGAACTGGTATCTTGGATAGAGCTCAGAAAGACTCACACTAAACTGCTGCCATCTTCCGCCGATCCTCCTGTCAGAGTGCTAGTGAATTTCTAAACTAATATTTGCACACAAATCCACTGGTTCCAAGATTGATTCTCTTTGCTCAATACCATACTGACTTCACATTTGCATAAAATCCAATAATGTGCTCTGGTATTAAGCCATACAAACAGGTTCTCTCCTAAATTATACTACTGAACCTTAGGAACAAAAATAGCATGATACTGGCACAGAAACAGACCAGAAGACCAAGGAAAAGACTAAAGTCCCAGAACAAATCTATGCACCTACAGCCATCTGATTTTTGAAAAAGGAGCCAGAAATGGACATTGGAGAAAAGATACTCTAACAAATGGTGCTGGGAAAACTGGACACCTTCGTGCAAAAGAATGAACCTATATTTCTCTCTCTCACCTTGTTCTAATAGCATTCAAAGAGGATCAATGATCTGAATGAAAGGACTGAAACTTTGAAAGTACTGCAGGAAAGAATAAGGAAAACACAAGAGCTTATTGACATAGGCAGTAACTTCCTGAATAGAACTTCAATAGCTCATCACATAGGAGTGAGGATTGACAAATGGGATTGCATCAAAGTAAAAAACTTTTGCACAGCGGAGGCTGTAAACACTAAGCTGAAAAAACAGCCTACAAAATGAAAGAAAATCTTTGCCTGTTATGTATCTGACAAGGTATTAATAAGTAAAATGCTCAAGTAGTAATAAGTAGAGCTAAAAAAAGCTCTCATAGAACCCATATCCCAATTAATAAATGGGCCAATGAACTGACAGTGTCTTCTTAAAAGAAGTACAGATGGCTAACTAATACATGAAGAAAGGCTTGACATCCTGACCATAAAAGAAATGCAAGTCAAAATGGCCTTGAAATGTATATCACACCAGTCAGAATGGCCATCATCAAGAACACAAATGACACAAGTTTTAGTGAAGATGTAGGGGGAGAAAAAAGAAATCCTTATACATAGCCAGGCACAGTGGCTCATGCCTGTAATCCTAGCTACTCAGCAAGCTGAGATCTGAGGACTGTGGTCCAAAGCCAGTCCAGGGACAAAAGTCCATGAGACTCATCTCCAACTGACGGCCAGAAAGCTGGAAGTGGCTCAACATAGTAGAGTTGTAGCCTTGAGCTAAAGGGCTCAGGGACAATGCCCAAACTCAGCATTCAAGCCCCATGACTGATAAAATGATAAAAATAAAAACAAAAAAACCACACAAAACCAATTGATTCTGTGTAAGTACTGAGTTCAGTGGAAACTTTCACTTAGTTATCTGTACTTTTATGTCCATCTAGGATTGAGGGACTAGATGGAACGACAGTGTCCTGGGAAACTGCAAATCGCCAGCCAGTGCCACAAAACTTGCTCAGTTCCCTGAAGACCATACTCTCAGCTGAATTGCTGTTCTTGCTGCTAACCTGACATAGTCAGCTTAAGTAGCACTCTTATGAAGGTTCTTGTAAAGCTTCACCAGTGATCCTTCCCATGTCTGGAGAGTTCTCTGTAAACACCCATTCCTACTTCCCTGCTTCCAGTCATTGTCTATTTCTCTATCCTGTTGGTTGTAAGCATCTTGAATCATGGGAAGACGACTGCTCATCCCCACAGGTACATTTCCTGTGTTCTAGACTTGGGACTTGAGAGTGCTTCAGAACCATATTGTGAATTGATGCATAAATATGTGAAAACTGGAGTCCAAGGGTATATTTTTACAATTCTGAGAAAACCAGTCTAAAATTCATGCAAAGAAGAGAAATAGACAACAATTCTTGATAACATGAAGGTTTGTTTCACAGTTTACCTGAAGCTCACCTGTATCTTTGAACTCTTGGCAAGGTTAGGCTTGAAGAATTCATCTAAATGACTATTGACCTCCAAAAACAGTCACATTGAACTTAACACAAAATCAGTGGCTCACTTCAGTTAACCAAAACAGTTAGAGCCTGAGCTAAGGAAGTAGCTCAATGGCAGAGTATTTACCTAGCATGTGTGAAATAGTGGATAGGTAGAGTCTCAGTATAGAAAAAAAGTAATTTTCTAAATACAAGTCCATGTTAAAAACAAGTAACCTCCTTGTCCATTAGAGAGATAATGTTGCCTCTCATTGCTCATAATTTCTCATAGGGACCCCAGGGAGAGTGATGGGTTGTCCAGAGCAGTAACTTGCCCATGAGCCATGTTTTAGACACTGTGCTCTTTCTCTGACTCACTCTCTGATCCTTCACCATGCTCTGAGGGTCACCTCCCAGTGAACTCTTTGTAGATTCTTCTCCTAAATATTTCTCAGGGATAAGAATGATGTTAAGGCTGGGCAATAGTTAGAGAGAGGCACAGAAACAGAACAAGGAACAGACTAGAATCCTGGAATGAATCCATGCACCTACAATCATCTGATTTTTGAAAAAGGAGCCAGAAATAGACATTGGAGAAAAGATTGCTTTTAACATATGGTGCTAAAAAAACAGGATAACTTCATGCAGAAGAATGAACCTAAACTCCTCCCTCTCTCACCTTGTACTAATATCAGTTCAAAGAGGGTCAGTGATCCAAATGAAAGGACTAAAACTTTGAAAGCACTACAGGAAAGAATAAGGAAAACACAAGAACATACTGACTTAGGCAGTAACTTACTGAATAGAACTTCAGTAGCTCAGCAAACTGTTAGCCAGCTCACATCTGCAATCTAATTACTCAGGAGGATGAGATCTAAATATCATAGGATCATGGTTCAAAGCCATTCCAGGAAGAAAAATATGTGAGAACTTTTTATCTTCAAGTAACTATAAAAAGAGCCAAATGTGGAGTTGTGGGCTCAAGTAGTAGGGTACTAGTCTTGAATAAAAAGCTAAGGGATGGTGCTTAGGCTTGAGTTCAAGCCCCAGTAGTAGCACATGCACGCGTGCGTGCACACACACACACACACACACACACACAAGGAATGAAAAAAATAAAGATATATCCAATAAAACACTAATCAATTCCCCTCTAATCTCTTTTCCCAGACCACCAAACAAACAGCCAGTCATAGCTGGCTGCCTAAGGACTTCAAGAATCTCTAAATATGTAAATATGTTTTGTTAAGTCATTATGCTTGTAAGAAATAAGAAATTAATTAGCATTAACATGTTGAATTACTTAGATGTCAGTAGTTAATATGGCTAATTGACATTTAATATGTCTTGCTATCTAATTTACTATGAATTACATTAAATGCTAATTATGTAGTTTTTTTACAGTTATTATATGTTGATGTGCATTTAATAGCTGATTATTTGGGTGATTGTTCTAAATAGTAAACAAGTTACCTGTTGATACTCATTTAAGCATATTCAGATCATACTCTTATGCATAATAAATTTAGTAATTAATATAACTTAGAACATTGAAAACAGTCAAGTGCCTCATGTGGCTCATGCCTATAATCCTAACTATTCAGGAGGCTGAGATTTGAGGATTGTGGGCTAGCTTAGCACTGGCAGAATGATTTACAGACTCTTATCTCCAACTAGCAAGCAAAAAGTCCAAAGTGGAGATATGGCTCACCAGGAGAGCAAAAAAGCTAAGAGCCAGCATTCAGGCTTTGGGTTCGTGTCCCAGTACTGATGCACATATGCTTGTATACACACACACAAACACACACAGCATTTAAAAAAAGAAAAAAGAACCAGGGGTCGGGAGTTTAGCCTAGTGTAGAGTGTTTGCCTAGCATGCACAAAGACCTGGGTTCGATTCCTCAGTACCACATATATAGAAAAAATCCAGAAGTGGTGCTGTGGCTCAAGTAGTAGAGATCTAGCCATGAGAAAGTCCAAGAACAGTGCCCAGTTCCTGAGGTCAAGGCCCAGAACTGGCAAAAAAAAAGCCCAAAACAATAGTTTGAAAGCCACAGTTCCTTAATTAACTTGCTGGATTTTGCAAGGGTTTATCTGTCATCAACATCAGTAACATAATACTATATTATCTGTTCCATTTAGTTATTTAAATTTCATTAATAGGGTAGTAACACATTTGTTTGGCCATATTGGGATATTTTGTCAATTCTGAGAAGAATGTATTTGAAGGTATATGAATTATGCTGTGTGAATAATTGGTGAAGTTGAAAATGTTTAACTAGACATTCTAAGGAAAACAAGGATGATCAAAATTTTTCTCTTTGCATATATGTTAAGGAGGTGGAAGATAAATTAGTTTCCTTTTTTAGCTTATTCTCTCATTTGGGAGAACTTGGGTCATAAGTTTGAAGTTAGAGAGAACAAGTTTCAGACCCAGTCAGAGCCCTGCCAGAGCAGATAGAATGAGTTGTCTCCGAATAATGAGCTTCCTGTCAGTGGAAGCATTCAAGCATGGGCTTAGAAATCACTTGTGCAGAAGGGACCTGAGCTTCGGGTGGGTAGCTGCGAGAAATGGTCTTCACAATGCCTCAGAAGGCAAAGATTCTATGATTCCCATGATAAATTGTTTGCTTGATCCATCTCACTCGCCCACATTCTAAAGTATACTTTCAAATTTAGGAAAAGAATCAGGTTTCATGCACCTATATTCCTATATACTTAGGAAGCTGAGATCTGCCAGCCTGGACAGACAAAACCAAGAGCCTCTTATCTCCAATTAACCAGCAAAAAAGCTAAAAAGTGAAGTTTTGGCCCAAGTGATAGAGTGACAACCTTGAGTGAAAAAGCTAAGAGACAGCACTCAGTCCCTGAGTTAAAGCGCCACTTACTCACCCACTACCCACCACCCTAACAGGAAAAGCCCCACTGATGTGTGCAAGTACTTGGTGTTCCATTTTGATTGGTGGTCTGGCCTGATAGTGACCACTGTCTTACCTCAGTAGTGGCCCAAGGTTGCCTGGCTTCTGCTGGCTCTGCTGGACTTCAGCTTTCCTTCAGGTGTCCTCCAACAGCCCACACTCTGAGGGGTATTCCAAAGGGATCAGCTGAGCTGCTAGAGTCATTTATCTCTGGCAGGACAGAACTTTAGAAAGGGCAGGTGCCTAGCTGGCAAATAAACTTAATGAAGTTTGTAATAGACTGCGGAAATATCAGCCACATGATCAAAGCAGGAATAAGCCACAAGAAACTATTAATTAAGACTCTCCCACTATCTCCTCTTCCCATTTTCTTCTTCACTATTGTAATTGTTTCAAACCTTTCAAGACTCAAAGCCTTTTCTTTCCCTTATTTTACAGTGTGTATGTGTGTGTGTGTGGGGGGGGGGGGAGTCAGGTGCTATGTCCCCAGGGTGCCTGAATGCAAGCCTTGTCCTCTGCTAGTCACACAACACCCTGTGCTGAGTGGCGGCTTCCCCAGGCCCCAGCACAGAGTTCTGCCCTAAATGTCCTTGCTGACCTTCCAAGCCTTATGGAAAAATCTCTTCATACAGGAAGCCTCTGGGAGACATATCCCACTCCTTCCCTACAGCCATGTTGCTGCCTACTTTCTGCTGGGCTTGTATCTGGGGTGGGGGCTGGGGGGGGGTCAGAGCTGGGCTTAACTCAGGACTTGGATGCTCTCCCTTAGCTTTTTCACTCGAAGCTGACACTGTACTTAATCCATAGTTAATTGGAGATAAGTGTCTCCAGATTGGCTTGAGACCAAGAGCCTCAGAATTCAGCCCCCCAAGTAGCTACGATTACAGGTATGAGCCATTGTGCCTGCCAGGTCTGCTGCTTTGACCTTGAAATGAATCCTAGATTTGAGGTGTATATATATGGGCAAGAGAACTATTCAAATCATTAAATAAGCAATATAGTAATATTAATCTTCACATCAATCAATTTTCAAGGGATTTTAAAATGCGTGCTTTTGTTCTCCAACTAAAGCTGTTTACCAGGTGATCTTGGCTTGTACTACAAAGCCATTTATCAAACCAGTCCCACAGAAGCCTTTGCACTGACTGATTTTTAAAAATTGTCCGTGAGATCTTTTGTTTGATGCAGCTGTCGCTAGGTAAATGATGTCACTGTCTGAATGTGTTTGGATCTGGGAAACAATATTGAACCCTTTTGGCAACACTTACTGGCTTACTGGTCAAGAGATCACCTCAAGGATCAGCAGCTTTGTGCAAAAGTCACACCATAGCTAGACCCCCACACTAAACCAATGCTCCCCACCTAGCCAGGCCTCAGGCCCTCAACAATATGCCTACCCTTCACCTGCTGAGATATTCTAATATTACCAGGCCACTGGAAGAGAAATAAAGACTGTATATACCCCCACCCAATACAGTCAGTCGCAGCTTGCCCAATAGCTCTGAGAAGTCCTATCCCTTCTCCCCTCTATTTCTAGACTCCTTTTACCACTTAAGGCCACCTCTAGGCAACACCATATGATATTTTATGATTTCACCATGGCTTAATATTATCCAACAATTAGTTTTCTCTACCAGTGCATTCTACCCATTCTTTCTCCCCGTGGACCCTGTTGCCTCCCTGAGAGCAGGTGTCCTAGAAGACACCTTCCTCTTTCAAATGAGGAACCAAATAGCAAATGGTCCCCAAATAGCAATAAATGGCAATTCCCCCTCCCCTGACAACATCTTATGGCTGGAAGAGAATGTAGTCTCCATTCTCTGCCTTCTCAAGAAATATGGTATTGTGAGCACTGTTCCAACTATTTACATCTTCTGATTAAGATATATAATCTAAAATCTAATATGATAGAAATCCATGGTCATTTTCCTGAAGATGCCAGAAATAATCTGTGGAGATGGGACACCCACAGCTCCCATGTAAATCTCTACCTGTTTCAGAGATTTATGGAGATGAATGTCTAGGAGGACGTGGGAGGGGCAGGAGTCAGGAGCAGCAGCATGGATGAATTATGATTGCTGCCGGCACAGCCCAGCCCATGCTGTTGGAAATGGCTTTCCTGTTGCCTCTGTTGGTTAAGCCTCAAAAGTTGTCAAAAGATAAACTGGGATCTCTATCAGGGGCTGAGATCATCTGAGGTGGAGATCATTAGCAAGAATAATTCCTTTTCCTGCATAGTATTTATTACCCATGCCCTTGGCAGGGGCTGGTGGATCTAGTTGTCCCAGAGAAGAGCAGTGGGCAGGGTTAGGTCACAATGTAAATGACAGAGGGAACGTCCAAAGCTATTACTGCCTGTTTCCCTGCCCCAAAGCCTTCCTGAGAAAAGTTGACCTGTTCAATTAGCTTAATGACATGGTGGGAGATGTTATTTCCAAACAGTGAAACCAGCTGGCCTGTGATCATTCCGGTTGCTGGTATAAAGCACGTCAGGCATCCTCTGCAGTGGCACAGGGACCCTATCAGCATGACACCCATTTCAGGAAAGTGCTATAATTTAGCACAGGCACCTCGATCAATGGTGCCCATTTCTAAGTTGTCTTTCCAGGAAAACAGACAAAGTATTAGCTTCCAATGGCCCACCAGACTCTGCAGCTGTGATGTGTGTCTGATCTGTTCTCCCTTCTTGCTGGCATCTGTGAATGGCTGTCCATCCATTGAACACGCTGTCTGAGTGTGGGCTCTGGGATCAGAGATCACCTGCATCTTGCTTCTACCACTCAGGACCTGTGCAACCTGGGGTAAGGTACTCCATAATTCTATTTAGCCCTCTAAAAATCATAATGAGAATCCTCATGGTATGAATGTACAAACTTATCAACCATGTATATGAGGAATTAAAGGTTCTGCTCAGCATACTGCAACCCTTTCTTAAATTTAACTGCCAATTGTATTTTCTAATCTGTTCTCTCTTGATTTGCAGATCTGTCCTCAAATTCCCACTATCAAATTGGTCTGTAGACCTGTTCTTGATCCATGTTGAATAGCTGTTAGTTCCCTCTTCTCTAGGCTGTCTGGGCCTGTTTGGGTCCTCATATCCTCCTAGTTACTCTTTCCTAAGTGTCTATCTAGTCTCCTTTTCATTACCTTGGACTGGAAGCTTTAAGGTAGCAGAGGGTTTTCAAACCTTGTGCAAGAAAATAAACTGTCCCCGAATGGTGATCCCCACAGTCTCCATGAAGCTCAAACTCTGAAATCCAGAATTTACTACTGTAATTATCA
Source organism: Megascapheus bottae (assembly GCF_031878675.1). Lineage (NCBI taxonomy): Eukaryota > Metazoa > Chordata > Mammalia > Rodentia > Geomyidae > Megascapheus > Megascapheus bottae. The sequence continues at coordinate 21,325,896 of NC_143514.1, forward strand.
TGCTTGAAGCTGGGCCAATGTAGCTAGGCTGGAAAAGCAAGAAGCCAGTTAGGAGCCAATCACCACTGGGCATGAGGAAGCTGCCCACCCCTCTGTTGGATGTTAAAAATAGGCATGAAGCAGGCTGGGGTGACCAGAGCTAGAAGTGAGCTAAAAATATGCTTCACCAGTGGAAACTTCCTGTGTCTCCACCCCCTAGACTTCAGGCTGGCAGGGGGCTGTGGGAACCCTGGGGTCCACAGCTGGTTAGGGAAGGAGGGGAGGATGGTATACAGGCTGGCATCAGAGAACTGCATTTCTGCCAGAAACTTGGGAGACATCCAGCAGGGTATTGAGCTGGTGATAGAAGCTCAGAGGCCACAGATGTCACACAGGTGTTCAATGCCACTGCACAGGGACACAAAAACCTTATCTCCCCACTCTGATCTTCACTGCCCCCTCTAAGACTGCAATTAATACACACTTTGCTTATTAATTGTTTGATTCATCTCATTTCCAGAAGGAGGAAATTTCTTGTCCCTTCACCCTGCTCCTGGTCACCCACCTGTCAAAACACTATGCAATCCAAGAGAGAAAATACACATTTATCTTGGCTGAGTGCTGACTCTGGGTAATCTGAGCTCTCCTGTGACATCGGTAGAATTCTTATTTCCCTCGAATTACACATGAGGAGACTGAGATTTTGGAGTGGGAAGGAACACACAGTAATGTATCTGACGTTGCTCAGCTAATTTGTGGCAGAGCCTGAGTTTTAATCTCTTTCTATGTCAGCGTATCTCCTCTGCTCTGTTCTCTACATCATTTCTTCATGTGGGGTTATTTCTGTCTTACAGGGGACACTTGACAATGCCTAGAAATAATGCTAGTTTTATAACTATGGGAAGGGATAGTACAGGCATCCAGCCTGTAGTCGGCCTGGGATGCTGCAAGTCTAATATCCTACAATGTACAGGGCAGTCTTCACAGCAGCACTCCCTTCTCTCAAATGTCAAGAGCACTAAGTTGGGAAATTGTTCTATATCATGCTGAGACAGTACCTTGATTAGAGTATCAATGGAATTATCTGGGGAACTTGTTAAAATCAGAGATTTGAGCCCCACCCAAGACACATTCTTTAGATCTATGGAAGCCCACTCCAGAAGATTTCCTGAGGATTTTAAGTATACGAGACACTACAATGAGAAATATCTTCTAAGAGAAAATTTGGGGAGGGAGTTCTCATCTCTGAACAAACCTCTGATACCAGGTAAACACTTGGAAAATATTTTCCCAATAAGGAACATACACACACACACACAACACACACACACACACACACACACACACACACACACACACACACACACACACAATCTTAGAATGGAGATGGGTAGACTTAAAAGGCAAAACTCTCACAGACTGGTGCTGGTGGTTCATGTCTGTAATCCTAGCCACTCAGGAAGCAAAGGTCTGAGGATCATGTGAGACTCTTTTCTTCAATTAACCATCAAAACACTGGAAGTGGGGCTGTGAATCACACAGTAGAGCACTAGCTTTGAGTACCAAAGCTCAGGTACAGTTCGCAGCCCCTAAATTCAAGCTCCAGGACTGGCACACAAAAAAGTAACACTCTCACAGCCCAGAGTACCAGTCTTGTGCCCTTCCTAACTTGCATATCAAGTACTTGACAAATAGCTTACTTTGGCCACTGGTCAATGGACACTTGAAGCCATGTGCTTTGTCCCCAAACCCTTCTTTTAATATAAACAAGTTTATAGGGTGCACAGTTTGGGACTGTTTGGATTAACAGCTGAGGTAAGAATAAGTGAGATCACAGGTGCATTATCAATATTATTATGCAGGCAGATTCAGAATTGGAATGGTACCAGGTAACACCATGCCTGGATAGGGAGGCAGAGTAATATGAATTGACTCAAGACAAAAGGAAAACAAATGAAAAGTGACAGGCACAGAGGGAAGCAGTGAGAGCTAATGGGCTAAGTAACTAAGAATTCCATCCAGCCATCACCGGTCTGCCCACTTGGCTCTCTTTCTTACTTAGCATCCAGAAAATAACCCCAGGACTAAACTCCTAAGCATCTGGATAAATGATACACCATGAACTATGTCAATAACAGCTCCCCTATTGTTATCAGTTTGGTTCAACAGATGTTCACCTCAGACAGGGAAAACAAATGACACCATTGTACAAAGGAAAAGCCATGTGCTTGAGCATCTTCACCTCATAGGAAGGTTTATTACAAGAATCACAATTAAGAGAATGAAAAAAGATCTAGAAGTAACCCTATCCTTTCCTTTCCTTTCCTTCCCTTCTCTTTCTTTCCTTCCATTCTCCTTCCTTCCTTCTTCCTTCCCTCCCTTCCTTCCTCTCGCTCCCTCCCTTTCTCACCCTCCCTCTCTACCTTCCTTCTTTCATCCCTTCCTCCTTCCCTCTTTCCTTCCATTCCTCACACCTTCTCTTCCTTCTATCTGTCCTTATGATTTCTTCCTGCCTATTTATATGTCCTCTAGGAACATGGAAATTTTATGTCCGTGCTGAAAAGCATCCTCCACTCATACTGTGAAAGAATCCCTGAGCAAAGGCTTATGGGGAATGGGTTTTTAGACTGATGTTTGAATTTTGATCAGTTTTGCCATTGTTTCTGCTAATCAGGAAGCAGGAACTTCATTTATTGGGAAATACTAGTGGATACAGATAGGTGGTCCTCTAAATCAATAAGGAAATGAGTTTATACCCATTGAAAGAAGATATTCTTAACTGTCAGGCTGATAAACTGAAAAATTTTGACACATCCAGTGTTGATGTGGGAGTAGGATTATATAAAAGAGTTTCTATATTGGTCCATTTATGGTGGATATCTATTGTGTGTCAGGTTATAATAGGTGCTCAATAAATATTTCTTGAATGAGTAAATGGATACTCCTTGTACAAGATCCTTTTCTGATAGTACAATTTCCATTGTTTTCTTTGTTTTCATATGGGCTATTTTACACATCTTGAATGTATCCATTGACAGACTGAAATGTTCAGACCCTCCGACATTGATGAGGTTTGATTTACAGTAGCTTTCCAGTACTTATCAGTTACCTACTGCCTGTAATGAATTGATAGGCATCTCCTTACCTTCACTGTCCAAGAAAGGATCCAATTCAAGCTGAATCACTCATGCATGCAACAAATTTTTATCTTATTGAACTTTTAGTGATGCAAACCATAATAGACTGGATACAACAGTAAAAAAATAGACGGGATCACTTTTCATTCACCTACATTCTACACTCAGGAAATAACATTAATAGAATTATAATAAAATGATAAGATTCAGCTGTGACAATTGAACGCTTGGGATGGCAGGCACAGAGCAGGGTGCTAAGAGTGCTTGATACAGTTGATATGGCAATGTTGAAGGTTCCATGAAAATTTCCCTTGAAGAACTAGTACTTTAGCTGAAGGCATGAGAATGAATAGGATTTGCAAATGGTGGGGTAGGAAGGCTGACTTTAGTGGGAGCTTTTTAATTTCAAGGAACCGAGAAGAGGCACCAGAGATGTGGAGAGACCACAAATCACCAGTGTCCTTGAACTAGCAATACTCTTCATAAGTGCATGGCCAGGGTTTTTTTGTCAGTTGAGGGGCTTTAACTCAGGGCTTGGGCACTTGCTCAAGGCTAGCTAGCACTCTCCCACTTTGAGCCACAGCTCCTCTTGTGGATTTCTGGTGGTTAATTTGATATAAGTCTCATGTACATTCCTGCCCTGGCTTGCTTTGAACTAGAATCCTCAGATCTCAGCCTCCAATGGTATCAGGCCCAGATTGCTTTTTACTGTTTCTCTGGATGATTTTGACTAAAACCAATGCAAAAAATAGAGTAAAGAGACACTTGAAAATGAGGTTGGAGGCCAGAAAAGGAAGGACAATGAGGACTTAAGACCTTATTCTAAACTCCACGGGGGATACTGCAAGGGACTTTAGGTAACAGTAACAGTTTGACTCAATATTACAAAATGACCAAACTATTAAAGAAAGGATAAAAGTTGCTCTGAAGAGACTGGTTAATACTCTAGACAAAAAATAATGGCAGATTCACTAGAGAAGTAGAAGAGAAAATGGAGAACTGGACAGTTATGGAATAAAATCTACAAAGTTGATGATGGACTAAATATAGAGAGTAAAGGAGAAAGTGACATGTGAAACACAGGAAGATCACTCCTGTATGAGCAGGAGTAGAAGATGGGAAGGCCATAAACTTTATTTTGCACATAAGAAGTGCAGAAATAAATGTACATATCAAGTAGATCACTATAGGCATTAGGTTTGAGCTCAAAAGAGAGGTCTGGGATTATTTGTAAAGGTGAATCATTGATATGGTCCCTGGAGCTATGAGAATGGAGAAGGTCAATAAGAAGACAATAGAACAAGGACAGAAAGGACAGCAGATGGATATATATTCAAAGGATGGGAGGAAAGATGAGAGAGATTCCAGGATGACCTTGACATGTAATATCAATCAGATCCTCTCTGCCACAGGTTTAGAATTGAGACCCAAAGATTCAAGTTTGTTGCCGGTTAGCACTAGAACTGATAACTGGAAAGACCATTCTACCACTTGAACCCTGTACCAAGAACAGAAAACTTCAATGAGCAATGGGAATGGCAGCACAAAAGCAGAGAGAAAAGACAATATACCCTATAGCCCAGGAAAATTGACAAAGGGACTCAGAGCCTGAGCTCCAGCCCCCGCCACCCATTTTCTATACTCCATGACTAGGTAGGGTTGTTTGAAGTGTAGATTTAAGTCTTGAGTTCATAGAATGGATCCCTGGTTCTTGATGGAACAGCATGAAACCAGGAGAGAATAAGCCATGTTCTGAAGGCAGAGAGCTGACTAACTTGGGCAGGGATGGAAAAGATGCACAAAGCCTTGAGAATGTGAAGGCAGACCTGATCCTCAGCACTTCACACACATTCTCTCAATAAAACTTCCTCCAAGGAAAGAACCATTACCCTTTAATCTACATGAGAAAGCAGAGGCTGAGAGTGTTATTCCAAGATCACAACAATAACCCAAGGCATGAGATTAATAGCTGGTCCCTCCAGTGTTATGTGCAGGAAAGCAGTTATGCAGGAGAATAAAGAATCCACAAGCCACATGTAGAAAGATCTGAAAGGGAGAGCATTAGGAATCACTACACATTTAAAATTAGTAATTAATAGAATTTCACCCAAGAAGAATCCTTAGAGATCATATCAGAAGAGCATGAATTCACCAGGCACAATAGTTTATATTTACAGGTGAGGCAGAACTATTCAGGAGATAGAAATCAGGAGGCTCATAGTTCAAAGCCAGTCTAAACAAAGCATTAGTGATATTCCAGTTTCAACAAGTTGGTTCTGATCATACACACCTTCATCCTAGCTTAAATGGAAAGCATAAATAGGACTATGACCACAGATGGCCTGAACAAAACTCCAAAAACTAAAGCAAAAATGAATGGAACAAGCAAACACGAGGCCCTGAGTTTAACCCTCAGTTTATATATAGAGAGAGATGGAGAGATAGATAGATATATAGACAGTAGTATAGTATAGCCAGGGGTGGGGAAATTTATTTCACTATCTAGTCTTCATGATACATAGCAACATCTCCTGTTCCTACTGCAGCCTTTTTGTAGGCTCAGACTGGAATAAAGTTATGATAGAGCTGAAGAAACCTTTTCAAGGCATAAGCCAACCTGCTTGGCAGATCTCTTGATTTGTAGTGGCCTTGCATTTCTTGTACCCTAGACCTTATAAGCCTCTCTGTGTGTCTCATTCACCTATGACTGCAGGATATGCAGGGAGGAAATTAGTTTGAAATAGAGACACTGAAGTGATCAGGAAAGCTACAAATGCCTCAACAAGCCAAGGCCTGGCTCAAAGAAGGCAGAGGTTAGAGTGAATGATTTGCAATACCTACCTATCCTAGTGCTCCCTGACTTGGGAAGTCCAGTCTGGAAATGAGAAACTGGCCTGAAATGAGAAGCTGAGTTCATGAAACAATTCAGGATGCCTTGGAAATGCAAGATAATCCAAGGAATGGGACCCTATATATTACTGAGTGTGGTAGAATGAATGGGTCTTGCTGGAGAAGGGAGATCAAGCCTGGGCCTGTAGGGTTGTTCTGAGAATATGAATACTGAGTACAAATTAGAACTGGGAAGAGGAACTGTCCTGGGAAGAGGACCCGACAGAAATGGAACTCAGCATACAAAGTAGAAAAACGAATGCACTTAGGAGGTTACAAGCCCACTTGCAGCACAAACTAGGTTTCTGAACTGACTTGGCATGATGTTGTCCTTACAAAAAGCTTGTTTCCTTGGTGAGTGTGAGGAAGGTACCTGCATAGAGGGGCTGTGCCAGCCTTAGCAAGTGATGGATGGGCAACGATCAAGCCAATGGTTTCCAAACGTTTTCTGTCAGATAGAAAAACCCTGTCATCTCAGCCACAATTTTATTTCATTCTGTTTCACCTCATATTTCACTTAATGGGAGCTGTCAAGGAGATTCTTTGAATTTTTTTCCTCCTTCATTCTCCAGCAGCTAGTACAGACTGACAGCCTGAGAGACATGGGTTTTTGAAAGACCCCCATAAAATAAACCAGTAATGATTTGGGGGTTTCTGTGTCTATGTGCACTTTTATGATCTGCACGTGTGCACATGTGTCAGGATCACACATATGTATATGATGACATCAGAACAGTCTTGGATGAGGAGTTCAGGCTCTGACACGAAGTATCCCCTGTGATGTGTGCTCCATTAGCTTCTCCTATAAACTGGTGCAGTTACTGACACTGGAGTAACTGGGTGGGTTAATTGGATGTTACTAGTAGGTAGTCCTCAGTTCCTAAGATACCATGCCTAAGGTTAGCACACTGTCCCTAGTGTTACCAAAAGTATCACAATGACTTGGGAAATAGTAAGGAATTATTTACCAGCAAGGAGGAAGAATAGTCAAGGCGTGATGCAGGCAGTTGAATAAGAACCAACTTTGTGAAGGAGGGAAGATGGTGCCAAGACAATAGGGACCCAGCCTAGCTCTCTCCCACAAAAAAGAGAGAATCAGGGAATCCCACGAGCCAACTATCTTAAGAAATCCACAACTACAAATTCAAGAAGCAATGGAGAAGTACACAAATCAGAAAAGAAACCCAGATAAAGCTTATATCCAATGTTCTCAAAGAATCCAGAACATGAGGACCCCTCCCCCACCCCTCACTGCTGGCTCCAAGCCGCAAAAGCCGTGGTGGAGGGCTCCGGGCCAGGAAGATCCGAACTCCAGCAAGCAGCGATATCCAGACACAGGAACCCCACACAGACCGGGCACAAAAGTGGCAGTGGCCAGTGCCTGGGCCAGGAAGCCTGGAACTCCAGTGAGCCGCAGAATCCAGACGCAGGAATCCCACACAGACCTTGTGGGGCAAGTCACATCAAGGGTAAAAGGCCTACCTCGTGGTCCAGTGCTCACTTCCTGGTTTTGAAAATCCAACCATGCTGTTTCCTGGTTGGGAGGTGGTTTGTAATGTAAAATAAGGCTACCTCGAACCGAACCCATGGATTGGCCCCACCACCCTCTCTGACCGCACCTACCTCCCCCTGTCCTGCCTACTTTTATGCTAATAGACTCCCGCTTCTTACTTTAGCCCCTTGTATTTCCCCATTAAACAAGTCTGCTGTGACATTCTCCCTGGCGCGTCTGTGTCTTCCCTCTGGAGAGGGAGGGCTGGGTGAAGGTGTCCAGCTGGCCCTATCCTTTCCTGGTCTCGTCTTAGTTGGGTGTGTTCTCTTTGCCCTTCTTGCTGGTCAGGAGGCAGACCTGACACAGGCAGCACAGAAGGCAGCAGAGACCAGAGGGGAGGCAACCAACCCTCCAACACCATGGAGCAGCTCACAGGCAAACCCTGACAAGTAAGTAGTCCAGCAGGTTCCTCCAAACCCATAGGGAAAGCAGAGCTGGTAGTGAGCTACAGAACTTAACCCAGACCCCTCCACCCCACCCAAAAAAGACTGCAAGTGCAGGGGGGCAAGGAATTCAGAATCCTGCACCTTCCCCCAACAGCCCCCTCCCCCAGGATAATGACTGGAGACTGACAGGCAGGCGGGTGCTAAGACCCAGGACCCCACCAAAGGGGGCGGAGGTGTCCCTGCTCCCACCTGCCCAACAGCCTCCTCTCCCAGGCCACTGAAACTGGAGACTGAGGGGCGCTAAAACCCTGCCTTCAAACAGTGGGTGGGGGTGTGTGAGTCTATGAGCAAGCATCTGATTAAACCAAACCCTCCTGCTGGGAACCTCCAGCAAGACAGCACCAAGGGGCCCCCCCACAGAAAACTCTCAGATAAAGCAGCTGAAATACAGCAGGGAACTGAAGGGCAGACCAGCAGGGGCCAAGCTCCCACTGGGAAAGCCAGAAAGGCGTGGCTCCACCCTCAGAGTCCAAGTCCTTGGCTGGGCCCTGCCCCTGGGAACAGGGCAGAACACAGCTGGTTTAGCTGAGAGCTTCCAGAAACTCCCAAACCCCAGGGCCTCGGCTGGGCCCCGCCCCTGGAAACAGGGTAGGAAAACTAGCCATCCGCTGGGCTAGCTGAAACCAAAGTGTGCAACTCCATCCTATGGCCCACTATGGGGCCACTGGTTGGGCACACAGACTCTGGGAATGGGCAGACACACCTATAAAAGCTGCAAACTCTGACCTAGTCAGCAGTGGAACTAATTTAGCTGAGAACCACACAGTCCCAGAACCACCAGTCCCAAACCAAGTAAAGGCCACTTATCGACCATAGAGTGAACCTACAAAAAGTCTTCAATGCCTCAGAAAGCACGATGACAAATTATGACATATATAAATAATCAAAGTCCCACACAAAGCCAAAAAGGAAACAAGAGTGAAGGGACGAGAGAGATGTCACCATCCCAAGAAATGACACCTGAAGAAACACAAAACATGACTCTATTCAAGGAGATGATTATGGACATGACTAAAGAGATTAAAACAGAATTCCAAAAACAATTCCAGGAACATAAGCAGGAAATTACCAAGGAGTTCCTTGAATTCAAAAGAGAAATGGAAGAAAAGATTAATACCCTCACAGCAGATATGATCAGCTCAGTGTCCACAGTGCAAACAAAAATGGAAGCATTAAGCAATAGATTGACTGAGATGGAGAATAGGACATCAGGAATGAAAGATAAAATGCAAGAGCTGGAACTGAGAATCATCAGTCTGGAGAAATCAGTCAGAATTCACCAAAGAGAACCCCAGGGCCTGGCAGGTGCAGCCAAGAAATCTAATCTTTGTATAATAGGGTTGATGAAGGGGCAGAGTTCATTAATAAAGGAATGCAACCCCTATTCATCAAAATCATAGCAGAGAACTTCCCCAACCTCAAAAGGGAAAATACTCACCTTATTGGAGGCTTTAGAACTCCAAGCAAGATCCTAGAAGGAACTTGTCTGGCTACATCATACTAAAAATACTAGACCTGAATATCAAGGAGCTGATCTTAAAAAGCCACAAAAACAAAGAAAGAGCTACATTACAATGGGAAAAAATTAGAATAACTGCAGACCTCTCCACACAAACCCTAAATGCAAGAAAAGCTTGGAAAAATATCATTCATGCCCTGAAGACCAACAACCATCAACCCAGACTGATCTATCTAGCAAAACTAGCATTTACATTTGAGGGAGAAACAAGAGTATTTCATTCCAAAAAGAAACTATATGAATGTATGCACACTAAACCAGCATTACAAAAAATATTAAATAATAAAGAACAAATTGCAGAATAGCAAGAACCCCCATCAAGAAGCAATCACCTATAAATCACCAAACACCAAAAAGGGAAAAAAGAGAGAGAAAGAAACTCAGAAGTAAAAATAAATAATGACAAAGGGCACTAACCACTTCTCCATAATTTCCCTAAATGTGAACAGGCTGAACAATCCAATCAAAAGACACAGAACAGCAGACTGCATTAAGAAACAAGACCCATCTATATGTTACCTCCAATAGACCCACCTCACTGCCAAAGACAGAAAAAACTCCAAGTGAAAGGATGGAAATGAATTTTCCATTCCAATGCACCAGACAAAAAAGCAGGAGTAGTAATCTTAATCTCTGACAAAATTAAATTCTCAGTAAATTCAGTACATAATACTAAAGGGTATAATCCATACCCAGAATATTATAGTTATAAACATTTACTCCCCCAACACGGGAGCACCCAAATTCATCAAGTGAACTCAGAATTACAGAACAAGATAGACTCAAACACAATCATAGTGGGAGACTTCAATACACCACTCTCACCAAATGACATGTCAATTCAACAAAAGATAAGCCAAGACACCATCGACTTAAATGACACCATAGCCCAGCTGGGCTTATCAGATATACACAGCATCTTCCATCCAATGGTAAAACTTTTTACATTTTTCTCAGCAGCACATGGAACATACTCCAAAATAGATCATATAATAGTTCATAGAAAAAACTTAAGCAGATACTAGAGGACTGATATAATCCCATGCATTCTACCTAATTACAGTGGAGTCAGACTAGCTCTGAACAACGCAGTAAAAGTAAAAAACAAAACAAAACAAAACAAAAAAAAAACAAAAAAAAACCCCACAAAACACTTATCCAGCCTTTCTCTGATTTGTTGTGTTTCGTGGTCCTTATTAAGAAAGTTTCGACCTGTTTCAAGGAGACCTAGAGTATCTCCAATTCCTTCACGTAAAGTTTTCAATGTATCGGCTTCTACTTCGAGGTCTTTGATCCATTTGGAGTTTGCAGGGTGAAAAGAAGGATCCAATTTTAGTTTTCTGCAGGTGCTTAACTAGTTCTGCCAGCAACATTTGTTGAAGAGGCTCTCTTTCTTCCATTCTGTTTTTTTGCTCCCTTACCAAAGATTAGGTGACCATAGGTCTGTGGGTTAATATCTGGGTCCTCAGTTCTAGTCCATTGGTCTTCAGGCCTGTTCTTGTGCCAGTACCAAGCTGTTTTGGTCACTATAGCTCTGTAATAGAGTCTAAAGTTTGGTATTGAAATTCCTCCTGCGCTGTTCTTTTTGCTAAGAAGTGTTTTTGTCTTTTATTGTTCCATTTGAAATTTTGGATTGCCTCTTCTATTTCTTTAAAGAATGACATTGGGATATTGATGGGTATTGCGTTGAATTTGTAGATAGCCCTTGTCAAGATTGCCATTTTCACGATGTTGATTCTTCCAATCCAGGAGCATGGGAGGTTTTTCCATTTCCTCAGTTCTGCTTTAATTTCCCCTTTCAGGGTTTTAAAGTTTTCATAAAAAAGGTCCTTTACATTCTTAGTTAATTTCCAGGTACCTTATTTTCTTTGAGGCTATTGCAAAAGGAGTTGCTTTCCTGATTGTTGCCTCATTCCTCTCACTGTTGGCATATAGGAAGGCAGTTGATTTGGGAGGGTTAATTTTATACCCTGCTACCTTGCCAAAGTTTTGAATCAGCTCAAGGAGCTTGGGAGTGGAGTCTATATGGTTCTTTAAATACAGAATCAGGTCATCTGCAAAGAGGGAAAGTTTCACTTCCTCTTTCCCTAGTTGGATCCCCTTTATGCTTGCTTCTTGCCTTATTGCTCTGGCTAGGAATTCTAATACTATGTTAAAGAGGAGTGGAGAGAGTGGGCATCCTTGTCTCATTCCTGATTTTAGAGGGAATAGCTTTAGCTTTTCGCCATTAAGTACAATGCTAGCTGTGGGTTTGTCATACATAGCCTTTATTATACTGAGAAATGTTCTAGCCAACAGACAAGATAAAATGATGGCATTTGCAGAGAAGTAGATGAATCTAGAGCAAATCATGTTGAGTGAGACAAGTCAAGACCAAAAGAACAAAAGGCTATTAGATCCAAACAGTGCAAGAGTGAGGACTCAATATTTGTGTACCCAATGCTATGGACATGGTACTGGAGATATAAACACAACTACATAGACACAAAAATTTATGACTCTATAGACATAATGTTTTTACGTAGATTTATATATATATATGACATACAAACCCTCATCTTAATTTTAACTATGTCCTAAAATCTAAGTGCCAGTGATTGTATATAGATATTCCCTTCTTGAATACTTATTTAACTACATCATTTGAAATATGATGTAAAAATCAATATTAATAAATTCTTTAATAAAAAAGAATTAAAAAAGAATAAACTTTGTGAAAGCTGTTAGAGGCTTGTGGCTTTACCATCCAAACAAATGGAGTTGCTAGATGAAGGGAAACTGAGCTCCTGCCCTGTGGCTTCTCCTCAAATGATTCAGTGACTATACAGTGGCTGCCAGGGTGAGGGAAAGCAAGTTGTAAGCCTGAGTATCTCAGGTACTTGAGAATCTAGGATTACAGGCATGAGCCACCAGAGCCTGGCAGGCCTATGGGTTTGCTCTTCTCTGTCCTTCCTAGTTTAGCACCTGCCAATAAGATGTCATTCAGCAACTGTAACATCTTCAAGACAGAAGCTTGACCTGAAACTTGACCTTTGGAGTGAATTCTTTAAATACAGTGCAGGGCCATCATCTTAATCACTGGTTCCAGGTGGATATGGACCATATGGTGTTTTAGAATGGACTCTTGCAGCATGAGGCATTTCTTATTTGCTGATCTATCTATGCTAACATCCCCCCTTCTGGAGTGTAGAACTCTTACTTCTATCAAGAGTGTGGATGTTGTGATTGATTTGGTTATGCCCTATTAATGATGGGGGAACTTGGGCATGCTTGCTACCTGGTATTGATTAGGCTCAGGCAAAGACAGCTGATGAGACTATGGTCTTTCCATTGTTGAACCAGCAGGGCTATAATTGTCACAATGAAGGAAGAAAGTACAGGTGGGGAAATGTTGGTGTTGTCTGAGGCATATGACATTCTGTAGCTTGGAGGCAAGAAATTTTTAAGCAGGTTGTCAAAAACTAAAGACTGGGACAAGAGTAGGAGCAGAAGACAGGAGAGAACCTATAATGAAGCAATCTCCATCAAAATGGTGGTCAGAAACATGGGCATCAGTGACTCATGTTTGAAACTCCTAATTACTCAGGAGGCTCAGATCCAAGGATCGAGGTTCAAAGCCAGACAAGGCAGGAACATCTGTGAGACTCTTATCTCCAGTTAAAGCCAGAAGTGAAGGTGTGGCAGAAGTGGTAGAGCATCAGCCTTAAGCAAAAAAGCTAAAGGAAAGCAATCCACCTATCCCTAGGTGGAGGTTGAATTCATCTCTTCAGAAGATGTTGATGCATCAGCTCTATCTTGCAATTCCTGAAGTGTAGGAAAAATGGCTCAGAGCAAAGAAGCTAAAATTAAAAAATAAAGGCAAAGATTCAATTTTTTCATCCTTATTTTAACTTACGGGGCCTGCATGAGATGTTGGTGATTTATAACAAAAGCATTTGGAAAAAAAGAAAAAAATGCATTTGAGTTTTTTGTTTGCCTGCTTGGTTTTATTATTGTTGTTGCTGCTGTTTTGTGCTGGTACTAGGCCTTGAACGCAAGGCCTGGACCTGTTCCTTAGCTTGCTCTTCTTTCTTTCTTCCTTCCTTCCTTTTTTTCTCTTTTATTTTTGCCCATCCCAAAGCTTGAGCCTTGGGCTTTGAGCAAACGGAGCTCAAGGATAGCACCCTGCCACCTGAGCCGCAGTACCACTTCTGGCTTTTTCATGATTAATTGGAGATAAGAGTCTTACAGATTTTCCTAGCTGGCTTCACACTGTGATCCCCAGGTCTCTGCTTCCAGTGTAGCTTGGATTCCAAATGTGAGCCACCAGTGTCCTGGGGATCCTTAGCTTCTGACTCTTTGATGGCTAATTGGAGCTAAATGACACATGGACTTTCCTGTCTTGGCTTGATTCGCTAGGTATGAGGTACCTGCACCCATTTAGCAATAGCAGTTTTTAAGTACTTACTCTAATCTACCCCTCCCCACCACCACACACAATGCTTAATCTTGAAGGACTGAATGTGTTTGTTGGCTTTCTCTCTGAGTGACTTACTAGTACACCAGAAAGGGGCAAACTGTCATGGCAAAGTGTGTATTCAAAAGAACTTGCTGTTTAAGCCTAAAAGTGGGAACAGCATTCTAAAGCACAATACAAGAATTAAGTCAGAAAATGTGTGTTCATCTTCTGTAGAGTGTCAGTAGAATCTTTCTACATAACTTCTTGGCTTTGCTAACTTTTGGAAGCACTGAACACAAGTGGCTCTATTTTTGTCATTTTTTTTGAAACAGGGTCATATTATGTAGTCAAAGCTGGCCCTGAACTCAGGATCCTACTTCAGCCTCTCTAGAGCTGAATTCAGACATGTGCCACTATGTTCAATGTGACTATACTTCTGACAACCTCTCTCTTAACAATTCCGTTTGAAGGAAGCATTGTGCTTTGGTTCTCATGGTAAAGCATCTCTGGAATGAACTCTGCTTCAGATGGTCTGCTTTGATCCAATCATGTGATACAAGTGCCAGACAACTAGAAGTTAGTGCCTGACAGCTAGAAGTTTGTTTGGACCCTTTTTGCCCAAATTGAAGTTGCTCCTTATACTGGGCTTAACTAAAGTCTTTTCTTAAGTTTCATTTTGTCCAGTAGACCATAGCTTCTCAGAACACTGCTCAAACCCTGTATTAGAAGTTGTACTTCTGCAATTGTACATTAACAGACAATAGTTACAGAGTTTTACAAGGAAAATACAAACCAAACTCCTACACTTTAAAAATTGTCTGATGCTTTAGAAAAGGGCCCAAATAACAAAATAATTAAAGCAACTTTGGTTAGAATTTTGGACAAGAAAAATAGTTTAGCAATTAAAAAAAGTCCATAACTACTTTAGAATATCATAGAATATTTTATATTTTAGAATAATAATTACAATAATATATTAATTATGATTGACAACATTGTGTCAGAACCATAAAGCTAAACTAGCCAACTTCTCAAAGATAATTTTTAAAAAATTTTATTGTCAGAGTGATGAATAGAGGGGATAGAGTTACATTCATAAGGTGATGAGTATATTTCAAAGATACATTTTAAGTTTCAGTATAAAGAATGACTATGCTCTCCATCTATTCATTATTCATCCAAAGTTACTTCTAAACAGAAATTCACATTTTTAACTAGATAATTTTCTAAAAATAAAGTACAATGTACTTATTTGCAAATTTCCTCTTAGGTGACTAGTGCTTCATCTTTTTAATGATCTCAGTGGCACTGCTTGGTGTATGGTGTTTGGGCATGCCTAACCACCTTGCTTAGAGATGACAGTTATGTTACAATTAGGGGCATATCAACACAAGCTTGTAAAAGCTTCACACCACTAACTAATTAGTTTTCAATACACCAGTTTAATAATATTTTTCTAAGCTTTGAATTTGAAAGTTTTTGTATTTGGGGAACAGACAAACACTGAACATACAAGAGAACCATCAAGAATTAGCATTGAGGGCCAGTTGTTTAGCCTAGTGGTAGAGTGCGTGCCTAGCATGTACGAAGAAGACTGGGGTTCAATTCCTCGGTACCACATACATAGAAAAAAGCCAGAAATGGTGCTGTGGCTCAAGTGGTAAATCTCTAGCCTTGAGAAAAACATGAGGACAGTGTCCAGGCCCTGAGTTCAAGGCCCAGGACTGGCAAAAAAATTCTTTTAAAAAGAATTAGCATTGTGGATCAACCATTTAAGAATCAGGCACAATGTCTCACACCTGTAATCTTAGCTACTCAGGAGGGTGATATCTGAGGTCAAGATATCAAAGATATCAAGGTTTAAACCCACACAGGCAGGCAAGTCCCTGAGATTCTTATCTTCTATTAACCATCAACTGGATCTGTGGCTCAAGAAAAGCTGAGACAGGACCCAAGCCTTGAGTTTAAGCCCCAGTATTGCTCCCCCCCCCCACACACACAATGAATCATTTTACATACAGCTAGGTTGATATCAACATTGATTCATAAAAGGATACATGCACAAATTTGTATTCATTTCCTGTCAAAATTTCAAATTTCTAAATGACTAAAAATATTTAAAAAATAGAAATCTACTTGGACCAAACAACAACAACAACATCAAATCCTTGAACGTAAAAGACTATCTAGCAAAGGAAAAATATCCATAAACTTTCAGGGCCTGGAAAGCAGATCGAAAAGAGCTGATTTGACAGAGTAAAAGAACCCAAATCCCCATAGTCAGGAAGCTAATGAGAGGAAAGTTAATTCCCTGCATATCAAATGCTTCGCATGCCTCACTTCAGATCCACTTTGCCTTTGGCTGCTTGTTCCTCATCGCTCAGATTGCCATAATCAGTGGTGCATGGGAGCCAAGAGAATTCACATAGTCCCAAGCCAGCTGGACCTCATCCCATGTCTTCTCAGCTGCCCTACTAATGCTATGGAACTTGCTTGCTAGCCATTGTGAGCTCACCCAGTAGGGGTGAATCTTTGACCAGTGGTGAGAGGGGAACTAATAGCTAAAAACTTGTGATTCCCACACTTACACAAAGTACACAAAAGTGTAGTCATTTATAACTGAAAGTTGGTCCTAAAAGACTGAGGAACTAGTGGTTCGTGAAGCAAATCATAAGTGAACACAGGAACACAATTGTGTGTTGGTTCTCTGAATCCCTGTATAACTCTCATTTTTGTTTATTCTTGCATCTCTGGGATTAGGCTGCTTCCTATGAGTACAGAAGAGCAATATATTTTTTTGGGCAATCCATCTAGATAAAACCACAGAACCACACAAAGATTCAACAAGGCATGGCTTCCAGAGATATCTGAAGGATACTTTTTTAAGTCTCTATAACAAAGTCAGACCCCAATACTACTCATAGTCTAAGGCACCATCAATTATCCTATTCTGCTTAAACCTTAAACGAAGGGAATTCATTATTTGGGAGAGCAGGACACAACTGAGAGAAGGACAGAATCACCCAACTGGAAAGCATGAAGGTGAGCTAGAAGTCTAAATGCTGGTAGACAAGATCTAAATATACAAATAAAAATTAAAGATTTGAAGGAAATGGAGACAGTAAAGATAACAGGAAAAAATATTATTTTCTAAAAGAGAAGATATTGCATCTATTGAATAAAATCAGAGTATTATGAACAATAAAAAAAGCACAAAATACTTTTTTGTGGGCCATGAATTCAGGACATAGATGCTATTCCTTAGATTCTTAACTCAAAAATTAGTGATCTACTGCTTGAACCACAATTCCACATCTAGCTTTTTTGCTAATTAATTGGAGACAAGGGTTTCATGGATATTCCTATCTGGGCTGTATTTGAACCATGATCCTCAGATTTTAGCCTCCTGACTAGCTAGGATTACATGCATGAGCCACTGGCACCCAGCTTTGATATGTAAAAGAATCATATCATGATATATGATTGTGATATTTTAAATAACAAGGATAAAGAAAAGAACACCAGGAAGAAAAATACATCTAAAAAACAGATTGTCATTTATATCTGAAATATTGAAGCTAAGAGACAAGCAATTTCTTTAAAATTCTGAGCGCAAAAAAAATCACCTGCTAACTTGGAATTCAATATCTAGCCCAATTTTCTCTTACTCTAACATTTTATGAGATTATCTCAAATGTGGATCCATTATAAACTTTTCACAAGAAAGCAAACAAATAATAGATATTCAATTAAAAAACAAACAAACCAGAAATCTAACACAGCAGCAACACACAATTCCTCAGGATGATAGCAGAAGGAACCTAGAGACAGAAGTTGTCCCAGGAACAGAAACTGGCTGAAGGGTCTTGTGGGTACTTGTCCTAGAAATAATTTATTAGAACAGATTACCTTATGTGTTCAACTTTTCTAAGAGGAGTTTGATAGTTTTATTGAGGAGTCTGGGATGAATTACCTATATATTACATTTTTCCCAGGGAAAAGATATAGTTATTCAAGAACAGAAATATAATCATTCCATGATTATTATTACCATATTACACTAAATCAGATAAACCAACCAAGAATTTTCTAGTAGCTGCATTAGGAAGGTAGTAGAAAGGAAATACTTGTGATAGGAGAGGGTAGATGGAGGATCGTGAACAATCTAAATTCTCTTTTTTCTGCATTAAGAAGACAATAGATCATGCCTAAAAGAAATTAAATCCAGCAATAGTGCTGTGTAGGTTATTTAGAAGGAAAGAAGGGCCAGAATAAAAAGTAGGATATGTTGGAAGTGGGAGCTTTGGGATAGACTTAGGATAGGAGAGGCAAATGTTATTTTCTTGTGATAATACCATTTGATTTTAAACCCATGAGCATTGGTATTCTGATTAGAAGAATGTGCATGTGTGTATGCATACGTGTTTGTGTGTGTATATGTGTGTGCGCATGTGTGTTTTCAGAGATGAGAATTATGTTAAATTGTGATGTTTTTATTCTCTTGGAATTTGAGCTGAGTCCATACAGCTATAGAAAGCAATGGCTAAGTGCCTACACATTCCAAAGAAGGTATTTGGCAATATCTTATGTTCATGGCCTAATAAGAAATAAGGAAAGTGAAGCCAGGTGCTGATGGTTCATGCCTGTAATCTAAACTACTCATGAGACTGAAATCTGAAGATCTCAGAAACCTGTGAGATTCTTATCTCTAATCCACCACCAAAAAGCAAGAAGTTAAGGTATGCCTTAAGCATTGCACTAGTTGAGCATAAAAAGAACCAAGCAAGAGTCTGAGGCCCTGAGTTCAAGCCCCAGTATGAGAGAGAGAGAGAGAGAGAGAGAGAGAGAGAGAGAGAGAGAGAGAGAGAGAGAGAGAGAGAGAGAGAGAGAGAGAGAGAGAGAGAGAGGATCAATTCCAGAAACAAGGGAGAGTGGCTCTGAGAGAGAGGATTTGCCGGGGCTTTTTAGTTCAAAATGGGGTCTTGATTTCTTCCCATCTCAGTCTTACAGAAAATTGATTTCAGAAGGTGTAAACCATCTATAAGGAGGAAGACATCTGCTCCACAAGATTAGAAAAAAAACTAGGCTAGAGTTCCTGGATATATTGCAGTATACCTGTGCAGTGAGAGGTCATGGGACCTGAAGCATGGCATCTAGACTTTTCCTGGCAAACAAAGGGCCAATGACTGGCCAGGGATACCTGACAGAGATTCCCAAGAATCCTTTCTGTAGTGGGGCTTTCCCGAGGCATGTGGGCATCCCAGCAGGAGCTAGGTGATTTATGTGAAATGGAGACATGGTTCACTGGGATGAGGTGATGCCAGCCAAGAGATGGGGAGGTGACTCTGGAGAAGAAGCGCAGAGAGGCTTCAGTGTCAGAGAACTATCAACAAAAAACCTTTAAAGAACCCATAGAAGCATGTTATTGGGGAGAGTCAGTATATTCAAACCTATAGAGCACCTGTTACAAATTAGTACAACAGTGGAGCTAGATGTACCCTTCCCACTCATTTATCTTCCCATCCCAGCCCTACAGGAGCCCCAAGCAGTGGTCAGTAATCAGGATGTGATAGAAAAGGGAGCTTAGATAAATTAACAAGCATCCACAACTCATAACAAGTTACTGAGCACACACATGGCCCTGAGTTGGGAAGAAAGAGAAAAACTTAAATTGGATGTGAAATGAAAGTATTGATTTAGATCCACCTGGCTTTTTAATACCTGTAAGTAAAACTTCTAATATCTGAAAGTGACTTGAAAATCTGTAGAATCTAGCCGGGAGCAGGGAATGGTGACACAAGAGGGCAGGTGTTATTTGCCGCTCCATTTTTTTTAAGGTTACATTACTTTTAAAGGGAGGAACTAGTGTACATTGACACCTACTATATGACAATCTTTCAAGGTATGGTTACCTTCTCTGTTTTGTAAATCAAGGTTGTGTAAAGCATATGGAGTTTCCAAATCACGTACCTATCTAGTCGAGGAGTTGTCAGATGTGAGATGTGTCCCAGAGTGCACACCCATCCCAGGCAAAACAAGAGCCCAGCAAATGAAACCCAAGCCCTATCATGGAAAGTAACTGACTTCCCTTTGTTGTGCACAAATAGTTTACTTTCCTTAGCCGATTCCCTCATTTTGAATATAGGAAAATATGGTAACCGGATGGTTGGATAATTAAATGGTTTCATACAAAAAAATGGATGCAGGCTCCAAGCAAGCAGAGAATAACAATACCTACAATTATCACTACATTACACTGCACTCTGAATATGAAATGATGGTATCAGGCAATTAATTCAAACATTCGGGAGATTCTACATCTATTCAATAATTGCTGAAATCTTCACTGGGGCTTCTTTCCTTAGGTAATCTATGAATAAGTGGAATGTGCTATGTTCTGTATTGTACTATTATAGATACTTCATAAGAACAGGATCATAAAATGGAAGTAATATAAGTATTTTCAATCATAATAAACTGGAAACTCCTTGGAGGAAGGGATCATTTCCTGTGCTTCATTCACTTCTTTTGTTAATTTAATTTAAGCTATGTGGATGGACTGAGAATGTAGCCCAGTGGCAAAGCACTTGCCAATATGTGAAGCCCTATGTTTAAAGAGAAAGAAAGAAAATGGGTCCTGGTGATTCATGCCTATAATCCTAGCTACTCAGGAGGCGGAGATCTGAGGACAGATGTTCAAAGCCAGCCAAGACAGTGAAATCTATGACACTCTCTAAACTGGAAATGGAGCTGTGGCTCAAAGTGGTAAAGCTCTAGCCTTGAGCACAATTGCTTATGTTCAGTGCCCAGACCCTGAATTCAAGCCCCATGGTGAAGGAAGGAAGGAAGGAAGGAAGGAAGGAAGGAAGGAAGGAAGGAAGGAAGGAAGGAAGGAAGGAGGGAGGGAGGGAGGGAGGGAGGGAGGGAGGGAGGGAGGGAGGGAGGGAGGGAAGCGAAGGGAAGGAAGGTAGAGAGAAGGGGAGGAGGAAGGGAGAGAGGGGGGAAGAAAAGGGAAGGGAAGGGAAGAGAAGGGAAGGGAAGGGACAGAAATGTGATGAAGGAAGGAGAGGGAGAAAAAGGAGAAAGGGAGGACTGAAAGAAGAGAGAAATGTGTCTGTAGGACTGAGGAGTACATAGAGGGATAAAGATGTGATGGGAAGGGATATCCTGCCCTTAGGATTTAAAGCCTAAGCAAAGCTGAGGGCAATGCCAAGAGCAAGATGCTGCTGAAGTTCTGGGGTTGAACTGGGATTGTTATATAGACTGTAAATGGTATGTGGAGCTCTTTGTTCTTGGTTGTTTTTTAAGACCCTTTTCTCTACCCTGGTCTGTGTTTGCACTGGAGAAGTTTACTCACTCATGGAGGACCTGATGATGATTTGATGTGGTCATTTCCCAAATTACAGTCAGATAAACTCTGCCTAGATTTTTCCTAGTTGTACTAGAAGGTAAAAGGCAGGTGAAAAGAAAGTGATTGCCTCTAACTAGAGTATATTAGGAATTATTTCTTCCTTTTCTGGCCCTTCCTCTGATGGCCTTGACTGTGGAGAAGATGCACAAGTATCAACACATGTACACACACACACTATGTTCTGATAGATGGACTTCAACTCTACTCTAGGTAAAAGACCAACATCCTCAAAGATACCCCTCCTTCCTCTCACCACTCTGTTGCAGTGGTTCAGCAGGGTAACAGTAGCCTTTCCCAGCACATTTGAGATAGGTAGCATCCATTCATGAACATGGGACTGCTTCTGGGAAAAATCTTGTATTCAGCCTTCTCTGGGTGAGGGGGAACCACAGATCCTTTTTGAGTGGAAAGTAATGAGTATAAAAAAATATCAAGCAGAAGAGCATGAAACCACAAGCAGGGACAAAGGACTTATGCAAGGACAGTTGGCAGTACCGTTAATCATTCTCCTGGATTTTATTCTGCTGCAATTTTATTGCCCACCAACCATGCCCAGACATTGTTTTGAGTACAAGGACAAACAGCAAGTATGACTTACATCCAGAACAGCTAATAACATAGAAACTGTTACCTAATAAGTAAGCTGTAAGTAAAGAAAGGCATTGTAAGTGCTATAATTTATGGATATGGTACAGATATGGTGACTGTGTGATAGGCCATTAGAACTAGCTAAGGGAGAGAGGTCAAGAGGAGAGCTGCTTGTTCCTGGTGACAGCATAGAACTAAGGATCCACTCTACCAGTGATTGAAAAAGAAATAGCCATATGTGGTTGATTCTGGACAGAAATGCTGGACTATTTCTGTTCTCTAGAGACAGATTTTTTTTTTGCCAGTCCTTGGCTTGAGTTCAGGGCCTGAGCACTGTCCTTGGACTTTCTCAAGGCTAGAGCTCTACCACTTGAGCCACAGAACCACTTCCAGCTTTTTCTGTTTATGTGGTACTGAGGAATCAAATCTTGGTCTTTGTGCATGCTAGGCAAACTCCTGGCTCGTACAACACAGATTTTTCAATGCTGTGGCTCCTCTGAGATGCAGTGTGGGGTCATCAGAAAGCAAACAGTCCCAATCTCAGATCCTCTGAGTTTGTGTACCGCCTTGATATCCTCCAACCAAATGGATTTAGAGAGGCACTTTACCTTGCCGAGTGTTTTCCTCAAGGTGCTATCTGTCCTGTCTTCCTCCTCAGGTATTTATGAAGAGCCCAGGAGATAATCAGATACACACTATCATCTGTGTTACTGTAGACATGAGTCATTGTTTTGCTCTGTTTTGGCAGATCCCTTCCTCTCTGCCTCCCAAGCTTGACAAAGGACTTCCTTCCCTGACACAAAATCTCCAAGCTTCTAGACAGATCCCTTGGGGATGCTATGAAGGCCCCAAGCATCTGTTCCTAGCTGCAGACTCCAGTTTCAGGAAACAAAAGTCTCCACAGGGAGAAGAGCAAAGCCAACACTCCATAGGAAACAAGTTGCTTAGGGCTTTGAGGCAATGAGCATATCATTCATGCAATATTAATAACGATATAAAGAGGACTCTAGCAATGGTGCTTTCTGTACTGTGCCAGCAACATGTCTAACCAATACTTGTACTATTACATTTCAATGCTTTAATGAAAGTATTACTACTTGTTCATCCTCTGTAATTCTCTGTACCCCTTCTTGCTATTCCACCTGTTCTGAAAATCCACTGACAAGTAGAAAATAAATAGAAATTCAGATATACACGTTCCTGATTTGAGAATTGGCTGACTCTCCTTCATTTTGTCACACACAGAACTCTCTGTTTGTGGCATTGAGGGTGACAGTCTCCAATACATTATAGGATTTAATGGAAGAACCAAAACTTTAACTTCCTGGGGGTGACCTTCCTTCAGTAAGAATATGAAATAGATGATCTTTGCAGAGTGGTGGAAAGATCAATTGGATTCTAGAGACCTGAGTTCAAATCTAAAGACAGTGGTCTGACTTTTGGCAAGAAGCTCCGTGATGTTCAGTATCCATATTCATGAACCCATCAATGTCTTATCTCCCTCTTGGTCTGTTGTGTTGACAAACTGAAATAACAATGGCGAAACCAATTCTCAGTTTCTCTACTAGTTAACGTTATTCCCTGAGAACCATTCTGGAGAATCCTCTCAAAGTACTTTATAAATATAGGCTTTGCTTAATCTTCATGAAGTATTATAAGGAAAGTAGCTATGTCACCATTTTACACTACAAATGTGTACATCTGCTAAGTACTGTAGGCCCCTGACTTCAAACTGCATGAATTTCTAATGGAATCTCAAATTCAACTTCAGCTGGCCAGAGAAGACATATTACAGGTAAATGGAATCTTTCCAATGTTCCCCAAATTAAGCACATTCTCAGCCCAGTCATATTTCTGTCTATCCCATAAATTCCTCAGTTCTTTTGGTGAGTTTTTTGGAAGTGGAGGAGGCAATGAGTCCATTTATTCAATGTACTATGGATTCCATAAGAACCAATCTCCCTTTTTGTCCTTCTGCAGCATGGTTTATGTTTGTTTACATAAGCAAGATTAGGCTATTCTTTTAATGTTGACAACAATTGAGATTCCTCTACTTCTCTCTTCTTTTTCTTATAATAAAGACAATGTACAGAGGGGCTATAGTTGAAGTCCTTAGTTCTTAAAAATGTTGTGCGCAACCTTGAAACCTTTGAAAGTTTACTCCATTCCTTCCCAACTTTATGTTGTACTACCTCTCCAAACATTTTCTTTTAGGAAAATAAAACCTTTTGTTATTCCACCCTGTGTTGTTCATACTTTCTGGGCTCAATGCATGTCTATGTGGTTCCATCTGCTCAGAATGCTTATGTCCTCATCTCTGCAACTCAAAGCTCATTACCAACACAAAACATGCCAGGACTCCCCTTCTCCTTCCACAATGCCTCCTCAATGCTTCTTCACAGCCATTCTGTGCAATGGTTATTCCTGAGTACATCTGCATTCAAGAAGGAGCCCATTCCGAAAATACATTCTCCATTGACACCTGAAACTTCATTTTCTGGCTCTTATTTCATCATCATAATGCCTTCCCATTTGTTTTTTTAATATGGGCTGTGAGAGAAATTTGGAAATGTCTCCACTGCAGCCTGCAATGCTGCTGAGGATCTTCCAGCTGTCAACCAGATGATATCAACAAGGTGTGGTCTGGTAGTAAGGAGAAGGGAGAGACTGACAAGGTTGACATGGACCTTTCTTGGGGAACAAATATTACTTTTGTGAAAATCATCTTTGAACAACATCCACTGCAGAAAGTAAGTCATCAGTGCCAGTGAGTAAACTATTAGATGTTTTTCCTGGTGGTGACATAAGAAAGGAAGATAAGAGCAGTAGGTGTATACTAGTGTGTAAATACTGGATGTTTGGGGTGGATGGATCTGGGCTACAACCATGTTTTAAAAAACTTACTTTTAGGGCCATGCAAGTATAGGATCAACAGTATCTCCTTATTTTTTTTATCTGCACCCTAGGAACCTTTATTGCCTCACCCTAATCCTGACCTTTGAACATAAGGAAGATTCAGAAAGAGATCACAAAGCAAAGAGTTGGGGGAACAATCATAAGGACAAAATGCTTCATAGCACCAAAATGTTGCATGAGCCTAGCCTTAGATATGAGTTGTACTACCCCATCCATTGCATTTTGTTTATCTAAGAGTGCAGAAAAATATTTATGTTGCTATAATCTCTCCTAGTGTGAAAATCTTTCCAGTTTCAATGGTGCCAAAACAAGTAGCTCAACTCTCCTATTTAACTCAGGCCTGGCTTCCATGATGGGCTGGCAATTACCTTCCCAAATCCAACTCCTGTTTCATGCCCTATATTTGCCAGGCTAATTCTATTCTGGGTACTCATCATGGTAAATAATACAGGGGAAAAGCATGAAGGCTGTAGAAGCAACTTTGAAAGAAGCAGTTTTCTGTCTCTCGCAAATCACTTTGTTCTGGGATGAAGAGATATTTTTTCACATCTGATCAAAGTAAAATGAAACAAGTTTATTTTTAATTTTTTTTCTAACACTAACCCTGCTATGACTGAAGCCTCAGCTTCTTTAAAATACATCCAATTTCCAAGCCACTTATTAAATATGTCTCTGAGATTTAAGAGGAAAACAAATGAGATGAATGAAAGGCACTTGAGATGTGTTGCTCCCCCTAACTGGTCCCTACATGACCCAATTTCTTCTAAAATATCATTTTACAATGCCTTTAAAATGTAAGATGTAATGTGATAGGATCTTAGAGGATCTCCAATCTAGGTCATTTTTTTGAAAACTAGAGAAGGGATGGGGGATGAAGCCATGGGCTAGTGTTAAATAGGAAAGTTTCAATAGCTCCCAGAAAGTCTCATTTATTGAAAATACTAATAATATGCTTCACTTGACATACAGCACTCAGATTCTTCTAGAAGCAAATCAAACTGCTAGAATATATTGATTTGCATCATTGCTAATACTTTTGTAAGGGAGTTATAAAACACTTCAAAAAGATGTGGATTCGGGGTCCAGGAGTTTAGCCTAGTGGTAGAGTGCTTGCCTAGTATGCACAAATACCTGAGTTCGATTCCTCAGTAACACATACATAGAACAAAAGCCAGAAGTGGTGCTGAGGCTCAAGTGGTAGAGCTCTAGCCTTGAGAAAGTCCAAGTACAGTGCTCAGCCCCTGAGCTCAAGCCCAGGACTGGCAAAAAAAAAGATGTGGATTCATATTTCTTAGGTCACAGAAATGAGAGGTGATTTTCTTGCCAGTACTGGACTTTCTCAAGGCTAGAGCTCTACCATTTGAGCCTCAGCACCATTTCAGGCTTTTTTCTATGTATGTGGTACAAGGAATTGAACCCAAGTCTTTGTGCATGCTAGCCAAGCACTCTACCCCTAGGCCAAACTCCCCCACTGAGAAGTGATTTTTGAGAGCTTCCCATTCTCACTTTCCAAAATGAATTAGAAAATCGACATCTTTCATAACTGGCTCCAACATGGCTGCATCTCCCTCTACCCAGAACCAAGAGGGATATTTGGAGAAAGATAAGAGGTGAATAGAAATTTGGTGAACAAATCATAGAGCTAATGCAATTATGTCAATCCAAATAAAATGACATATTAAGCTTTATAATCTCTCAGCAAAATCCTTCTGATTTATGCTACTATACAAATGTCCTCAAGACTCTCCTATTTCTGTGTGATTTTACATCTGATCAGTTATTTATTTATGCTGAGACTAGGGCTTGCCCTCAGGGCCTGGGCACTATCCCTCAGCTTTTTTGCTCAAAGCTGATGTTCTACTACTTGACCCACATTTCTATTTTCAGCTTATTAGTGGTTAATAGGTAATAAGAGTCTCAGACTTTCCTTTTCAAGCTTGCATCAAACAGCAATCCTTACATCTCAGTCTCCTGTTGAATAGCTAGAATACAGGCATGAACCACTGGCACATAGCTTTATAATCAGTTTTGAATGAATTCCGGGAAGGCTCTGAACCCCAAAAGTCTTAGTCTGATAGCTAGATGCAAAGGTGTTGTAGCCCCTTGCTGACTATGACTATTTCTGTGTGTAACAAATGAAACTTATAGTCAGTTATTCAACACTGGCTGTATACTAGAATCACTTATGGATCTTTTAAAACACACCAAAGTGAAGGTCGAGGAAGATGGCGCCAAGACAATAGGGACACTGCCTAGCTCTCCCCCACAAAAATAGAGAACCAGGGAATCCCACGAGCCAACTACCTTAAGAAATCCACAACAACAAACTCAAAGCAACGGAGAAGGACTCAAACTGGAAAAGAAATCCAGATAAAGCTTACATCCAACTTTCTCAAAGAATCCGAAACATGAGGACCCCTCCCCCACCCCGCACCGCAGGCTCCAAGCCGGGAAAGCCGAGGCGGAGGGCGCCAGGTCCCGCCACAGAAACCAGCATAGACTGGGCCATCAAGCGGCAGAAGCCAGACACAGGAACCAGTGCAGACCAGCAAGCAGCAGAACCCAGACATGGAACACAGTGGCGGCTGAGATCTGAGGGGACTGAATGATTCTCCAACACGGCAGAGCTCACAGCCAAATGCAGAGGAGAGAGTGGCCCAGTGGGTCCCCAAACCCATCGGGAAAGCAGAGCTGGTGTCGAGCTATACAACTTAACTCAGACCACTCCACCCCAC
Source organism: Megascapheus bottae (assembly GCF_031878675.1). Taxonomy (NCBI): domain Eukaryota; kingdom Metazoa; phylum Chordata; class Mammalia; order Rodentia; family Geomyidae; genus Megascapheus; species Megascapheus bottae. Next base: position 21,353,506 of record NC_143514.1, read on the forward strand.
CCGAGAAAGACTGGCAAGTGCAGGAGGGCAAGGAATTTAGAATCCTGTCCCTTCCTTCAACAGCCCCCGCCCCCAGGCTGGAGACTGACAGGTGGGCGGGCGCTAAAACACAGCACCTCACCAAAGGGGGTAGAGATGTCCCTGCTATCACCCGCCCAATAGGTTCCTCTCCCAGGCCATTGACCTGAGACTGACAGGTGGGTGGGCGCTAAGACCCAGCACCCCACCAAAGGGGGCAGAGGTGTCCCAGCTCACCCACACAACAGGTTCCTATCCCAGGCCACTGGATCTGGAGAGTGGGGGGCACTGAGACCCTGCCTTCCAACAGCAAGTGGGGTGTGCGGGATTCTAGGAGCTAGCATCTGTCCCACTCAGATCTTGAGCCGGGAACCCTCCAGCTGGGAATCCCCAGCAAGACAGCACCAAGGGCCCCTTCACAGTCACAGACTCTCTGACAAAGCAGTGGAAACACAGCAGAGGACTGAAGGGCAGACCAGTACCCAAGCTCGCCTTTTGAGAATGAGAAAGGTGCAGCTCCGCACTAGGAGCCCACATCCTCGGCTGGGCCAACCCCCTGGGAACAGAGCAGAAACCAGCTGGTCCAAGTTCCAGACCGTTGGCTGGAGGCCTGCCCCTGGAAGCAGCGCAAGAAAACCAACCATCCGCCCAGTGCACTGAGACTGAAGCACGCAGACCCATCCCAGAGCCCACTGTGAGGCCACTGCTTGGGCTGAGAGCAGCACACAGCCTCTGGGAACAGGCCAAACATCTGCAAAAACTGCAAACTCTGACCTAGTCAGCAGCGGAATCAATTTGGCCGAGAACAACAGGTATACACAGATTCCCAGAACCGCCCGTCCCAATCCAAGTAAAGACCGCCACCTACCGACCACAGAGCGAACTACAACAACAGTTCTTGATGCCTAGGAGAGCACAAAGATGAATTATGACATACATAAATAATCAAAGTCCCACGCAAAGCCCAAAAGGAAACAAGAGTGAAGGGACGAGAGAGATGTCACCATCCCAAGAAATGACACCTGAAGAGACACGAAATATGACTCAAATCAAGGAGATGATTCCAAAAACAAAAGCAAGAAATTTCCAAGGAACTCTTTGAATTCAAGAGAAGTGGAAGAAAAGTTCAATACCCTCTCAGCAGACATGATCAGCTCAGTGTCCACACTTCAAGCAAAAATGGAGGCATTAAGCATCAGATTGACTGAGATGGAGAATAGAACATTAGGAACGGAAGCTAAAACACAAGAACTGGACCAGAGAATCACCACCTTGGAAAAATCAGTCAGAATCCACCAGAGAGAGCTTCATGACCTGGCAGATGCAGCAAAGAAGTCTAATCTTCGTATAATAGGGATTGAGGAGGGCACAGAATTTCAGGACAAAGGAATGCATCCCCTATTCACCAAAATCATAGCAGAGAACTTCCCCAATCTCAAAAGGGAAAATACTCATATTATTGAAGGTTTCAGGACTCCAAACAGGCAAGATCCTAGAAGGAACTCATCTAGACATATCAGAGTAAAGACACTAGACCCAACACCAAGGAATTGATCTTAAATGGTGCAAAAACAAAGAAAGAGCTATACTACAATGGGAAAAAATTTGAATTGCAGCAGATCTCTCCAGGCAAACCCTAAATGCAAGAAAAGCTTGGAAAAACATCATTGATGTCTTGAAGACCAACAACTGCCAAACCCAGACTGATATATCCAGAAAAACTAGCATTTACATTTGAGGGGGTAACAAGAATATTTCACTTCAAAAAGAACTTTTATGAATACGTGCACACTAAACCAGCATTACAAAAAATACTAATTAATCGAGAAGAAATTGTAGAACATCAAGAACCCCAATCAAAAAGGAAATATCTATAATTCACTAAAAGCAAAAGGGGAAAGAAAAAAAGAGACAGAAAAAACTTAGAAGTAAAAATAAATAATGACAATGGACACCGACCACTTCTGCATAATTTCCCTAAATGTGAATGGGCTGAACAATCCAATCAAAAGAGACAGAGCAGCAGACTGAATTAAGAAACACCACCCATCCATATGTTGCCTCCAGGAGACCCACCTCACTGCCAAAGACAGAAACAAATTCCAAGTGAAAGAATGGAAATGAATTTTCCACTCCAATGCACCAGGCAAAAGAGCAGGAGTAGCCATTTTAATCTCCAACAAAATTAACTTTTGAGTAAAATCAGTACATAAAGATAGAGATGGCCATTATATATTAGTAAAGGGTACAATCCATTCCCATAATATTACAGTTATAAACATTTACTCCCCCAACATGGGAGCACCCAAATTCGTCAAACAAACTCTCTTAGAATTATAGAACAAGATAGACTCAACACAATCATAGTGGGAGACCTCAATACACCACTCTCAACAAATGACAGGTCAACTCAACAAAAGATAAGCAAAGACACTATTGACTAAAAGACACCATAGCCCAGCTGGGCTTAGGGCTTAACAGATATACACAGAGTCTTCCACCCAACGGTGAAAGTTTTTACATTTTTCTCAGCAGCACATGGAACACACTCCAAAATAGATCATATAATAGTTCACACAGAAAACTTAAGCAGATACAAGAGGACTGATATAATCCCAAGCATTCTATCAGACCACAGTGGACTCAGACTAATCCTGAACAATGCAGTCAAAGTCAAAAAACATTCAATCACTTGGAAGCTGAACAACACACTTCTAAATAACTCCTGGGTAACAGATCAGATCAGAAATGAAATTAAAAACTTCCTTGAATGTAATGACAATCAAGAAACATCACAAAGGAACTTATGGGACAGAGCAAAAGCAGTTCTAAGAGGCAAATTTATTGCACTAGGAGTGCATATTAAAAAGACAGAAGAAGAGCATGTAAATAACCTAAAAAAATCCTGAAACACCTAGAGGAGCAAGAAAAAGTTAATTCTAAAACAACTAGAAGGACAGAAATAACAAAAATAAAATCAGAAATATCGGAGATTGAAATAAGATCTACTATTCACAAAACTGATAAATCAAAAAGTTGGTTCTTTGAAAGAGTCAACAAAATAGACAGACCCTTGGCAAAATTAATCAAAAAAGGAAAGGGGAGACTCAAATAAACAAGATTAGAGATCCCCCCGGGAACAATTACAACTGATTCCCAAGAAATTCAGTCCATAATGAATAGGTACTACTAGGGCCTATATTCAAAGAAATAAGAAAATCTAATAGAAATGGATGATTTCTTAAATAAATATAGGTTACCCACACTGAACAACGATGAGGTAAACAAACTGAACAAACCAATCACTTACAATGAAATTGTGGAAGCAATCAGGGAAATGCCAACCAAAAAGAGCCCAGGACCAGATGGTTTCACTGCAGAATTCTACAAGACATTTAAAGATGAAATAACACCTATACTCTTGAAACTCTTCCGAGAAATAGAAACAGAAGGAGAAATACCGAACTCATTGTATGAAACTAATATTACTCTCATCCCCAAACCAGGGAAAGACCCAACAAAAAAAGAAAACTACAGACCTATCTCTCTAATGAACACAGACGCAAAACTCTTCAATAAAATATTAGCCAACAGAATCCAGAAACAAATTTAAAAAATCATACACTATGATCAAGTAGGCTTCATCCCACAGATACAAGGCTGGTTTAACATTCACAATCAATGTAATACATCACATCAATAGAGCTAAGGATAAGAATCATATGATAATTTCTCTGGATGCAGAGAAGGCATTTGACAAAATACAACATCCATTCATGTTGAAAGCACTAGAAAAAAATAGGAATAAGAGGTACATTCCTCAAAATAGTGAAAGCCATATATGAAAAACCTACAGCCAGTATTATACTAAATGATGAAAGACTGGAACCATTCACCTTAAAATCAGGAACTAGACAGGGATGGCCACTCTCTCCACTTCTCTTCAATATAATGCTGGAACACTTAGCCAGAGCAATAAGGCAAGAAAAGGACATCAAAGGGATCCACATAGGGAAAGAAGAAATTAAACTATCCCTATTTGCAGATGACATGATCCTCTACTTGAGTGACCCAACAAACTCCACTCCCAAACTTCTAGAATTAATAAACGACTTTAGCAAAGTGTCAGGATACAAAATTAACCTTCAGAAGTCGGTAGCCTTCTTGTACACCAATAATACTCAAACAGAAGGCCAAATCAAGAAAATGATCCCATTTGCAATAGCCCCTAAAAGAATAAAATACTTAGGAATATACTTAACCAAAGATGTAAAAGAATTATTCAATGAAAACTATAAAAGCCTAACGAAAGAAATTAAAGAGGACACTAGGAAATGGAAGGACATCCATGCTCATGGCTAGGGAGAACCAACAAGTGAAAATGGCTATACTGCCAAAACTGATATACAAATTCAATGCAATCCCCATCAAAATCCCAAAGACATTCTTCACTGAAATAGAAGATATAATCCAAAGATTCATATGGAACAAGAAAAGACCTAGAATAGCCAAAACAATTCTAGGCAAAAAGAGCAATGCTGGTGGTATTACAATACCAGACTTCAAACTCTACTATAGAGCCATAATAACAAAAACTGCTTGGTATTGGCACAAAAACAGACCAGAAGATCAGTGGAACAGAATAGAAGACCCAGTAATAGAACCACATACCTATAGGCAACTTGTATTTGACAAGGAATCCAAAGATATACAGTGGAACAAACACAGTCTATTCAATTATTGGTGCTGGCAAAACTGGGCAGCCACATGCAGAAAACTAAAAATTGACCCTAGCCTTTCGCCATGCACAAGCATTAAGTCAAAGTGGATCAAAGACCTCAACGTCAGACGGAAACAGTGAAACTGCTACAGGATAAAGTAGGAGAGACACTGGAACTCATAGGCACAGGCAAAAGATTCCTGAACAGAATCCCAGGGTCACAACAGATTGGAGAGAGACTTGATAAATGGGACTACCTAAAAATAAAAAGTTTCTGTGCAGATAAAAACATAGTCGCCAAAGAAGAGAGACAGCCAACCAACTGGGAAAAGATATTCACCAACAATACATCTGACAAATGCTTAATATCCAGTATCTACAGGGAACTCAAGAAACTAATCCCCCCCAAACCTAATAAACCATTCACTAACTGGGCAAGGGAACTGAAGAGAGATTTATCAGAAGAAGAGATAAAAATGGCAGAAAAGCATATGAGAAAATGTTCATCATCTATGGTCATAAAGGAAATGCAAATAAAAACAACCCTAAGATACCACCTTACCCCAACAAGAATGGCCAAGATTTTGAACTCAGACAATGACAGTTGCTGGCAGGGTTGTGGAGAAAAAGGAACCCTACTACACTGCTGGTGGGAATGTAGACTAGTTCAGCCACTCTGGAAAGCAGTGTGGATGTTTCTTAAAGAACTGAAAATAGACCTTGCCTACGATCCGGCCATACTACTTCTGGGCATCTATCCTGAACATCATAACCCAAGATATTATAAGGACACCTGCTCAGCTATGTTCATCTCTTCACTATTCACAATAGCCAGGCAATGGAAACAAGCCAGATGCCCTACTGCAGATGAATGGATACAGAAAATGTGGTATATATATACACAATGGAATTCTACATATCCAGCAGACAAGATAAAATAATGGCATTCGCAGGGAAGTGGATGAATCTAGAGCGAATCATGTTGAGTGAGACAAGACCAGACCTAAGGAACAAAAGGTGCATGGTATCCTTAATATGTGGCTATTAAATCCAAAGAGTATAAGAGCAAGGACTCAATATCTGCATACCCAATGCTATGGACATGGTAATGGAAATATAAACATAACTATATAGATATAAAAACCTATGACACTATAATCATAATGTTTTATTTCATAAATTAATATGTTTCTATGACATACAAACCCTTAGCCTAATTTTGATTAAATGTCAGTGATTGTCAATAGAGATTCCCTTCTTGAACAGTCATTTGTTAAACTTGTCACTTAAAATATAATGTAAAAATCAACATTAATAAATTCTTTAATAAAAAAACACCAAAGCCTGGACATCATGGACACCAATTCTGATCTAATTTGGAGTAGGGAAGGGAGAGACCTGTCCTGAAATTGTATTAAACTTCAGGTGACTTTAATGTGTATCCACATTTCTCTAGATGCAGAAGTTCTCACACTTTTTAAGCACTTAAATCACCCCTTCAGATGGGATGGGGTGGGAGATAAGAATCTACATTCAGAAATGCTTCCTGCAATAATAAGGAAGTTTATAAGCATTATAAGCTAACGTTGATCAAAGGACTACCGTTTATTATTGCAAAGCACTTTACTTACATGTCAAAACCAATTCAGCCAAACTCTCTCAGTTTATAGGAAATGACACTCACTGACTATCTGATGGTTCTACTTGTTTACTAGCGTGTTGCAGGGTGAAGCAATAAAAAAGAAAAATTAAACTTGATCTAGGTGCTCTTTCTGCTCTCCTCCCCCAAACCTTCTCACCAGATTCTATCAATGCAGAAAAGCAAAAGAAATGTATGTGTGAAATCATGAATCTAGAGGTAAATTCTAAATTTTGCCTGTGGAGTTCGAATATGTACCCCATAGTCAGGTTCACTCTGTGCTGGTTTAGTCTTAGGCAGAGATTTGGTGAGAGCCAGCTTCAGCACCCTGGAGAGCAGCCTCCGTGCTCTGCACCGTGATTCAATGACAATGGAACTGCAGTAATCATTTCCTGTGAAGAGGAAGAATGAGAGGCACACAGCAGTCCCTGATCTATAACAAATTCATGAATCCCACTGGGTCAGATACTATGAAATCCCTTGATACAAGTACAAGTCCTCCAAATATTTAATAGTCTTCTAATTTGTTTGCTTCTACTCAGTTATATGTGCCAATAGCTACATGAAAACTTTTTCAACTCTGCTTTCATGCCTATATGCCCTCATCGTCCTCCTTTTTCTTTTATTCTTCCTCTTCTTCTTCATCTTCTTCTTCTTGTTGTTCTTCTCGTTTCTTCCATCTTCTCCCTTCCCTTCTTTCTTCCTTTCTCATTCTCATTAGTGACAGGTATATTATGTTCCTATCATCAAGAAAAACCTGGTAGGTCTCAATAAGCATCTATTGAATAAATGCATATAGTATACCATTATCTTCAGTTTTTATTGAAACGCACAAAAAGATTTGGTGGATCTTAAATTTGAACAATTAACAAAATAATCTAGAATGTAGCTCCAGAATTTGTTTTACTTGGTTCACTGTCTGGGATGGGAACTGAGATGCTTTGGTGGGTGACTATCCAGATAGGGGAAAAAAAACATGATTGTATAATAGGATGAATGTGCTAAAGTGCCAAGAATAAAACCTACTTACTGGGGATACAGGCATACACTGTATGTATCTCTAAATTTTCTAAATAAAATGTTGAAAATGGCCCAATATAGTATCCTGTGTCCCATGTGTGCTTTATGAAGCATGTGAAATTTTACCACTCAATCCTTTTTCTGTCTTTTTCTGCTGTCTCTCTGTTTCTGTCACTCTCTATCTCTTTCTCTCTGTCTTGTCTTTCACACACACACACACACACACACACACACACACACACACGAGCTTGGAGCATGTTCGTAGGAGTTCAATCAATAGAAACTAGATTCTTAGGTGTGTGAATGTACAACAGCTACCTGCTTGTTCTCTCTCCCCTCACATCATCTGTCCCATCGTGAGCGTGGGGAGACAGCAGATACAAGAGCTCATCTTAACAATCTCCTCACAGAGCTGTCACTCTGGCACCAACGTGCTCTCCTTACTGAGTGGGCCCCACATAGATTTTTCTCCTTTGAATTCTCCAGGAAGATATATTGATCCAGTCCAAGTGACATCAATAGACCCAGGTAACTGAATAAAGCTCTGGAGTTTGCCTTAAAAGATGTATGAGACTGTCTCAAGATACCACCTGGCAGCTTCAACACCCTGCCCTACCTCACTCTCCATCCATACTGACTACCACATGCCATCCGCATCTTATCTCTACCCTCCTTCCCTAGTCCAGGCACTTCCTATCCAGTCTATGGATGACCTGAAGAAGCTGTATATAAGAATAAACGGTGAAGGTAACAAGAAGTAGAAAACAAGATACAAGTCCTTCCCATGTTCCAGATCAGACACTATCTACTCCCTGATGCAAGTGTCCTCTGACTGACCTAGAGCTGTCACTCTCCCCACAGGCTAGAGGGGACATTCTTCTTTACTCTCCCCAAAAGCCCCTCTGTTCTGTGCCCACTCAGGTAACATCTTCACAGATTCCTGAGATTGGTACTGACATAGGCTCCGTGGACCCACCCAGCCCAGAAGCTAGCCACAGATCACTTTGTGGATCTACAGTACTGTGATCTGAATATTCTTCTAGGCCCCAGATGCCTCTCCATAACAGGGATTATAAGAAGCATTTACCTCACAGGAACAGTGTAAGGATTAACAGATAAAAATGTTTAGCCTCCTCCTGGTACACAGCATTAGCAGTAAAATTAACAGGTTCTCCCTCCTGAGCACTTATTATGCATTAGATAGTACTTACATTAATCACCCTAATCCTTATGACCATCTTACCATTGTCTAAACCATACACAAAAAGCTAAGATTCAGAGAAATGAAACAACTTGCTCAAATCCACAACTGAGTTAAGTGACAGAGCTGGGATTTCAACTCACATAATTTGATTCCAACCTTTTGTGTTTTTCTCTGTGTGTTGTGCTACTATAGGAGCTTTAACTCTTGAACTCTCACTTTCACTGAAGTTTGATATTCTACCACTTGAGCCCCACCTACACTTTCAGCATTTTGCTAGTTAACTGGAGGTAAAGGCCTCTTGGATTTTTCTCCCCAGGCTGGCTTTAAACTATGATTCTCAGATCTCAGCCTCCTGAATATCTAGGATCACAGGCACCAGCCACTGGTGCCTGGCTCAGGCTTATGTTCTTTTTTTGCCAGTCTTGGGCCTTGAACTCAGGGCCAGAGCACTGTCCTTGGGCTTTCTCAGGGCTACAGCTCTATCACTTGAGCCACAGCACCACTTCTGGCTTTTTTCTATTTATATGGTACCGAGGAATCGATTCCAGGTCTTTGTGCATGCTAGGCAAGCACTCTACTACTAGGCCAAACTCTCAGCCCCAGGTTTGTGTTCTTTCAGAATGTCGCCATGTATTAGTAAATGCCCCTTACTTCTCTTTCTTTCTATCAACTTCTCTCAAGCTGCTGCCTCACTGTAAATGTCTGCGTCAAGGCACAATGCTTGACAGCAGAGACCAATAAACTTTGCCTGTAAAGAGCAAAGATAGTATTTTTCAGCTTTCTGAGCCAAGCAGTTTCTGTCACAACCATTTATCAATGCCTGTGTTATATGAAATTAGGCACCGACAGTATGTACATGAATGGGCATGGCTGTGTAACAAGCAAAATTTACTGACAAAATCTGGTGGCTAAATTTTACTATTTCCAGCTACAGCAGCAATAGAGTTCTACAGAAGAGAATTGGAATGCAGAGACCTTCGCAAATATTACATACTCATAGGCACCCATGGATTGCTTTTGAGGTCACTTATATTCAGCACCAATAAATTGCCCTGTGAATATAGTTCCATGGGAATGTTGGTCCATTTTTACTTGAATTTATGTCAAGAACGTTCATCCCTCACTTGGTTCTTCTGTGAGCTGAGTTCTGCTCTAGTTCCTCTCCTGGCCTGGACAAGTGCCTTTACTAAGAGACAGAGCCACTCATCTTGAGAAACTGTTGCATGTATAGGAATTCTGTGGAGATTAGAAGGGTCTGCTGCTTCCTTCTAGGTGACTGGGCTGCATACCTGTGGAGAGGACTCTCCACATCCACCAAAGAAATAAAGAGGTCCTGGTACTGAAGCCAAGACTGCAGTTTGTCTGGCCTCCCACCAGTGGTGCAAAAGCTACCTTGGGTGAGCATTTCCCTTCGCATGAATCGGCACAATTAAAAGGTTGCCACTGCAGGAGGAGCCTGGGGATAGCCCATATGGCAGTATGGGGGATCTGTACCTCCTCTGCAGCTGTCACTATTGGGGCTCAGCCTACAACAGAGAAAACATATTTTTGAGCTGATTTGTTTTCATTTACATTCATCGGTTTATAGTCATGGGACATCTAAAATGTTTCTATGATTTCCAACACAAGTTACAGTAAAAAAAAACAATCCTGGAATTGAAATGAAGGCAAAATTAAGTCAAGAAACCATGCCATACAGATTCCCAAACACTCCAGAAAGGGCATCATGAACTTGAGTCCCGAAAACTACCAAAGATCTACCCAACTGAATCAACTCATTACTTGCGGATATTTCTTTGGTTCTTCTTCCTTGCTCTTTTTTGATTCAATGCCTCCTATCCCACAGGAGTTCTTCCAAAAGCCAATGGCTCTACAAGGATCTATAATACTCTGTGTAGTGTGATCTTTCCATTCTGAGGGCAAGTTTATCAACAGAGTAAAGCGATAATGCCAGCAGCATGATAACGCTGTGGCAATTTCTGAGCATGTCTATTTCCCAATCCGCTGTCACTCTGTGGTGTATCCTCCCCTTCCTTCACTAATCTTCTCCCTCCTCTGGGCATCCCATAGCACAGTCTCTATAAGTTACATTATTTGAATTTTTTCTTTTTTCCTTTAGTCAGACGTGGGACTTGAACTCTGGGCATGGGCACTGTCCCTGAACAATTCAGCTCAAGGCTAGTATTCTACCACTTGAGCCACAGCACCACTTTGGTTTTCTGGAGGTTAATTGGAGATAAGAGTTCCACAGACTTCTGTGCCCAAGCTAGCTTTGAACCACGATTCTCAGATCTCAGCTTCCTAACTAGCTAAGATTACAGGTGTGAGCCACCAGTGCCAGGCTGGTAGAAAATTTTCTATCCAATGCCTTATAGTCTTCTCCAACTATATAAAGAAAGCTCCTTCAAAGCTGACATTATTGTATCAGAGTAATAGATGTATATACAAATATTAATGGAAAAGCAATAACAAACAAGCTTTGCTGTGTCTACTGTAATAAGCAATTATTAATGGCTTATAATAATTTGCCTAGAAAATATGAAACCCGGTGTTTGCACTCTTTCCTACACTGTGGCCTTTGTAAACACCCTCCTCTGGCTGCAACACCTCTATTCATCCCCATCTTTACATGGCTGATGCCTCCACACCCATCAGATCTCAGTGTCAACACCATCTTCAGAGAGGTGTTCCCTCATCACTCAAGGTAAAAGCGATCACAGAGGGTTCAATAAATATTTATGGAATGAATCAATGGCCTCCTTTATGTAGATGAGTAAAACCAAGGCCCACTTCGGCTATAAGTTACATGCCTATAGCCAGAAATTGACAAAAAAAGTCATAAATGGAGCTCATCTGACATCAAAATATTATAATATTCATATTTCTCCTCTGCTGCAAGTACACATTGGCATTGTCATTATTTGATGACTTTTCACCTCATTATTTTGAAATATTCATGAGAGCAGGCTCTGTAACTTCCAGGTGCATCATGTGTAACTCAGCTATCTAGTATAGGATGTGGTACATCAACTATCTGTATCACATTCCATATATATATATATATATGTATATATATGCGTGTGTGTGTGTGTGTATGCTAGTCAGTAAATTTCCATGTAGTTGTAGTGAGTAGTTCCAATACACACTGATACACAGACTGGATGAGAACAGTGAGTTCAAGGCATACACACAGAAGACATGAGCTCTCCCTTCTTCTAATCCTCTTTCTTTGAGAAGTAAAATAGTTTTTTCCTAAAGTATCCCCTGGGATGCAAAGTGACAAAGATACTAGGAAAATTTCCTTGAACATCTGGAGCAAGGATAGGGAAATTGAATATCTAACATGGGTGGGTTTTATGCCAAGTTCTGAATCTCAGCTAATTATACTGTAATACATATCCTTTGGGCTCCTCACCAGACATGAATTGTCTTCACTCGGGACTGGAGGAATTCTCTTTATTCAGGAATGCTGCTTTCCACTCCAGTACTTTCAGTCCCAGGACAGACCTGTTCAAGTCAGAGAAGGGGTGTTGGTTGAGCTCAAGTTAGAGAGTTTTATGGTTTAGAGCCGAAACAGCAATAAAGACAAAAGTTATGAATCTACAGCCAGCAGGGAAATCGAGTGGGAGGCTGCTAACGTACCATATTCATATCTAGAAATTTCATAAGACCTGATCCACTCTCATGCCATGTACTAATGTACTTCTTTTTCCTTCAGGTTAGATTCCCCTTCATTTTAGTCAACTCCTTTTTGCAATATTAAGTCTACTTGTCCTCTCAGGCTCTCTCTCCTACCTGCTTCTTCATCCTCCCATCTAGACCTACCCAGCTTTCAGAAGGCAGTGTAATATAGTTCAGTGTACAGGTATTGCAATCACATTGGGTTTAATCCCTTGCTCTGCCAGATAGTTATTTGTCTGTAAAACTGCTTGAGTCTCAGTTTTAATTGCGGTAAAATAGTAAAATTGAGATAATCCTTATGGGGTAGTTGTGAGGACTGAATAGTACATATTTCCTAAGAGGTTTAGTATAATGTATGACAAACAGTAAAATTTCAATAAATGCTACTTACATTATTCCCATTACTCATCTCAGTTTTCCCCTCCCAAATTCTTCCCTCCATGTTTACCTTTCTCTTTAGGTCCATAACCACACACACACACACACACACACACACACACACACACACACACACACACACACAGAGAGGGGGGGAGGGAGAGGGAGAGGGAGAGAGAGAGAGAGAGAGAGAGAGAGAGAGAGAGAGAGAGAGAGAGAGAGAGAGAGAGAGAGAGAGAGAGAGAGAGAGAGAGGAGATATTCTGGCTTAATAAACACCAATCATCCATGCCAGCATCTCAACATGTTTGATTGGGTAGTCACTAATACAGCAGAATTTTGTCTCTCTCTTCTTCAGTTTCCCACATCTGTTTATTCTTGAGACATTTTCTTTTCTCTATTTTTTCCTGAAAATACTGCATGTGTTTCCTCTATTGACAATAGCCCTCAGCTTTATGTTGCCATCATAAGCTCTATGTGGATTCTTTTGACTAAAAGAGCCAGGGAATCTACCACTTAGAATCTCTCTCACTTTGCCCACCATGTTTAATTGATATGTATTGTAGACCAATTAAAGAGGCTCAATGAGCTGTGAAGATCAAGATATGAGTCATATAGATTGTACATTATTGAATTAAGATGCTAAATATGAAGCCTAACTGATGCCAAGAAAGGAACAATGAAAGCATTGGTAGCTTATGGAAATGATGGAAAGCATGATGGCTCAAGTTAGTAGCAAATTGAAAAGATACATGCCTTCAAGGAAAAAGCCATTTGTCACATTAAAGTTATCCTCAATTCCTTCCTCTCCCCCCCCCTCTACATTCAATCACTGAGACCTGTCATTTCTACCTTCAAGTAAATCTCAAGTATCCACTTCTCTTTGTTCCCACTACCTCACACAAGGTCAAGTCCCGGGCTCCTCTCTTTATTACTAATGGACTCATCTGTCACATTGGCTCATTCTAATCCAATCCCCACCTAGAAATCTTCCCAAAATACTAACCAAATTATGTCACTTTTCTGTTTAGGATTTTTACATTGGCATTTCATTGATCTTGTCACAGATTTCAAACTTATCATGGTTTGGGGCTCTTCAGGGCCATACTCAAATGAAGCCATGCTCCCTCTTACTCACTCCCCTTGCTATTCTTTTCTATTGTTTCAGTATGGTAAGTTCATCCTCATCTTAAGGCTCTTAACATGTGTTGCTCCCATGCCTATGTTTTATCTGGACAGTGTTTCTCATCTGGATCTTCTTTTCCTTTCTCAACTTAGCATCCCCATCTCAGGTTACACTCAGCTGACCTTCCTGTTTATTTTCTCAACCATTCCCTTTACGTATCTTTTCTCTATGTTCCCATGGTACTGTTTATTTTTATTTGTGGGGTATCTTTGTACTTTTATACTGCAGGTAATATGCTGTTTGTTTAAAAAAAATTATCAAAAGACTAAATGAATTAATTTGTCACAGGATTTACTGCCAAGATTTGATTTTTCAATTCATGATAGGCTAGATTGCAAATCCATAGCTATCAAAATGATTACTGCAATGTGAAAGCACAGATGGCTGATGAAAACAGAGCAACAAAACTTCCATATTCATGGAAATAAACCATTCTTTTTCTTTTAGTTAAATGGTCATTGGGTACCTACAATATACCAGACATTGCTCAGTCACTCCGAACACCCTGAGTAGAGCTTAGAATTGGTAAGAAATAGGTACAAGCATATGAATATAAAATTATGCCTATGTTAAATGTTGTGAAGAGGAGAAAGGGTGTCCTGTTGAGAATACCATCAGGGAAGACAATAGCTGAGAAATACTTCCTGAATACAAAACACGTAGGCTACAACTTGAAGGCTAATGAGTGATGAGTGGACAGAAAATGGTCCAAAGGAAAAAACTTGGCCATCTGAATGGCCTACATCTTAAAGCAGTGATGAAAATTATTTCTCATGGATAAGATACAGTAATGGAGCCTTTGTTCCAGGGACAAGGGACCCCTTTAAACTACAAAGGAAATAGACTTTAAAAATGTTCCTGAAACTGTAAGGTAAGTTAATATAATTATAAATAAATAATTACAAGTTTGATTATTCTGAACTTGGAAGACCAGGCATATTTTTCTTTTGGCCCAACCTGTTTGTTCCATGTCTTCATTATGAGTCTTTATTTCTTGAAGGACTAATGCCAGTCTAAAAATCCTCAGCACATCAATCTCTCCCTAGGTGGCATAAATCTCTCTTTCTCCCTCCCTAGAAAAGAAGCCATTTACCTCTGATTCCTCTGGGTGGCTGACAGAAAGCACATTAGAACAACACTTAGGACTTTATGGCATAATTTCCTAAGCACATTTATTTAGAAAAACACCTAAATTATTTAATAGTCCATAACAACTGCCAACTCATCATATAAGTCTGGATCTGCAAACCAGGTGGAGAAGGAAAAACAAATAAAAGATCAATGTCCTGATTGAACCCGAGGGTATTAATTCTGCTTCTGGACCAGACCTTCAAGCAACCATGCTGTGAATGAAAGTTTATTAGTCATGCTCAAAGTAGAGACATGCAGGGCCTCCTTTTCTTAAACCCAGAAAAACAGAAGAGAAATTATGGACAAAACACTAGACTACCTGTAGGTGGGGTTGTATTCTGCCCAGTGTCTATTAAGAATTGTCTCGATATTGGTGTGTGACTATGGCCAAGTAACTTTACTTTTCTACACCTTAAAGTCTTTTTTCATATAATGAGCCTTTCAAACTACATCAGGGATTTACTAACATATATTTCTAACCATAGAATCCTTTCTTCAGAAGTAATTTATGTGGAGACCTGCACTGGTAAAGCAGATTCTACCTATATTTTGCTCTGAAGTGGGAGTTTGCAGAAGGTGCTACTCAGGAAGCATCCCAAGAAGGCAGCTGTTTGAAAACCACTAACTCTATGGTATTTTGGTTGTATCCGCCTGAACTAAGACACTCTAGCTATAGTGTCGTGATTTCTCAGTGTAAGGCTGAGAATATCCATCATAACTCTGAATCAGATCCTTTAATGTGCCCAATTCAGGGTTCCAGTTTAAAGACAAAGGGAGATCAACTTCTACCAAAAGACTTCTCTATCTGCTTCAGTTCACATAGACTGGAATTCTACCTCATCTGTGTTTTGTTTTAGTATCTCTTGATTGGATGAGAAAATCCACCTAGCTTAAAACTATACTAGTAGGCAGGTCTTTCTTTCCAGTGTTCCCCCCAAACTCTTGTTTTAGCCCCCATCAAACAAGTTTTGCTGTCTTCCTGGTAAGCACCAAATCAAGATAAAAAGATCACACATCCCTTCCTTGGATTCCATACCTTTCTACCTATTTTCTCTAGGCTACTGGTCACTCAGGGGCCCTATACACTCTATATCTATAGATTTCTGCCCCTAAACATAGTTTCTTCATGTAAAATGTCTCTTATACCACCACTATTTAAATCTTGCCACCTCTCAGGACCTACTTCAGATACCATCTTCTCTATAAAACTTTTCCTGAAATCTCAAGTTGGAAATATTATTTATAACTCTCCTATGCTTCTGTTACCAATGATAATGCTGATTGTAGCACATTACACTATTTTCTTGCTTAGCTATAACTTCTTAAATCTCCTTCTCCATTATAAATATCTTAAGGACAGGAACTGTGTCTTAAATTCATTGTTTAATCTTACATAGTGCTTGGCATGATGCCTTGTAATTTGAAGGTATACAATAAATAATGGTTAAAAGAATGAATGGATGGTAAATGAGTCTGAGTATAACTGTATCTGATTAGGTTGGGATCAACTTAAGTATATAGAGCTTTTAATATGCATGTGCATAAAGAAAGAAGTATGATTCTGGAATAAGTGATGAACCTGGGACCAAGTGTCAGACACAAAAGGTACAACAACTCACAACTCATTCAACAACTACACATTGCTTTCACTACCGATATTCCATACTGGGGATTATTGGTTGATGTTATGCTATGGAAAAAGTTCTTGCTTTCTTGAAACTTGCAGTGAAGTGGGAAAAACATATTAAGAAGATACTTGATTCTTCTACTTGCCGGGGCCAACCGGCAGCAAACCAGGGTTCGCAGATTGGGGTTCCTGAAATAGGGGACAAGGACTAGGAAGAAAAAGAAGAGAGACAGACACACCGGGTCCGGGATGTCCACAGTCCAGGCAAAGACTCCCGAGACTGCCACGTTTATTTTCCACTCCCCCTTCTCCCCTCCTCCAGACCCCGGGAACCTCCAGGTGTTACATTCATATGGTAATTCTCAGGTCATTTACATAGAATAGGGCCAGAAAGCAATAAGACAATAAAGCCATGGTCTGATGCAAGTCAAGGTACAGTTTGATTCCACTCTGGCTCCCAACATCTACTAAGTAACAATGCAATGGTCATAAGTAGCTTATTAAATAAAGAATGTAACAAGCTGCTCAAAGGGAAAATAAAGAAAGAAATAATTCAGATGAAAGGATCAATAAAACAGCTCTCTTTGCCAAGTGCAAGTGGTTCAACCTGTATCCCAGGGGGCTGAGATCTGAGGATCACAGTTGAAGCCAAGCCCAGGCAGGAAAGTACATGAAACACTTACCTCTAACCACCAAAAAGTCATAAGTGGAGCTGTGGATCAAGCGGTAGAGTGCTGGCCTTGAGCACAAAAGCTCAGAGACAACACTCAGGACAAGTTCAAGCCCCAGAACTAGTGTGTGTGTGTGTGTGTGTGTGTGTGTGTGTGTGTGTGTGTGTGTGTGTGTGTGTTTTAAAGGGCTCTTTAAGGAGATGACATTTTTGGTGCAGGTTAACTAGACCCACAGAGTGAGTACAGTCAAATGAGATGAGTGAAGATGAAATCTCAAGACATATCACAAGAAACAGCAAGATCCAAGTGCTGTAGAGAGGGATTGATAAGAGAATATGGCTGACCCAGAGGGGCTTGTTTGTAGATGTTCCTCTCGTTAAGGGAGTTTGGGTTTATCTTATCATCGGGAAGCACTGAGGATTTGAACAGTGAAGGAGCATTTTCCTTCCTTTGCATGGCTGCTTCATGGAAGAAAGACTGGGCTAGCTGTGGAGATTTTAGTTATAAGGGTATCACCTGCAGCCAGGAGTCTGAAATGGCTTAAAGATCAATAGTGAATACGGACAGTAATAATAATGTTGCTACCTCAATGTGTCACCTGTGTTTTCTTACCTATTGTCAATGTTCCTCAACTGGAACCCAGGTTTCATGAGCTGGAGGACTGGTCATGTGTTTGCTGACTCCCCAGTGTCATAGAAATCCTTGGCATGCAATAGATGATCAGTAAATACTTGTTGACTAAAATTATTATATTATAAGCAGGAGGTAATAATGAAAGAACAAGAAATGTAAATAATGAATTCCATTTTGGTGCTTTTGCAACAAAAAAGATTGAGGTGAAAAAAATGAGATGGTTGGAAGAGAAGATCAGAGATACATCTTTGGATATGTAGTGTATATGCCTGAGAGGTTCCAAATGAGCAATCTTATTTGAATATATTAATTTAAATGCTAGGTACAAAGATACATCATAGAACCTCTAGGAGAGGATTCCTTGATCTAGACACTACAATGACCAAGGACCTTTGTATAGCAGTCAAAGGACCCATAAATTTGAATGGGAAAAGTGTGGTATCTTCACATTTTTCTGAGTAGTACTGGGATTCAAACACAGTCTCTCACTTGCTCTGCCTGGCTGCTGTTCTACTTGAGCCCCACTTCCAGCCCAACTTTTTGCTGATTATTTTAGAAATGGAATCTCACAAAATTTTCTGGCTTCTAACTACAGCAATTCAGATTTCAGTTTCCTGAGTAGCCAGGATTACAGGTAGGAATCATCCATGCCTGGCTATATGCTCTTTTATTAACTTCTAACTGAACTGTAGCATTTTTTCCTATTTCTGAATGTGGGCCATGAACTACAACATTATATTTAGTACCTGTGGCTTTTGTCAGTAATAGAAATTACAGATATTTTATTTCACATTATAACTGTCTTGCAGGATAATTTGTGCTTCAACATTATTACAGAGGTCATTAGACTTACCACTAGATCTTGCTATTGAACACACATTAAAAAGGCATATACTGCTGTAGCACAAACTTAGCTTTATACGTTTGCTGATTTTTCAAAATTATTTCTGTCCTTTGTTGTTTCTATATTTTACTTAGTGTGTTGTTGTGAGAAGTACCCAGGCTTCATCAGACAGCCAGAAAGGCTGTACCTCAGAACAAGCTAAGATTCTGCAGGAGGAGCCAATGACTACATCAGGAGAAGAGGGACTGTTAGAGGAATGGGAGGCAGAAGCAGAGGAGAAACAGCTGCAGCGTAAAGGAAGCTGACAGGAGAAACTAAATCAGACCAGTGACCAACTGTCAAGACCAAGAGAAGCAATAAGTTACACACAGATGACAAACTGGAGAACAGAGAAAAGTAACAATCAGCTCCGAAAAGTGATAGTGGACCTTCACACCTCAGGAAGACTAGAGAGAAAAGGCAGGAAGTACAACATAGATCATGGTTAGCCCAGCTTGGGCTCCAGCCTCTGGGTCAAGTCTTCCAGTGGGCTTCCAGTGGTCAAGTCTTCCTAAGGGCTCCTGGGCTGAGTATGACGATGGTAGACAGGTCACCAAAGAAATGTCTACTTCCCTTAATGGATCTGCTTCTGTATCCTTTGACTGATGGGGTATAGATAGATTTTTAATGGTCTCTCCAAAACAAAAAAGGCGTTCACCTTTCCTCTCATCTGGGCCGCTATGATACCAGATGGTTGGACTGGAAAGTCACTTTATTTATCCATCTGCTCATAGATCCTCTTCTGCTTTCACTTTGTGCACTATTCTCACCCTTGTGGCATTTAACCATTTTTAAATCTGCCATTTCCATCTCTACTGCCATCTTCTAAGATCACAAATTCTGCTCCAACAGACATTGTCATCAGATTCATTTTTTACTCTTTTATAAATTGTATTATTATTGCATTATCTGATTGAATTTCAATTTAATATTAGTTTATGAGTACAATGCATCTTGATCAGTGCCTCATTCTTAATCTTTACTACTTGGATCAGTGAATATTTGCTGGAAAAAAAGAGCAGTGTTTTTTGCATTGTTGTTTGGGATTTTGTGTGTGTACTTGTTTGAGCCTTGAATTCAATGCTCAAAGCTAGTGCCCTACCATTTGAGCCATATCTCCACTTCTTGATATGTTTCTCTGGCTGAAATTGATGATAAGAGTCTCACAGACTTTCCTGCCCTGCAATCCTCAGATCTCAGCTTCCTGAATAGCTAGGATTATAGATGCATGAGCTACCATCATTCAGCAAGAATGAAGGTTTTGAATTGATACAGCAATTGTATATCCAATTGGCTTGAGGACAATTACTTGATTGGGCAAGACTAATTGAAATGCAAATAGGGGTTTAATGTATCAGTGTCTATACTAAAAATAGACTATAGTAAAAAAAACCTGTCCATTTCAACACTCTAGAAGCAAGTAATTTTCGTGATAAATCACTCTGATACCACAATGGAGATTAAGTTCTCCATCATCACCATTGTATCTTCTGCAAGATCCCAGGGAAAGGCTCAAGTGATAGAATACTTGTTTAGCAAACTTGGGGCCTGGAGTTCAAACCCTAGCACTACAATTAAAAAAAAAGTCCCACTGCATTAAACTGCAGAGCTTCTGTATGGCAAAGGACATAGCTAGCAAATTAACTAGAAAGCCTACAAAGTGGGAGAAGATCTTCACTAACCATACAATGGACAAAGGTCTCATATCTAAAATAAATCAACAGTTCAAAAAATTGAACCATTCCAAAACTAATCTCCAAAGAAGCAACCATCCCATTAAAAGATGGGCCAAAGACTTAAAGAGAGTCTTCTCTGAAGAAGAAATGAGAATGGCCTATGGACACATGAAAAATGCTCGACATCTCTGGCCATAAAAGAAAGACAAATTAAAACAACTCTAAGATTCTACCTCACTCCAGTTAGAATGGCCATGATCAAGAAATCTAATAACAACACATGCTGGAGGGGATGTGGCCAGGAGGGATCACTACTACACTGTTGGTAGGAGTGAAACTCGTTCAATCACTATGGAAAGCAGTATGGCAGTTCCTCAAAAGACTAAACAGAACTCCCCTATGACCCAGCAATTCCACTCTTTGGCATTTGCCCAATCATCCAGAAACAAGGGCATACTAAATCCACTAGCACAACAATGTTCATTGCAGCACTATTTACCACAGCAAAGATATGGAACCAACCCAGATGCCCCTCAGTTGATGAGTGGATCAACAAAATGTGGTATTTATACACAATGGAATTCTATGCTGCTGTCAGAAAGAACGACATTGCTCCATTTGTAAGGAAATGGAAAGACTTAGAAAACATCATATTAAGTGAAGTAAGCCAGACTCAAAGGAACATAGGCTCAATAGTTTACCTCATTTGTCATAATCAGTAGAAACCTTGGGCTCTCCTAGCAGAGATTTGCAATAGAATAAAACCTAGATACATAAGGCCATATAGAATGATGCTAAATGAAAGGACCTCCATGATATAGAAACAAAAGCCATATAATGTGTGATTGTTGTCCTTAATGTACTATGTTATCTCTCATCTCTTTCGCTGTCCCTTGGATATCTCATATTGTTACAGTATTTCACCTGGTTATCTGATATATTGTATATATGCGTATTTGGTTATTGGAAGTCGGATAGGGAAGGGAGGAAAACAAGATGAGGGGCAGTGGGAGGAGGAGGAAAATGGGGACCAAGACATGAGAAAGGGTATCAATGTATGTGAAGTAATGCATCTTCTATCTGGTGAATATAATGGAACCCTTCTATTAATTACAATTAAAAATATATGAAAAAAGTCCTAGGGGAGAACGACCTCAATACTGACCTCACTGACCAGATTTCAGCTCATGACTATCCTTCTTTGCTGCTGTCTATCTCTCAAGAAGTAACAGATCCAATGTTGACTTCAACTTCAAGATTACCTTCAGAGAGATCCTCCGTGGACTAGAGCCTGACATAGATGCTCCACTTCATTTTACCAACAACTCCTGGAGGATGATGTTAAGGTTAAATCTGAGTCTTTCAGGGCCAACTAGTTTTTGAGAATTCAACAATACCTTTGGCTGCTTTAAGAAAAAAATCACTGAGTCACAGTATACTGGTCTTACATAGAGGTCAGAGGGGTGAACTGGCGAGATGAGAATGACTTGGAAAGCATTTAATTATAAGGAACAGAAAGGGAGGTATTTATTTTAAAGATGTAGGGAAATCCAGAGAGAGAAAGTCGAAGATAGATGACACTGAGATAAGGAGTTATGAAAGGTTAAGGAAGTAGAAAGAGCAACTGTGGATGGCTGGTTGAAAAAGTTCAGCAATGAAATAGAGATATGAGTCAATAGCCCAAGGGAGTGTTGAAGAAGAAAAGGTTTTTGGGATATAAATTGAGTCAAAGGAGGACAAGGAGGAAAAGAAAGATGAGATGATGGATACACATTAGATGCTCAGTAAATAGTGCAAATTAATTAAAACCACCTAGCATGAGGAGAAATAAAGTTAAATACACCTTAAGGGACCTCATATTTTTACATGGTAGGTGTCCTACATAGTAGGTGATAACTCTGATTCTCTGATTCCTGAAGCATTGTGGTATGAGGTATCTATTGGAATTCACATTTGAAGCTCAGTTCTCTCAGGCTACATCCAGAGGAACAGAGAAATAGCTGTGTATGCAAAGTCAGAGTGAGTTCCTGGTGTCAGCTGCTCATGATTTCCTGTATGTTATGATACTAAGACCGATATGGAGAAATCAGAAAGTAGACAGGAATGGCCAAGATCATGTTTCCAAATTGACATCATGAATATTAGTCAAATATAATACTAACAGAAACAGTTAGTACTTGGGGATTTTGTTGTAATTGTTGTTGTTTTCTTAAAGCAGATTCTTGCTTATACATCAAGACAAAAGCTGTAGAAAAGCTAGAGATTGATTATATTAGCCATCACATAGAAATTAAAGAGGTAAACTTTTTCTTGAGGTGGCATGGGGAGAGAATGAGTGACACATACAACTCAGAGTGTGTGGATAAGTGACACATGGTAGAAACACCTGATTCACCAAGTGCTATGGGAAAAGTTGATTCTAGTCTTTCAGCTTTTTTTCAGCTTCTTTTGAGAAAGCTCTTTGTTTAAATTGCTGGCAAAGGGAGGGATATGTCTCTCTATTACCTCATGCCTATATTATATTCCCTTTCCATATCTCATCTACCCCAAGAAGTAAAGTAGCCAAACCCTCTGCCTGGAAAGGAACTATTGAAGAACTTAGTGTTTTGGGAGAAGCAGAATTCCCTTGGGAAATGTTTGTGGCCTCAGCATGACTATTGGGCCAAGGCAAACTTGTTTTTTCCTTTCAAGACACAGGTCTAATGCCACCTTCCAAGTAACACTTTCTGTGGTCCCCCAGGGAGAATTAGTGTCATAGCTCTGTGCTTCCACAGATCTTTTCTCATGCCTTCATTGAACTACATGATCATCGTCATAAATCTGCCTTTTCCCAGGGTAAGTCCCAGAGGAATTATCTGAATGTTCATTTTTGTATCCTCAACCTACCACGTGGTAAATGTTGAGGGTGTGATTAATGTTCAGAGGGTAAATATCCCAGTAATTACTAGGAAATTACTATTAGGTCCACCTAATAGTCTTTGACTGAAGCTCTTAAGAACCTGTGCAGATATGATTTAGGATGGTCTTTAGTGACTAAATATATCCTCAAATATCTTAAGGTTGTCTTTATTTCTCTCATGGCCTTTTATAGAGAATTAAGAATGGTCATACCAGAAAAACAATTAGAAGCAACTTAGAGAATAGATTCCAGATCAACCATAAAGATATTTTAAGAAGCAATGGGGCTATGTGCCAGTGATTGCATATAGAGATTCCCTTCTTGAATACTTGTTTGTTAAACATGACATTGGAGATATGATGTAAAAATCAGTGCTAATAAATCTTTAAAAAAAGAAGCAATGGGATCTAAAGATGGATAAAGGATCTTCAACGGTGGTAGGCAACCTGCCACAGGAATGCTGAAGAAAAATACAATTTTGAGATGGTTCATTAGACTAGCTACTTGATTTAGTTTTATTTAAAATTACATACTTAATCTACGTTTGTTGATGAAAACCTTTTAACTAAATAAATATAAAATGTTCTCCATTCCAACACCCAGAGATAATCAGTGCTACCAGGAGGACATAGAATATATCCTTATAGCCAGGTGTGGTGGCTCACACCTTTAATCTTAGCTACTCAGGGGGCTGATATCTGAGGATCATGGTTCAAAGCCAGCCCAGGTACAAAAGCTGTGAGACTTTAATCTCCAATTAGCCACCAGAAAACTAGAAGTAGAACTGTGGCTCAAGGGGTAGGGTAGTAGCCTTGAGAGCTGAAGAGTTCAGGGACAGCACCCAGGCATTCAAACTGTACAACCAACCAAAAAAGAATATATCCGTGTAGTCCTGTTTTTGCTATTATAGCACTTAAAATCCATATTTAAACATAAAATGCACTATTTGTAATTTTATGTGAATGGGTAGATCTTTGATTTTTCTTAAAATTTAACAATTTCCTGAAGACATATACTAAACATACTATTCATGTATGTTTTAAGCCTTATGAGAGCTACTCTTCAGAGACATAGTAATAAATTATCAATTATATCTATGTATTAGTTACTGATGACTCACTATTATATGCCTAGGTGCTGTGAAAAGAAACAGTGAATTACAGAGTGAGAAGCCTGGGTTCTAGTCTCAGGTAAGATGCTCATGGACTCCCTGTACAATCTTAGTTTATTCAGCTGTGAAATGAAGCAATTATAGAGGATGATCCAAAAGATTCTTTGATAAATGATTACAAATGAATAAACACAATACTCCAATATTAGACTAGTTGAAATAGAACCTATCTTTTAGAAGTCTGAGGACTCATACACACACAAAAAAAGAGTAACAATTAAGATCTACCATTATGGAAGTGCCCCAAAAAATAGTGGTGGAAGTAATGTCTGCTGTGGGAATGAGATACATCCCCCCTTGCACTTGTATTGAATTGAAGTTCATTGTACTTTAAAAGGAGGCATTTGTGAAGGGAGACACTCATAGGCCCCAAGGGCAACAGGTGCTAAGTATAAATAATGTACAGTTCTTGGCCAAAGGGAACTTCCTTGCTATATACCATACTACTTTTCTGAGAGCTGAACACTCTCTAGAACTAGTCAACCAGGGGCATGTCTACCTTGTCTGAATGTGAGATAAAATTGAAGGACTATTTCATGTCCTCAAGAAACTTGCTGTATGAAAATTTCCATCTAACAAAAAGTTTCCTAACCTGTGAATTTCCTTTGATTTATCCTAAAAGTTAAAGGAAATACAACCTAGAAACACATAGATCAGTAAGTCCTAAAACAGAACAAATATGAAGAAAACCACCCTGAAGAATCTTATAATCGGGAAGTTGTTGAACTCCTAATAGAGATAAAATCTTAAGTCCAAGAATATTACATCCCCCTCCCAAACAAAACCAAACCAAAAAGACCACACAAGAATAACCACAGATAGCCCAAAGAAATAAATCAATTTGGAAGATAGCACTCATATCTTTTAAAGATCTGAAAGAAAAAAGTGTCACCCTAGAATTCTATGGAGTTAAAATAATTCTAGCCAAAAGCTGGTATACAAAAACTGAGATGATTCATTACCAATACAGCAATACTGTTGAAATGAAACTCATGTTTAAAACCTTCAGATGGAAGAAAACAATGCAAATGCAAATTAGGATCTGCACAGTGCCCTGGTGAAAACCAAAGTGGTAAATATGAGAGTGGATACAAAAGATACTTTTCTTGTTTTTAAATCTATTTAAAGGATAATTGATTGTTTAAAGTAAAAATTACTAACAATCCATTTTAAGAGATTGCAATATATTTCAAACTAAAATGAGTAATAACAACAAAAGCATAAAAGCTAGGAGGACAAAATGACAATGGAACCAAATACTATGATGGATTATACGTGTAATAGGATAATATCATTTGTAGGTAGAATGTGTTAAGTTACAACATATAAGTTGGACACCAGTGGCTAAAACCTGCAATACTAGCTACTCAGGAGGCTGAGTAATCACAGACTAATAATCACAGTTCGAAGCCATCCCTGGCAGAAAAGTCTGTGATACTCGTATCTGCATAACCCCTAGAAATCTGAAAGTAGCACTGTAACTAGAGTGCACTGTCCTTGAGCAAAAAAGCTCAGGAACAGTGCCTAGGCCCTGAGTTCAAGTCGATGATAGCCAAAAAAGGAAAAAAAAATTCACACAAACACACACACACACACACACACACACTATAATGAAAGGGAAGACATTATCAAAATGAACTGTACTCATAAACAGATATGTTGAATTAAAGTGCTTTTATAAATAAAGATAATTTTTAAAAGAAATTATTCATGAATAATAAATGAGTGGCCTATACATAACAATACCCAAGAGGTTCTAACACCATCATAAAAAACAACACAGTGTTTATGACATTTATCTGTGATTGACTTATTAATTTATGTTTTCTTTTCTGATATCATTTATCAACAGAAAAAGTTAGGAATTTTGAAGATAATTCTTTAGTAATCATCTCATTTCTCTATTCTCTGAAAGTTTGAAATTTTTTCAATGAATTCCTTCATAATTCCTTTTTGAAAAAATATATGTATCAAAACCCCACTATAATCCCTACAGAAACTACTACAAAACAAAGGCAAAACAAAACAAATAGATAACTAAAAAAGAAAATAAAGCTAGGGACTTGTGGCTTATGCTTGTAATCCTAGCTAATCAAGAGGCTGAGAACCTGAGGATCCAAGTTCAAAATTGGCATAGGCAGAAATAGTCAGCAAAAAGACAAAACCCAAGGTATTGTTCAAGTGGTAGCACACAAGCCTTGAAGAAAAATGCCAGTGAGCATGCAAGGCACACTAAAAATAATTTTAAAAAAATAAAGTAACACAAATATGTAAGTAATGAAAGGGAAATCAAGAAAAGCTCAAATGAAAGGAGGAGTCAAATACAAATGAGCCAGGGGAAAAATAAATAAGGCAGAAAACTTAACCCAGTCATGTTCGTGATCACATTAACTGCTAAAAAACAAATCAGTAAAAGGTCAGACTGAATTAAAATATTGAGAGTTCAGAGAAAAATTTTAGAAGTCTGTGTCCTATAAACAGAAATGGAGAGAATTTGTTAATGGAAGATTACCATGCCAGAAACGTGAACATTTCTTTGGAAAGAAGAAAGAATACTTAGGTCAAAAAATTGGAATCTGTACAAAAAAACATTAGAAAAAGAAGAGGAAGGTAAAACAGAAATCTTTATTTCTACTCTGTCTTTTAGTAGATAAATATTAATTCAAATTAGTAAGAGTAAAAATGCCTTAGGTGATTATAGCTCAAGAAATGTAACATCAGTAAGCCTATGACAGAGATAGGAGAAAAATCTGTTATAAAGCACCTATCTCTATCTAGAAAGCTGTGTCGAGTTACTTAAAAACATACAATAGTTGCAGATGTATATTTGAAACTCTTGCACAATTATTAAAAATGTTTGGAGAAGTATAATTGATCAAGGAAAAGAAGAGAGGGTTGTAACCATATGTTCACTTTAAAACAGAGAAGGCAGAAAAAGAATAGAAGATTTTTTAAGATTAGGGATAATCAATACAAATTTATAAAATTGGTAGCTATTATCTAACTATATCAATAACTATTTTACATATTAATAGTTTAAACATACCAAACAAACAGACATCAGCACAGATTTCTTTTTTAAAAAAAAAAAAACAAGACACAGGGCCAGGAGTTTGGCCCAGTGGTAGAGTCCTGCCTAGTGTGCACAAAGACCCAGGTTCAATTCCTCGGTATCACATACATAGAAAAAGCCAGAAGTGATGTGGTGGCTAAAGGTAGAACACTAGCCTTGAGGAAAGCCCAAGGACAGTGTTCAGGCCCTTAGCTCAAGTCCAGGAAAAAAAAAGACACAACTATAAGTTGCCTGTGAGAAACCCCTTTAAATATAAGGAAACATATGGATTATAAGGGAAAGAATGAAGAAGACAGAGAGAGGAAGGTCAGAATTTAAAGAGTTGCAATTTTTCTTTTCCTTCCTTTCTTTCTTTCTTTCTTTCTTTCTTTCTTTCTTTCTTTCTTTCTTTCTTTCTTTCTTTTTTTTTGCTACTCCTGGAGCTTGAACTCAGGGCCTGAGTGCTGCCCTTGGGCTTTCTCAAGGCTAAAGCTCTACCACTTGAACCACAGAACCACTTCCACCTTATTCTTTATATGTGCTAGTGAGGAATCAAACCTGGGTCTTTGTGCGTGCTAGGCAAGCATTCTACCACTAGGCCAAACTCCCAGCATGAGTTGTGGTTTTATGGTTTTTTTTTTAAATTATGAAGGTGATAAACAGAGAAATTACATAAGAGTTGCAGTTTCAAAAGTTCTATAGAATCATTGAAAAGAAAAAGTAATATTCTTAACATTATGGAACTATACACTTAAAAGTAGTTGAGATAGTCAATTTACATATTCATGTCAGAATATGTTTATATATTATATATTTATGTTGATATTTTATAATTATATGACATATATTAACGATATTTATAATATTTACTTTATGTTATATTCAATATATTATATAATTTTAATACATTGTGTATAATATATTACATATAATTACATACACAACTATATTTAATTATATGTTATCTCTATATGTGAAAAGAAAAAGAGAGGTCTGTATTTTAACACTAAAAGATGAAGTAGAGCCAGAAATAGAAAAATCATCAGAAATAAAGAAACCAATTCATCAAGAAAATATAATAATAATAATAATAATAAATATGTATGCACCTAATAACAGGCTTTTACATATAAAAGAATATTGACAAAACTACAATTTTGGTCAGAAATTGCAATCATTCTCTAATAATTGATGAAAAACAATAATAAGAAAACAAAGGCATAAACACTATTAACTGACCTGAGTCAACATTTGTAGAATACTCTATCAAACTCTAGGAAACACATTTTTCAAGAGAATGCATTAAATACTTACCAAATGAGATTGTATTCTAAGCCATAAAACAAGTCTCAATTTAACAGGGTAAAAATCATTTAGGAAATTTTCTCTGGCCACAATGGAATTAAAATAGGCATCAGTAACAGAGAAAGAAAAAACAACAAATATTTGGAAAGTAGGTGGCCCATTTTCAAATAACCTATGAACCAAAAAAAAATCAGAAAATATTTTGCCTGAAAAAAAAACAGAAAATGTAATACATCAAAATTTCTTTTTACCAACGAATCCTGGTTACTTGGTGGCTGAAATCTGAGGACCATGATGCAGAGCCAGATCAGGCAGAAAAGTCTATGACATGCATTTCTCCAATTAACAACCAAAAAGTTGGAAGTGAAGCTGTGGATCAAGTGGTAGAGAGTTAGCATTGAGCAAAGAAGCTCACAGACAGGCCCCAAGTTCAAGCGTACACACACACACACACACACACACACACACACACACACACCACAGAGAGCGAGAGAGAGTGAGACTGAGACTGAGACATTTATTTTTAAAGCTAAAGCAGGATGTGCAGGCTAAATTATAGCAATGAAATGTTCTATCCAGAAAATAGAAAGTATAAAATTAATTAGCTAAGCATATCCTTAAGAAATTAGAAAAATAAAAGCAAACCCAAGTCAAAAGGAAGTAAATTATTAAGTGTAAAAGTAGGAAATTGAAACAGAAAACAGAAATGGGTGGAGAAAAATCAATAAAAACCAAACTTGCTTCTTTGAAAATATCAATGGCTTATAACGAATGATTGTTGTCCTTAATGTACTATGTTGTCTCTCATCTCCTTTGCTGTCCCTTGGTTATCTCATATTGTTACAGTATCTCACTTTGTTATCTGATATATTGAATTTATTTGTATTTGGTTATTTGAAATTTGATAGGGAAGGGGGGAAAACCAAGATGGGTGGCGGGTGTGGGGGGGGGGAGGGAAATGGGTACCAAGACATGTGAAAGGGTATCAATGTACGTGAATTAATGCACCTTCTATCTGGCAAATATCATGTAACCCTTTTACTAATTACAATAAAAAATGCAAAAAAAAAGAAAATATCAATGGCTGTATAACTTTCTAGATAGGTTGAACAAGGGAAAATGGGGTAGAGAGAAGAAAAAAGGAAGTGCAGGAGGAAAAGGAAATCATCACTGTCATTGAATGAGAAAAGAAGTAAACTATAAACCTTGTCAATGTTAAAAGAAGATCAAGTCAATATCACAAAAACTTTATACCAATACATCCAACTTTGATAAAACAGAAAAATTCCTCTAAAGATAGAAACTAAACCAATGCTCAAGAAGAAATACCAAGTAACCTGTACCTAAGAAAAAATATGAATCCTTCCTTTTCATAAAGAATATTCTAGTAAAAATAGAATTCTGGAAACATTTACCAAAATTAAGAAATATATATATATGTATATATATATGCTTATTCTACATAAGTTCTTTCCATATAATGAGACAAAAAATTCTATCATTCCAGCATTGACCTGATCCCCAAACCAGATTGAACATTAAGCTACAATTTCTCTATAAAGTAGACCAAAAATCCTGAAAATTTTAAGCAACTTAATTACAGAAAAATACCAAAAAGCTCATACATCATGAACAATGGAGTTTATCGTGAGAATGCAAAATCAGTTTAGCATTCAAAATCAATAAACTCACTGTATTAACAATCTAAAAAATACCATACAATCTGGAGACCAAGGAAAGTCGTTTTCCAAAATTTCAAACAGGATAACATATCTTAGGCACCCTAGAACTTTTCCATCCTACTAGAGGATACCTATGAGAAACCTATGCCCAATATAAGTGGTGACAAATGGACTGATTTTCTTCTAAGATCCAGGAACAAGGCAAACAAATGTTTGCACTTTCCACTCTAAGTCACACCGCCAGCCAGGTGCCATCAGATTAAGTAAATCGTGGAGTATCCATACAAACAGGTCAAACTATCCTAAATGTCACTTTTTCCAAGATCATAAGCTCATTCCCCTTGTGCGGAGTAATTGTAAAAAGTTGAACTCTCATGCGAAGTCCGAGGTAGCATATTCTTCCCCTTTCTCCATCTTCCTATCATTGACGGAAGACTGTCTGGAATTGGACAGTCAGAAATGTCTATTATGATGCCATAGTGTATCAGCTCTCCTTTTCCTCTCCCTTCCTCTCCCAGCCTCTCACTCCTCTCCCTCTCTCTTTCCCTTAGCTGCTCTGTCTCTGTCTCCTCTCCCTCCCTCTCTTTTGCTGTGTCCCTCTCTCCTGCTCTGTCCCTCTCTCCCTCCTTTCCTTCTCTCTCAAAATCTCTTTTCTCTGGAGACTAGAGTGTTAGTGTGGTTGCTGCTAACCTCCTGCTTGGGGATGTTTACTCATTTCTCTCCTTTTCTGATCCCCTCTCTCATTTCTCACAGTCTAGTTGTATAAAACAGTCTCAGAAGTTGCTGTGCCTGAGTGTTCCAAGAAACGCTGAAAATACAGATGATAACAGTTACAATAATTGAGTGTGTATCTTATCAAGCTATCCTGGCTAGATAAATTCCCTCTTTGGCCTGGGAACAGGTGATATTTGAACTTGGGGAAGAAGAGGCTCAGGAGCTCAACCTTCCGTGATTCTTCTTTAACACTAAGTTGCCTCCAGGTCTAGGCAGAAAGAGTTGTCCTTGTGACCTGTCAGAAGTGTACATACAGTTTAGCGTCACAGCCTTATAGTGACAAAACTGAGCATTTGCCCAACTTTCCCAGCAGCCCCTGAGAGCTCTCAGTGGCTGACAGAAAAAGCCAACGACTCAGGTACCTACATATCTATCATCTCTTCCTCGGTCTTCCCCTTAGCAACTACTGTGTTCATCCCACAGAGGAAAATGGACTGCCCTTCCCTGAAGGAATTTGGATCCAGATGCCAGAATTTGCACTGTAAATGTATACAGTCATATTTCTCACCCACATGTGAGGCATTCTGGAAAAAGCAGGATAGACTTCTAGTTGAACTACAAAGAGCTTGAGAATAACAAAGGACAACAGGATTGATGTTGGAATAGTGATCATGTAGGCTGGGGTGAGACATGGTTTAAAGCAGGAGGCATCTAGCTTTCTTAAAGGTTTTTCCAGCTGTAGAGCAAGAGTCAAACATCAAAAATAATCCTTTAAAGTCAGTAAGTCCTTCAACAAACCTCCTCCCACTCTTCACCCTCAATATGAGGAGCAGCTTCTGAAGTGCCCACATGAGTAACATCTGTTTTTGGAAGAGCAGGCTTTGGGGGAAGGTGAGGTGGAAGTATCCCACACAGGGATAGTGTGTGTAAAAATGACAAGACCTAATGGGCTTGCAGAGAATATTTAAATTGCTAAGTAAGATAGCACATTTACCACAGTGTTTATCCCTAAGAATTCGCCATAAAACTCAAAGTGATGCCATTACGGGATTCCCCCAGGGGCATGTAGTTCATTTCTTCAGTCCAAATTGATCTGGGGTTGTATATCATTCGTCCTTTCAAATAACAATTGGAAATCTGAATGGTGGGGATTAAGAAGAGAAGCAGGAGTTTCAGCAAGGGTGGGAAGGACTCTGTCCACTGCCTCGGGGAAATCGTGATGGCAGCCAGCCTCTCTGCTCTCCTCCTGAAGAGCCATTGACAGCAGGAAAAAGGGGAAGTGGCCTGAGTAGGAAGCCACTGGCTCTGATTTTAAATCTAATGCAGGCGCTCAAAACTTGTGACCTGAGGAAATTGTCTTGTAACCTCACTTTTATTACCATCTATAAGTCAGGCATGTCAATACCTATCTCAGTAAGATTATGAGCAGGAATTGATAGAAAAGTCATGTAAGTTTCCATGTACATAACAGTACCACCATTATAGTTATCAGAAGGATAACTGCTAGTAACAAAGAACCATGCATGTTAACAAATGTCAATGCATTTGCTCTCTCCATTCTTCTATCCATGGCTCCAAAAGTCATCATGTCTGTCTTTAAAACCTCCAAAGAATTCACATCACAGTCACACTTGGTCTTACAGACCCCAACAGAAAGCTCCCTGAATGCTAAACTATAACCTGCCTTGCCATATACTGTCTCTTAAACTGCTGTTAATAGAAAAGCACTTTAGAAGATGTTAACTGCTAAGTAGAAACAAAATGAAACCTTTGATTTCCATTCCTAACAATATGTGAGATTAAATTTTTTTTAAAATCATGCAGGTACAAAAAACCCAAAAG
Organism: Megascapheus bottae; assembly: GCF_031878675.1. NCBI lineage: Eukaryota > Metazoa > Chordata > Mammalia > Rodentia > Geomyidae > Megascapheus > Megascapheus bottae. Next base: position 21,386,637 of record NC_143514.1, read on the forward strand.
ATGGTAGCATATATTTTTAATATGTTTTGGAGTACATGATACATAGTAGAGATGACATGACCGTTAAAAAACCCTCATAAAAAATAAACATAAAATAATAATAACAAAAAATAAACATAAAAAAATAACATAAAAGCACCACCCTGGAGAGCTGGTACTAAAAAGTGAGCTTTCCTGGTGACACCTGTTTCTCACAGGTAACCTGGGGTTTATCCCTCAGGCTGCTATTCTTGCAGGAAAGGAAAACAGGCCTGGCTTTTGTATGGGAGGATGGTAGTGTGGAGACCTTCATGCTCTTAAATAGTTAAGTGAAAGAGTAGACTGGGTGGGAGGGAGGTGGAAACACCCCAAAAGGGAAACAGAAGGAAACTTGCTTATCTTTCCCTCAGAATTTTAAGAAAGGATCCGAGTGCCAGCGGCTCATGCCTGTAATCCTAGCTATTCAGGAAGCTGAGAACTGAAGATCCTGGTTTTACAGCACCTTGGGCAGAAAAATCAGAGACTTATCTCTAGTTAACCAGCAAGCCAGAAGTGGAGGTGGGGCTCCAGCTTTGAGCAAAAACATCTAAAGCCCCAAGTTTAAGTCTCAGTATCACCACCCCAATACCTGAATAAAGGAAGACATACCACTCAGGGAGATCATGCCTGAAATTCATACATCAGAAAAGCCCTTTCCACTCATGAATAAATTTAAGAGATGTTAAGATGATCATATTTTCAGACTGAATAGAAAGATGCAAATTCTATTTAGAGTAATACATCTTAATACCCTAGTCTTGGAGAAGTCTCACAATTAAGCTTCACTAAGTATAGTCTCACAATTTAAGAATATGTTTTTCAAAAATTTTAAACATGAATATTAGATTTTGATAAATTAAGGTTACATAGTATAATTAGAGATAATCATTCAAATAATTGGAATAAAACATGCAATTAAAGGATTAATGTGCAATAATTAGGAAATGTGCAAGAAATTAAATATGCAACATCTAAATCAATGGGAATGAAACTTTATTAGGTTTTTTTAAACCCAATATGAAAAAAAGTAAAAGGAAAAATCATGCAAGGCAAAACTAAAAGGTAAAACAGGAAGCACAAAACTAATGATAAATTTGAACTATAATATATCAGTAAAACCACTAATTATAAAGAAATTATACAGTTTATAGAGACAATTAGACTTAAAAAAAAGGTCTAACAATACTTAAAGACTGAAAGTAAAAGACATAGCTAGCAAGATAAATAGGAAACCCACAGAGTGGGAGAAGATCTTCATTAGCCATAAAACAGACAAGAGTCTCATATCTGAAACATACCTACAGCTCAATTAAATCTCTCAAAAGCCAATCTTCAAAGAAACAGTCATCCCATCAAAAGATAGGCCAAAGACTTAAAGAGTCTTCTCTGAAGAAGAAATAAGAATGACCTATAGACACATGAAGAAATGCTTGACATCTCTGGCCATAAAAGAAATGCAAATCAAAATAACTTTGAGATTTTACCTCACCCTAGTTAGAATGGCCACGATCAAGAAATCTAACAATAGATGCTGGTGTGGATGTGGCCAAGAGGGATCCCTACTACACTGTTGGTGGGAGTGCAAACTCCTTCAACTACTCTGGAAAGCAGTATGACCATTCCTCAAAAGACTAAACATAGAGCTCCTCTATGACCCAGCAATCCCACTCCTTGGCATTTATCCAAATGTCCAGAAATAAGGACATACTAAACCTACCAGCACAACAATATTCATTACAGCATTATTTGCCATAGCTAAGATATGGAACCAACCTAGAGGCCTCTCAGTAGATCATGGAAGGGATCATGGAAGATAGGGTATTTCTACACAATGGAATTCTATGTTGTCATCAGAAAGAATGGCATCTCCCCATTCATAAGGAAATGGAAAGACTTGGAAAAAATCATATTAAGCGAAGTAAGACCCAAGAAACGTATGCTCTATGGTTTTTCTCATTTGTAATAATTAGTATACATCTAGGATTTTCCTAGCTGTGTGCATATAGTCATAGAGGCCATATAAGCCATATATAAACCATAGTCATATAGGATGAGGCTAATCAACATGAACTCCAGGATATGGAAAGAAGAGGTTTATCTTTGTAGTTGTTTTTAATATACTATGTGAAGTTCTTTCTTTACTCTTTTGGGTTTTTTTCCCTTTATGGTTTATCCTCTGTTATTGCTGTATCTGCCTTTCTGGTGTATTGTATATACATTTATTTGTTTATTTGAATCGGGAAGGGAAGGAGAAAAGCAAGATGATGAGACAAAGGACAAAGGATGAACCAGTGTAACAGTGATATTCACAAGACAATATGTTGGAAATGAATTTTATGACTTGGGAGGGTGTTGGCGGGGAGAGTGGGAGAAAAACATGGAAGGGGTAACAATGTTCAAGAAGTAATGTACTTAATACCTTACAAATGTAACTTTAACTCTACACATCACCCTGGAAATAATTTTTTTAAGATTGGAAGTAAAATTATAAAATAAGTTAAAAAGATATACATATCAAATGCCAACCATAATAAATTAGGTAGATTCCCTTTCTTAGCCAAGATGGAATAACAGAGACCAGATATACTCTCCGGCTGAAGCAACAATATCAAAAAAAAAACTGACTAAAAAGTTGCTGAAGATATGGTATTTATACACAATGGAATTCTATGCTGCCATCAGAAAGAATGATATTGCCCCACTTGTAAGGAAATGGAAAGACTTGGGAAAAAATCATATTAAGTGAAGTAAGTCAGACCCAAAGGAACATAGGCTCAATGGTTTCCCTCATTTGTCATAATCAGTAGAAACCTTGGACTCTCCTAGCAGAGGATTACAATAGCTCAAAACCTAGTTACATAAGGCCATATAGGATGAGACTAAATGAAAGGTCCTCCAGGATCTGGAAACAAGAGCCATATAATGTGTGATTGTTATTCTTAATGTACTATGTTATTTCTCATCTATTTTGTTGTCCCTTGGTTATCTCTTATTGTTATAATATCTTACCTTGTTATCTGGTACATTGTACATATGTTTATTTGTTTATTTGAAATAGGATAGGGAAGGGGGGAAAACAAAATGGGGAGAGAGGGTGAGGGAGGGAAGTGGGGACAAAAAGATGAGAAGGGGTATCAATGTTTGTGAAGAAATGTACCTTCTATCTGGCGAATATAATGCAACCTTTCTATTCATTACAATTTTTAAAAATTCAAAAAGAAATTGCTGAGTCCTTGTACACAAGGTAACACAAGACAATAGTCCCTGGTTGATAGAAAACAAAGGAGATGAAGCTGACAGTAGCCTATGCTCACTTTCTTGAGAGAGGCAAAGTACCAAGGGAGGAACCCTAAAAGCTCTTGGAAGTGAAGAAATGAAGCTAGGAGTCCAGGTAGGTCAAAGTATGAATAATAAGGCAGGGTACCCAATAGGAGAAATTTGCATAGGGGAGGGGGGGAAAAAGAAACAATTCCAGAAATCTACAGATCAACATTCAAGACTATGGACTCTGACACACATGAAAGAGACCAGAACCAAGCCAAGACCACCTGACAATCAGAGGTGATAGCGCCTCACAATCACAGCAAAGAGTGACCCTTTCCACTAGCCAGACTGGAAATTTCAGACTCACAGGCAAGGTTTTTCCTCAGTCATGAGAAACAGTCCTATACCAAGCACCACTCTGTTTCCACTGTTATGGCTTAGATAGAAATGCCCCTCAAAAGGGCTCCTGGCATTGAAAGTAAGGATTTTGAAAATGATTATACCACAGGGGCTCTCTTCACCAATGAACTAATGTATTGATTGGTTCATACTTTGATGGCATTCTTGGAAGATGATGGGAATTTTCAGAGATGAAGACTAGGGGAAATAGGTCTCTTGAGGGAAGATGCTTACAGACTTCATTCCTGAATCTCTTTTCTCTTTCTCCCTCCCTTCATTTCCTGCTTTCCTAACTACCATAGGCCTATAAACAATGGCGCCAATCCCATGTTGTGATCACCTTCCCTGCCTCAGCTCCTTTCAAGGCATCATTGTATTCCCTGAGACTCACCTCAGAGAATAATTCCGGTGGCTTCCAGGTTCATGACTCTAGCAGATCAGTCTCATGCAATAGGACATTGGCCATACACACCAGAAAAACATGTATACTTTTGACTTTACTAGGAACCCACACAATGTGTGTAGGAGTAGGTTTTAAAGGGCATACTGAGATTCTGTATTTCATGCCTTCGCTTTACTATACCTTTGGAATGGCTGCAATCATGAGCTTGATTCACTCAAATTTGGTCTCACCTATGATCTATGATGAATGAAACTGAAGAACTGACTTGGAATTCTGCCATCATCAGCATTCCAGACAGTTGTCCTCTAAGCACTAGTGGTCTCATAAGCAGCAGTGCTGCATAACAAAACAGGCGCTGGGAACCTGCTGCGGATCTTTCCATTCTCTAGTCTCACTTTTCCTGAATGTGGTCCTCTGGCCTGCTTAACCATAGGTACTGTCTTTACTCTGATAGTCTACTCCAAATTCTTTCGCACTGAAATTAGCCAAAGTTGTCTACAACAAAGAACCATGAATTACACAATTACTACTTTCATCTTTTGGCTACCAAGGCTATTCAGTGGCCCATATGATATTTAATTTTAACTTCTCTGTCTGGAGCCATGAACATGGAGAATATTGCAAGAAAGTGTTGTAGGGATAGCAAATCAAGAAAATGGACTTAAAACCATATGAGGTATTTCACACCTACAAGGTTGTAGAAAAGCTTGAAATTCTATAAATGCCAAGTGTCAGAATGTGAATAGTGTTGGGAATATAAATAGGAAAAAGCAGGTTGGAAGTAAATTCTCATCATGACATGTGCCACTCCTCTGGTCTGCCAGTCCTGTGCTTGAGCTCAGGGCCTGAGCACTGTCCTTGGACTTTCTCAAGGCTAGAGCTCTACCACTTGAGCCTCAGCACCACTTCTGGCTTTTTTCTATGTATGTGGTACCAAGGAATCGAACCTGGGTCTTTGTGCATGCTAGGCAAGCACTCTACCACTAGGCCAAACTCCCGGGCCCTGGCAATATTCTTTTGCAGGAATTAGAAGACAGAGAAAATCCTGTCTATACATGTAGAAACAAATGTAACTAGCTATTTAGGAGACTGAGACCTGAAGATTCTGGTTCAAAGCCAGTCTAAGGGGAAAAAAAGTATATTAGACTCTTATGTCCAAGTAATAAGCTGAAAGTAAAGGTATGGTTCAAGCCTTACGCAAAATAGCAGAACCTGAGGACCTGAATTCAACCCCAGTATTGGCACATACCCATACACACACACACACACACACACACACACACACACACACACACACACACACACACACACAAAGAACATTCTCAGTAGCATTGGCTGTAACAACAAAAACAGAATTGAGTGGAAAACTTCCAAATGTTTAATGGACAGAAGATAGTTTGGGATGTAATCATATGATAAGATATTAAACAACTATAAAAATGAATTAATCATGCATCATACATCAACCTAGGTGACTCCACTGATAAAATGTTTAATGTGAAAAAAATTCACCAAAGATTACAAAGAATTCTGAATTTGCACTGTATTTGAAAGAGGTAAAACTATACTATACTGTTTGAAGATTCATAGAAGAGAGACAAAATGCAAATTGCAAATATGCAGATACTACTAAAAAAGGAAACAATAAGAACCGGGTAGAACACACCAATAATTCTGAAGAGAATGGCAACCAGCCTGGGAGTGCGGCCTGTTGGTAGAGTACATACTTAGCATGCACAAAGCCCTGGGTTTAATTCCTTGGTATCACTTACACAGAAAAAGCTACAAGTGATACTGTGCTCAAGTGGTAGAGAACTAGACTTGAGAAAGCTCAAGGACAATGCCCGTGCCCTGAGTTAAAGCCTCAGGACTAAAGATGGGGGTTGGGAGGCAGCCTAATAGCAGCATTCCCTATTAAAATTCTCAAACTACTTACATGTATTATATGTAGTACTTTACAATTATAAAGTCATGATATTTTAAAAGTAATTCTATGACTCAGCTGGCTGCCCTTGGAAATGCTTGTGAAGTCGAGAAAAAATTTTAAATGTCTTCTACCTAAATAATCTTGTTTACTTACTAAACAGGTTTTGTTTTGCTTATTATTACAGAACTCACTGCTTTAAATATACTGATGTGAATACTGCATCTCTAAGAAATTTAGCCCATAATTGTCAGACTTTAACAAAAAAAAAACTTTAGCTTTCATTTTTTTTCTCCTTAAGTAGTTGTACAAAGGAGCTGCTATTTAACAAAACAATGTATGAATACAGTGCATCTTGATCAAGGTCATTCCTTTCAACACCCTTGCTCATTCCTCCCTATCCACCTTTTCCCTCACCCTTTTTAATTCTGTGGGATATACATTAAATTCTTGTCTACATTCTCCTCTTCTTCTCTTCATCTACCCCTTACCCCCTGATCCCACCTCACTCCTATCAAGTACCTGCTTCTCGGTGTTTATCTTGTGACCTTTGACTTTGCCTTTCTAAGGAATTACATTATTTGAGTTCTCCCTTGGACCTACTACCATTTTCGGTTACTAGTTTTTAAATACTTGCAGAGCACCCAACAGGTTAACATAAAAATGTATAAGCTAAACAAGCTTCCACATGTGAGGGACAACATGCATTCTTTGATGCTCTGGGGCCTACCTTAGTTCACTTAACATAAGTTTCTCCAGATTTTCTATTTCATTACAAATGGTGTAATATTCTTTCTCATGGGTGAGTAAAATTCATACACAAATACACACACACATACATACACATCATCACATTTTCTTGATTCATTTGTCCACTGAGGAGGTGTTGGTGACTTTACTAGATCCTTGTTTGCAATCTTTTGGATAAATGTCCAGTTGTTCTATGTTTAATTTTAGAGGAATCTCTCTGTACTGCTTTCCAGAGTGAATGAACAAGTTTACATTTCCACCAACAGCATGGTAGGATTCTCCCTGGCCCCATCCTCCCAATAGCTGTTATCATTTCTTTTCTTGATAATGGCCCTTCTAATGGGGGAGAGGTAGAATCTCAATGTTTTCATATGCACTTCCTTTATGGCCAGAGATGTTTTTTACTTTTCTATTGACCATTTTTACTACTACTGCTGAGAAATCTCTCTTTAAGTCTTTAGTTCATTTATTAATTTGTTGAGGTTTTTTTAGCAAATTTTATTGTCAGGATAATGTATAGAGGGGTTACAGTTATATTCATCAGATAATGGGTACATTACTTCTCAAACCTAGATACCCCTCCTCATGTTTTTGTCCCCTTTTCACTCCCCCCACTCCTACCCCCTCCCAATCATCTTGTTTTCCCCCTTCCTTTCCCTATTTCAAATATAGAAATGAACATATATACAATATACCAGGTAACAAAAGCAGATACAGTAACCACAGGAGATTAATCTAAATGGAAAAAAAGAGAAAAGAAATAACTTTACATAGTACCTTAAGAACAACAATCACAAAGATAAACCCCTTGTTTCATATCCTAGAGTTCATTTGGTTTAGTCTCATTTTGTATGAACATATGTACATAGCTTTTGAGCTATTGTGATCCTCTGCTAGGAGAACCCTAGATATGTACTCATTATTAAAAATGAGGATTTTTTTAAAGGTTTACTTTTTACGTTCTCTGAATATTCTCTGATGTATAGCTGGCAAAAAAAAAATCTTCTCCCATTTCATAGGCTGTGTTTTAGTTTGTTGGTTGTATCCTTTGCCATGCACAAACTTTTTAGTTTTGATGCAGTCCCATCATGCTGTGCTTCTGGATTTTTACTCCAAATGTGTTTTCCTGTGCCAAGAGGTCCTAATGTTTCTCCCACTCCTTCCTCTACTAATTTCATGGTTTGACATTTAATAAAAAGTTTAAATGTCACATAATAAAATAATTGCACACCGTTTGAAAATTAGAGTGTAATAGCTGGACACAGTACAGTGTGTAATAATCAGATCAGGATAATTAGCCCATTGATTAACTCAAACAACTATTTCTTTATACTGGAAGCACAAGCTCCTCTTTACTACTTAGTCTAAATATAAAATTAGTTATTAATCCATATATCTGTATTGCTCAACCTATACTAACATATAATTCATATTAACCTATTGAACTATAAAATATTAGCATATTCAACTGTGTCCTGCATGTAGTACTGGTTCTTGGACTCGGAGACTCACAAGTTTCCTCTATTTCGCTCTAGTCTGGTGCTCTATCACTTGAGCCATACCTGCACACCCAGCTTTTTGCTGATCAATTGGAGATGAGTCTCACAGATTTTCCTGCCTGTGCTGACTTCAAACTATGGTCCTCAGATCTCAGTTTCCAAATAGCTAGGATTACAAGTGTGAGCCATAGTGCCCAGGTGTTCAAACTTTTTATACCATTCAATATTTAGACCTAAAACACAAATAGGACTTGAGAGGGGAAATAAACCCCTCTCGTGCTGTGTTCCATCTACCATCTACCACCCCCAACCAGGAGCCATTCATTGCTGCACATTTAGTGCTAACCATAGCTGTCTAGGATACCGTGTCCCAATCTGCCTGTGGAGACTCTTGTTCACCGCTGGCTCGTAGGCTCCTAGAAATATCTTAGACATGTTGTCTTTATAAAAAGGCCACCCTGGTTCCTCAATGATTGGTGGGTGGATGTGAGCCAAGCAAGCTGGTCTACTCATCAAAAACAAAGAAAGATAAAACTCACAAGAGCAGACTCTAGAAACCTGGGGGATGGGCCAAGAAGACTGCAGGATTAGCTCCCATGCAGCAAAAAGCCTGGATGTGCTGTTGCTGAAGTTCTTGAAAGGAATAATTTAAGTTCCTTTAGTCTTACATCATAGCTAAGGAAGAAAGGGGAGGAATATTCTTGTGACTTTTTATCCTTTCCATTCCTCTCCTCCTCCCATTATTTGCAAGCTTGGGTAAACAAAGGTTACAAGTGAATTCCTAATTTCTTTAAGTTATTAAGTAGAATTTGAGTATGAGACCAAAATCGTGTAGTTTAGGGTTCTTTAAACAGTCCTGGATAGCATTGAGAAAAAGGGATCCCCATTTCAAACTCTTTATTATGAAAACAGTTTAAAAAAAAAGAAAGTAAAAGGGAATGTCTTTAAAGAATATCAGATAACTTCCCAACATCAACAAACTAGACACTGAAACTCAGAAATATGCTAACACATAAGACAGCAATCCAGGTCACTCCTCAAGACCTTTCTAGAAGGACAGCATCTCTACTGCCATATGCCATGACAGCCGAGGGAGACTCAAAATAACATGGCTGAAAGCCAAATCTCAAAGGCTCTGTACCATCGTAAATAATGTCTGAGTTGATCCTGAATCTTCACAAGGCAATCCCAAGATTCCAAGTGTGAGACAGTAGGGTCTGATTGGCTGAACTGAGATCATCACAGACTGGTTCCCTTATCACCTGGCCTGGGAGAGAATCTTTCCCCTTCGCTTTTCACTGTGAAAGAACAGTCTACACACAGAGTGTGTGTGTGTGGGGGGGGGGCAATCCTAAAGCTAAATGGGAACATTGTTTGCTGTGTGGAAGAAAAAAAGGACAAATGTTCGCTATAGCATGATAATACTGTAAGAGGCAACTCACAAGATGCTTTTGCTGGGTCTTGTGAATTAACTAACTAAAATTCCTCCAACTTTTTATCTGTGCTCTTTAAGCTGCCACTATAGTCCCTTGGCAGTTAACATGTTTGCAGGAAGAAAAAGAAGACTCAGTATTGACCATCTTGTGTGAAAAGCAAACTGCCCCTCAAACAAGCAGTTGTATTATTATCTTAAAACAAACAGCTAAAAATACAGGAGATCACCTTGCTCCTCTCCTGCTCTAGTAATAAAGTGATAACAATTCTCTGGAACTTCACCAAGGACAAAGACTGAGATAATGGTCAACCAGGCCATATGTGTGACTTAGGATTGCTTTAACAATGTGTACCTATTTCATCTCTTGTACTGAATTCCCCTTATTCTGCCTGAAGTCACTGTCTGTACCCTTGAAGATGTACTGAAGTGCTGTGTTCCCATGCCTCCATGTAATAAATCTCTCTCTGCCTTTCACCATGTTGCTCTGTTTGGTTCCTGATTTGAATACTGCACAGTGCTATTACCCAAGGGTATCTGTGAATAGTCAGGATTCAGATGGATTTGAAGTGACTGTGTGAATAAATGAAGAAACCTGGGTGAGTGTGATGCTTGATTGTGGTCAGTAACAAGAATTTCAATAGAACACGGAAGGACGCTGCTTAGAGTCAACAGCGCTAGAGCCAGAGAACAGAACCAGCATCAAGAAATCTGCTGAGGAAGATGCAGGGGTTGCTGTCAGGTTGGGCCAGGAATCTGTCCACCAAGCCCACCAAGCCCACAGAGGGCAGGAAGCTAACTGATCATAAACAAAATACTGAACTGGACAGAACAGCCTTGAAGAAAGTTCCCTCTATTAATTCACCCAAATCACAATGGTAATGGTCAGCGATAAATGACAGCATTCACAAGTATTTATTGCTATCTAGACTATTTTTTTCCTAAACTTTCCACTGGAAACTTTTTGTAATCAGAAAAACAAAGCGTGAAAAAAATAGACTCCAGTGGGAGCTGCCCCCTTTGTTTTCTCTTTCTGTCAGAGTAAATAAATCATCTTAGGATAACAATTAGGAACTAAATGTGCAAGAGGGAATATGTGTCTGGTGTGGATGTCAAAGAGAAAAATTAGCAGATTGTAAATCTCTAAGAAAGCAGCAGCCCTCATGGTTTTGGTTTAGAATGGTTTGGTTTAGGATGGTTGTGGATTTAATTGCTCCCAACTGAGATCTCGCTTTAGGGTTGTTGGTTTTTTTTTTTTAATGAAACCACAGAATTTTATGTTAACCTGATGGAACAGCAATCTGATTGTGGGCTTCACAGCCCTCCTCCACCCTCTTCCCCCACCACATTCCTAGTTGTCTGGAAGTCCCTAGGGATCTCCAGGAGAGCTTATTCAGGCCCGAAGAAAAGTGCAAGGTCTGACCTTATAGAACACAAACACACCCCATGGCAGAAACCCTCTAGTAGGGTGCCAAGCACCGAGAGGCCCCACTAATCAGTGGAGATCTGGTGCAGGATGGAACATCCCAAGAGAGTGGAAGTCCTTTCAGGTTCTAGACACAAGATGGGGAGGGAAAAACAAAACAAAACAAAACAAACAAACAAACAAAAAACCAGCACTGGTATGGCCTGAGCTGTGCAGGAAAATCATTAAATCATTTCTAAAGAAATATACCTAAGGTACATTAAAAGAAAGTCCCAGGAAGAACCAGGGTGAAAGAAAGTTAATAGGAACCAGGAGCATACCCTAGTGGTATGCCTAGATACATGAAGCCCTGGGTTCATATATACACAGAAAAAGCCAGAAGTGGCACCATGACTCAAGTGGCAGAGAATTAGCCTTGAGCAAAAATGTCCAAGGACAGGGCCCAGGCCCTGAATTCAAGCCCCAGGACTGTCAAAGAAAAAATAAAGAAGAAAAGCTAAGAAATAAGACTGTCCAGCAGGGTCTATACTTGGGAGGGGCTGTTCCTACAGGCCATGTGTTCACGACTTGACTTCCTGAGCTAAAGGGCTTCACATAACCCTTCCAGACCTCTTGTAAGAAGCAACTTCGAGGCTGCTTTTTCTGGGCCTCTGGATCAACTAAAAGCTGGACATTCAACCCAACCCCCTAACTTTGCGACTGTGTCCTTTGATCTGAGCTATTTCCTGCTGCAGTCACTTTGCAGTCACCTTGGGCTCCAGGAAGAACAGGATTCACAGATCACATCTTATGACAAAAGGCAAACTTGCCACTCAGACAGGCAATGCCCTCTTCTTGCCTTGAGGAGGACAGCCAAACCCAAGAGACCACCTGCCAGAACTCCAAAAATGGTCAACCAAGCCACATGGGTGACTTAAGACTATTTTAATTTTAACTGTGCAGACCTTTTCACTAGGGAGTGAAAATTCTCCATACTTAATAGGCCAATATCTGTATCTCAAAGACCTGAATATATACCGAAGTGCTATCTTCTCATGTAAACTACCATAACTATTTGGCATGTGGGGGCAAGTGGCTAGACCTGACATATGACTCCTGACTTTGGTCCTGGAGTCTAAAAACCTAGTTTCACTCACTGCAAATTCTTATCTATCCATTTTTGTTCTCCTTGCTTTCTGGATCCTACTCCAGTCTCTGACTGTGGCATCTACAGAAATAACTAGAGAGGAGTCAATGCTAAGGGATAGTAGAGAAAGGTGGTGAAGAAAGGGTTAACACCGCAGAGCTATCCTTCTAAGCCCTAGCTAGAGGAACCTAAAGAACCTTCAGCAAAAGAATTCCAAAACAAACGAGCAGACCAAACAGGAACTACTGAAGTTCTTCACAAAGATGAAAAGGAAACTTTTATCTCTAAGATGGTTTAGAAAAGCCGGTTCATGGTGGTAACAAAAATCAGGTAGATTCTGCCTTTCTCCTACTTTGTTTTCAAATTCTTCATAGACCTTGAACTTCCTGGATCCAGTTCACATCCAGGGCAGACCATTTCATTCCCTTTGATACTGAACAGCTCAGCATCTTGCAGTGTGAGCACCCCTGCATTTTCAGTCCTCCTCAGTCATAGTCTTTGATGGTCTAGCCATAAAATAAGAGCCACAGTGGTAGATGACTGGGACCAGGGGGCTGTAGTTATCATGGAACACAACCTTCTCATTTCACAAGAAAGAATCAAGCTCAAGAGATGACGTGGCATGCCCAAGTTAGTGACAGAAATGGGTTGTGACCTCAAGCCTCCTGTCCTCTGTGTCTGGCACAGAAGGTGGCAGAGTTAGTTCAGAATTCTGCAGCTATTTATAGGTTCCTTTCTCATTTTCACAAAGAACTTTCTTTTAACTATTGGAGGCTCAAAGGTATCCATGACTGTTTCCTGAGAGAAGGCAAAAATCCCTCCCTGGACCATCACCTACATACAGATTCAATTCACAGAATGTCCCCACACTGTTGCAATAAAAAGTAGAGAAGGAAAGAAAACCTCTCCCAGGTATGTGGGCTTCAGGGTCAATGTTTCCCATGCTGCTATGACTTTTACAGCTTTCTCAATTGGTTGTTCCTTGCAGCCTGTGGCATTAATCACTCTGTGGCCTTCCTTCTTTATGAGGAAAGAGCTTTTCTAAAACCTCCCAAGTTTCTCTCCACTACTGCCATCCCAATAATCTCAGCCCCGGGTGACAATCAGAAGCCACCTTCTTAGGTCCTGATGATATCTCATTGGTCAGAAACATTAACATATATTTCTTTAATATGGTTTCATTTGCATCCTAACACCCTAGGCTAGAAGGAACTTTGTTGCCCAACCCTTGCAATATAGACTAGCCTGCTAGGCACAGGTGCAACTCAAGGCTGGGCAGACTTAATATCAGCCTGTGGTGAGGGACTCAGAATGAATTATGCAAATCAACTTCTCCCCTACTGAGGGAAACCATGACCCAGTGCTCTTCCACAGCAGGCTGGAGATTTTTTTTTCTCCAAATGTCCATTCTTTTTATATTATCCATACCATTCTTTTCCTTATTAGCCCAAGTCATTGAGAGTTCACAGTGGGCATGGCTGAATCATTGCCCAAGTGACTCAACCTCCTGATTAAAAACAGATCAAAAGGAATTGGTGAGTTCACTACTGCTTACAGAATGAAGTTTCAACAACCTACTGGCAGGATGTGCAAAATGTTTCCTAAATTGGCTCCAACCAGCCTCTCTGACTCCATCATTCATTGTTAATGTAATCCCCTTTTCTTTCATCCCCACTCCCCCACTTTCTGTATACAAGAGCTGCTCAGCCCCAAGTACCCCGCCAAAGTCACTGTCTCCAAATATCTCCCTTGACTGCCTCTGGGTATAGCTGAACTAACTTCTTCCCTTCCATCCTAAACTTACCACCCCATTTAGCCATCATGTTTCCTTATCTGTGCTCCTCACCAGTCTGTGAGCTCTACAGACTTGATCTCAGAACAAACTTGCCCTTGTGGACAAGTTTTGTTTTGTTTTGTGGGGCTTGAACTCTGGGCCTGGGCACTGTCCCTGAGCTCTTCAGTTAAAGGCTAGAGCTCTACCACTTGAGCAACAGTGCCGCTTTCTGGTGTTTAACTGGAGATGAGAGTCTGACAGACCCTTATGCCTAGGCTGGCTTTGAACCACCATCCTCAAATCTCAGCTTCCTGAGTAGCTACAATTATAGGCATGAGCCACTGGCACCCAGATATGGACAAGTTTTTTAACCTGTTTCATTTTCCAATATTTGTAAGTGAAAATAAAAATGTCATCTTCTCACTGGATTGGTACCTGAGCTAAGAACACATACCACTAGTAACCAATAAATATCTGCTTTTATTATAATCAGTAAACATGGCATAGACCAGGTTCACAATTCTTATTCACTCCTGTCTCCATCCCAGTCTAGAGAATATGCAAGTCGAGTCTAGGACAAACTATCCGGATGAATATATTCCTTTTATATCCAGCTATTTCCCATTTCCCAGACATTCCATACATTGTTTTTTTTTTTGCCAATCCTGGGCTTGAGCTCAGGGCCTGAGCACTGTCCTTGGACTTTCTCAAGGTTAGAGCTCTACTACTTGAGCCTCAGCACCACTTCCGGCTTTTTTCTATGTATGTCGTACCAAGGAATCAAATACGGGTCTTCGTGCATGCTAGGCAAGCACTTTAACCACTAGGCCAAACTCCTGGCCCCCAACATTCCATACCTTTAATACCTACACATTCTGTTTAGAATTCTTGTCCCCATTCCCTGCTCACCATTTTTCTGTCTGGAAAACACCTACCTACCTTCAAGGCCAAAATTACCATCACAGATTCATTTCTACCTTCAAGATTCTATTGGAACCGATTTATGTAGCCATCCCCAGAAATTTCTCCAAGTATTATTATATTCATGTCTTATGTCACGTGTTGTCATTGTTTGCCTATACATAAATTCATCTTTCCTTCTTTCCTATGAGCTAGCTCCTCTGGAGCAACAACTGACTTAGGCATCCCCTGCTGCAGCCTCAACTCAGTAGCCAGCATAGTGCTGACATAGGTTAAATACTCGCTAGGCAGAGGAGAGGCTTTCTAGTAAATCCAGAAGTTGCTCTTTGTATCACAGCAAACCTGGGAAGCCCTTTCCTATGGAGTCAGGAAATCTGCCTGTGTGCTAGGAGCAATATCGTCTTCATTTCTGCTATTTACTGCACAAATACCCAAACGACAAAGTAATGTAAGAGGGAAATAAGCACCATCCACTATCCCATTATAGTAACATACCAATTGTTTTCATTTTTCTTTGTTTCCCTCATGGTCCTTTATGTATATGCATGCATAATTTTACATCATTATACTCCTAATACACATATAGTTTGGCAGGCTGAACTTTTATATTTAAAAAAATAAATATTTTTGCTTAAAAATATCATTTGCAAGCTACTGCCCTAGCAACAAAACAATTTGTTCTGGTTGCATCATATTCCATTTGGTGGCTTTTAAATTGCATTATTAAGCATAATATTATGCCAAGTTCCTTTTTGTGCAGAGCTTTTTTTAACCTAATGAGTAAGATTTTGTTTTCAAATGTTTTTGCTTCAGACTTCAGAAGACTTCACAATAGCCAATGTGAAAGTCCTACCTAATCCAGGAGAATCAAAACTGGGAAATTGGTCAATAACCAAGCACTAATAGATTATGTTTGTAGTCCTACCTACTCAGAAGGCTGAGATTAGAAGGATTTTGCTTCAAAGCCAGCCAGGCAAAAAGTTACAAGACTCAAACTTAACCAACGAACACCTAGGCTCACTGGCATATGAACCTATCCTATCAGCCACATGGAAAACATAAGTAGAATAATTATGGTGTAAATAAACTATGAAAAATAGGACACTATTTTAAAAATAACAAAAAGGGCTGGAGGTATGGCTCAAGTGATTGAGTATCTGCCCAGTTCAAATCCCAGTATCACAAACAAAAGCCCTCTAGGTCTATGTATTGACAATTCCATTAAGAATCACAGATAGGGCTGGGATTTTGGCCTAGTGGTAGAGTGCTTGCCTAGCATGCATGAAGGCCCGGGTTCAGTTCCTTGGTACCACATACATAGAAAAGCCAGAAGTGGTGCCGTGGCTCACGTAGTAGAGTGCTGGCCTTGAGGAAAAGCCCAAGGACAGTGCTCAAAAAAATTACAGATAGATGAAGAAAATAGGGGAAGAGGAGAGAGAGAGAGAGAGAGAGAGAGAGAGAGAGAGAGAGAGAGAGAGAGAGAGAGAGAGAGAGAGAGAGAGAGAGAGCAATAGTGGCGTTGGAATTCAAGGCCTTGCACTTGCTTTGTTGGCACTCTACCACTTGAGCTATGATTTTAACTCTACTTTATGTTAATCATTTTTGAGATGGATTTTCACAGATTTCTCTGCTGGCAGATCTGTCTCCTGAGCAGCTAGGATTATAGGTGTGAGCCACCAGCCCTCAGCTATAAACACTGACCTCAATTCTACACAACCGGGGAAGGAGCAAGCACACCACAGCCATCAAATGTTCTACAGCAGAGACTTAGACGGCACCTGCTGAGACATGAGCACTATGCAAAAGAGTGTAAGAGACTCATGGGAGAAATCTAACTGTTCCTACAAATCTAATTGTTTCTGCAACAAATATCTCAGTATTCACTGAGCACCAAACTGAACAAAACTTGAATTCCAATCAACTATACCCAATAGCCTTGTATGGGTATAAGGCCCTAGGTTTAATCTTCAGTGCAATAAATAAACGAATATATAAATAAATTGGACAGCCACATAGATAGTTACCATACATCAATAATATATGGTGTATTAGATAGTGGTAAATGTTACAAAGGAAAAAAGTGCTGGGTGCTAGTGGCTCACATCAATAACCCTAGATATTTAGGAGGCTAAGATCTGAGGATTGAAGTTTGAAGCTAGCCTTGGCAGAAAGGTGTGTGAGATGCTTGTCTCCACATAATGAATTAACCAAAAGATAGCTGGAAATGGCTCAAGTGTTCAAGCACTGGCCTTGAGTAAAAGAGCCATGTGAGAGTACAAGGCCCCAGTCCAGAGCAGAAACTGAAAAATGAAGGGAAAGGCTAGAATGTTGAAAGGGGCCTTGTTTTCAATAGAATGGTCGGGGAAGACTCCCTGAAGAAATGAAGTCAAGATCTAGATGAGGGATCAAACATAGGAAAGAAGATACTAGCGGATGTTTCACCCCATTACTTTTATATTTTCATGATCCTTGAGACTGAACTCAAGATCTTACACTAGCTGGAAAGTGCTCCACCATTTGAGCCATACCTCCAGCCTTTTCCCCCGTTTGTTATAAGTAGGATCTCGCTTTCTCTCTGGGTTGCAATCTCTTACGACTGCTTTCTTGTACATCATTGGGTATGACAGGTGAATGTCACCATACCCAGCCATTGGTTTAAACAGTCTCTTAAGCTTTTTGCCAAGTTGGCCTTAAACCACAGTCCTCCTTATCCCTGCCTCTTAGGTAGCTAGGAACCACTATGCTGGCTCCACTCCCTTATCATTGCTTATTCAGGTAAACACCACACTTTGTGCGTACCTCCCACTCCCACCTGAAATCTTTTCTCACCTGCACATACAGGTATCCTTAAAAGCAGCCAGTGGCAGCAAGGAGTTAAAAAGCAAGCACCTTAGCTCTCTCTCACACACACACCTTTTCTGGGACAAAATTCTGAGTTATGTTCAAAACCATCTTTCAGGACCCCTGGTGGAAGTGAGCTGTGTGTTTAAGGGGGTAACCTTCTAGCTAGCTGCCCTGTACTGGCTTCTCTCCCTTTGACCTGCCAGGCCTTCCAGCTCCCTGCTAAGCCTCACTGAGCTCTATTTCAAAAGCATAGCCCAGGACAAAAAGCTTAGCTTGGGCCTGGGGCATCACCACCTTCCACAGACAGACTTCAGCAGCCACCCCCAGGGTGAGGGCCCTTCATGGGCATCTGTGAACAGGGTGGGCTATGGACAGAGAGGAGGTACTGCTGCTATCTGGGGGTGGCTGGTGACCCAAGCTTCTTATTCCACCCCACACAAAATAAAGTGTGATATTCAAATCAGGCTGTGGTCCTGGGGGGAAGAGGGAGGGGAGCTGCACAAGCTTGGTGCTAAATTCACAGAAGCAGATTAGTCCAATCTGCATACTAAAAGCATGCAAATTGTGTTATTTCAACCCATAAGTTTAGACATGTCCACAGGAATAAAAATTTATGACAGCGAGAAGATGTATGGTTGGTGTAAATAAGCTAGCCCAAGCAAAATATGCTAAAAGGGCTGTGGAAACTCTCCAAATTAAGTGACTTATGCCAGCTCAGCCTTTAGCCAGGACACGAGGACACTAAGTCATGGTTCTCACGGCATGCTGTGCTCCCTCCACTCTCTGCAGGAGGAGGGAGGCCATAACCAGTGCACATGCGCAGATGTGGTCACCGTAGCTCCTGGGAAGATGGCCCTGCCTTTGGGGGAAAGGCCTACCTAGGGGTGGATCAGAAAGCACTCCAGGATGCAAAATACATCTTCTCAATAATAGAAATATATAGAAATAACTTTTCAATCATAGAAATAGCATTTCAAAAACTTAGCATGTTGAATGTAGCTCACTCTGGAGCCCTCCGTGTGCCGTGATAGTTAAGTCTGCCCTGCCTTGCCCTGAGGAAGGCGCTGCTATCCTATCTTCTTTCAATGTGAGGAAAGTGAGCTCAGAGATTAAGTGTGCAGCAAAGAGAACTGAATCAGGCTGACTGCATCACCTGAATACTTATCCACACAAGCTGCTCCACAGCTTCCATTGAGAAGTCATGCTACCAGGAACTTCAGAAATCATTTATTTCAGCAAATGAGAATGCTTAGGCTAAGAAGACACACTTGTTGCTCATGCAGCTGGAAGGTGGCAAAACCAAGAAAGAATGTGGCCTAGTATTCAAACATCATGTCAGAGCTTTTTCTAGTGGTGGGATCATTGCAGGGTCAAGATGAGACCACCAGACCTATGCTGCTTTCCTTTGAGTTCCAGGTAGAAAAAACAACCTGCTTTTGTTGACATACAAAGGAGAGACCAAAGGAAATTGCCCGTCCTGGGAAGATTCTATCATAGCAACTGTCTGCCTGTCTGTGGTGAGAGCAAGCAGCAGAGTATCTATGGCCAGTATATCCTCTGAGGTAGCCCCACCACCTCATCACAGTTCCCAAGATCCAAGCTTTCAAGACTGGGATTCATTCTGTTGTAAGTGATCAACCCACACTCAGACTTGCTAAGCCAGAAGATGTCTCCTGGAGGAACAAAGAACCATGGTGGAAGAGATCTGATCCTGGAGACACATGGCTGAGTTCAATGGCCATAAATATGTCTTCAGTTCTCATTCTCTGCCTATGCATACTCCCTCTGCCTACAGGCTACATACTCTGGGAGCTGCGCGTAAGAACAAGCAGACCCGACCAACCTTGAAGCAAGGAGGAAATTCCCACTCCCTGTGCTGATTCATCAAGTCTGTGCATTCCCTCAGCAAGGACCTAAGCAGTATCTGTCATAGTCAGGTTCCAGGGATACAGCCATAAACAAAACACATATGAATCCTATCACCTTGGAGAATAGAACATCTTTGGAAATAGACTGGGGAGCAGATCAAAACTATATATGTAGGTAAAGTAAAATAGTGTGCTATTTAAAGAGTGATCATTGAAAAGGAAATAAAGGTTATAGGAGTGCCAGGTGAATCATCATTAAATTGGAGATGGTCAATGATGAGCTCCTGGGGAAAAGAAGCCTTTGAGCAAAGGGAGAGGGAGAGAAGGGAGTGAGCAAGGCAGGTATGTAAGGAAAGGAAGGAAGAGTGTTTCAGGTAAATAGAATAGCCATCGGCAGCCTGCTGTGGGCATGTGGCTGCTATGGCAGATGCACAGAGGGAAGACAGACTAAAGCAGAGGAGGAAATCAGATACAGCAGAAGGAGTGTATTATGTGCATGTCCTAGTAGACAGAGAAATGGGTTGCCACTGGAAGGTTTTGGGAGGAAATGACCTGAAGATCACTGCTCCTCACAGCCAAGGCTACAAATGATGTCTGCATGCCACATCTGTCAGGCTACCATGGTATGATGGCCTTTCCATTTAAGACTGCCCAGGATCTTCAATTTTTCTTCCCTATGGATGAAGACAGAATTGGGTGACGAGTATAGCAAGGAGAGTTCCTCAGTGGGCCTTGTGCTGCTTGGATTCCTCTTGACATATAAGCCAGGGCCAACACATAGTGTAGGGCCAATATGCACTTAAGAGTGTGTACTCCCAGCTACTCAGGAGGCAGAGATCAGGAGGATCAAGGTTTGAGGCTGGCCCAGGCTAAGAACATGAGAACCTCTCTGAAAAACATAACCAAAACAAAAGTTTGGGGGTATGGCACACTGGTAAGAGAACCTGCCTGGTAAGTGAAAAGTCCTGAGGTCAAAGCTCAGCACAATCACACACACACACACACACACACACACACACACACACACACACACACACACACCACGCAAACATACAATACAAATATTCCTAATTCATAGTCTGCATGTGGAGAAGGAAACACCAGGGCCAGAACTCCACCATTGACGCAACAGCTGTCCTCAGACGGAAATGCTAAGTGCAGATGAACATAGTATTATAATCAAACATGGGACCTTGACTGAGAGTCATACCCACCAGAGTGGATCATCAGAGGAAAGCAAGGAATCCATACACTGTGTGTACACATGGTAAAGAGCATAGACACAGGATCAGACTATCCAAATTCAAATTGCAATTCTGTCTCTCATTCCATGATCTGAACCAATCTACTTTACTTAACTCTGCTTAACTTTTCTCACGTAAAGAATGATAAGGATCTCCATCTCAGGGGCTTGTTGTGGATGGATAAAATTATGAACAAGGAAGCTGTGAAGCAAAAGCTATAGAACAGTTCATGGCACATAGTGCTATGTTTATATTTGCTGTTAGGAAAAATGAAAACCATTGGCATGGTGGAATGGCTGACTGGCAATTGCATAGACATAAAAAGTGAGTTTTGTTGTTCTATCGCAAAGCAAATGGAACCATAGCCTGTACCACCAATTTTATCTCCATTTGCAGGCAGGTCTGTATGTACCTTTTCATTTTACTAGTATTGGCATTTGAATTTAGGGCCTTGCACTTGCTAAGCTGGTACTATAGTATTTGAGCCATACCTCCAGTCCAGGTTTTTTTCTGGTTATTTTGGAAAAGGAATCTTGCAGATTTGTCTGCCTGGGTTGACCTTGAACCACAATCTTTCAGATCTCAGCCTCCTGAGTACTGAGTACTACATGGGTGAGCCACCAGTGCCTGGAAGTTATATTGATTTCTGACAGGATTTTCTTCTCTTCTAGGTAATTGGGGGCACCTGCCATCTATGGTGTAGACCTTGATGTGTGAATCCAATCCTGTCAGAAATCAATTCTAAAATTGGACCCCCCAACACACACATATACACCCAAGTGAAAACCAAAAAGCAGCTGAAAAAATCAAGTGGTAACTCCGAAAGTGAAAGAGGAAAGATCCTTCATGGGTCAGAGTTCAAATCCCCAAAGGATGTCATTGGGGAAGTGAAACCTTTCTAAGCACGCTTCAGTTCCCTGCGCACAGAGATGAGGAGCTATAACGGTAATCAGTGAAGACCAGTTCTGTAGTGTCTACCTGAAGCCTGCTCTGTTGCAGATCCTCATTGTACCTTTCTATTCCTACTTCCCTGAAGAAATATTTACTGGCTGTCTAGGAACAGAAGAACTGAAGCAGGTGGCCATACCCTTCTGGTGTGGTCTCTCGCCAGGGAGCTCTGCCTGGAGGAGAAGTTGCTGGTTCGATCCTAGCTGCTCTGAGGCCCCTCTGAGCTGGCCTCATTTCTAGAATTGGCTGAAGGCACCTTAAAGCAGCAGAAGCCTCCAGGAGGATAAAAGAAAGCTCCAGCAAAGCTTTGAAGCTGCCATAATGCTAGTCCAGCTCCTCCTTCCTGCTCAGGACGTCCCCTGAAGGGAAAGACACAAAGAGAATCTGTGATGAGCAGATGAGAGTCAGCCCAAGGCCAGGATTGTATCAACAGTTTAATTCTCTGCTTTCTTGTCAGCCCTGATGGCTGGCAGCGAGGATAATTTGAAATGAAGAATGTTTTTCAAGAAGAAGCAAGACTCCCTCATCTGAAACAAATTTGTTGTCCAAAATTGTACTGGAGATGTTTAGAAGGTGCAGATTACGTTGCGTGCCTAAAAATACAGTTAACTCTTAATTCTTCATACTCACAGATAGTCCAAAAGACAACAGACACCTCAAAATGATTTCTATTCGGTTTCATAATACAGGATTGTTTTTTCCTCAACATTTTTATCTTTCTGTATTTAGTTGTCTTCAGGGTACAGTCTGCAAGCTAAGGGATCTATAACCTTCTGTTAATTGCAAAACAACTGTTTTTGTGCAATGACTTGCAACGCAAGAGCTGCCTGGATTATATTGGTAGATAAAAATGCATGCCAGAGAATAAAGATAATGGAAAGGAGAAAGAAAGGAAAACTGTTTTGTACTTCATACAGATACACTAATAAGAAATCATTAAAATTATAGGCTATGGAGTCAGGCTGTTCCACTTAAATCCCAGCTCTGTCTCCTTATCGGTAAATCTTTAGGCAGGTTATTTAACTCTTACAGCCTACGTTTTCTTGTCTGCAAACTAGGATTTTAAAAATTAGTAATACCACTGGACGCTGGTAGCTCATGTCTGCAATCCTAGCCACTTAGGAGGCAAGATCTGATTTGAAGCTAACCTGTGCAGCAAAGTCCATAAGATTCTTATATTCAATTAATCAGCAGAAAGTCTCAAATGAGTGTGCCAGCCTTGAATGACAAATGAGCATATAAGACTCTGAGTTCAAGCTCCAGCACCAGTATACACCCCCCCCACACACATACACACAGGGAAGAATACTAGTAATAGTGTAAGACTATTGAGAAGAGAAAATGGGATCATCTAAGAAATGTGTTTTGTACAGGACTTGGCATACAGATAGGACTCAGTGGATGTAAAATGGTTCCAGAAAATATTAACAGCAGTCTGTTGTCAGTAAGCTAGATAGCTGGTCTCTAAAACTCTATGCTCAATTCCATCTTACTCAACTCATCGAAGGACCTTGGAGGCAGTAGAAAGTTTGCAGCTGTCCAAAGCCTTCTGGAGGGTAAATGATATCAGATTTCATGGTATCATTGAAAGGTGCAGGTGTGGAGCTGTAAGGAGTATAGTATGTTAAGTCTGGAACAGCTGCCAATTGCTAGTACTGAGCAAACAGGCCTAACATCCAGTCTTAATTATCCTGCCTAATGGAGTAAGGTGATTATGATTCATGGAAAATTAACCATTAGCAGCTCAGCCAGAAAAAGCAAATACCTCTCTCTGGCTCAACAGCAACACCAGATCAGGAGAGAGAGAGGCCCAGGAAGAGCCAGAAGGAAAGATGGGGTTCAAGGCTCTGCTCTTTGGAGAAGCTGCCTGTGAAAGCCCAGATCAAAGACCATCTGCCCATCAAATATGTGTCTGAGAGGTGGGAAGAGGAAGGAGGCAGGATCTAACTACTGCTGTAGGGTCATCTATGGAGACACTAAGAGAATTGCTCAGGGTACAAAGGTCAAAAGTTCTCTCAAGCCATTTATCCCTCTGCCTCTGAGCAACCTAAAATAGTCAAGGTGAAATTTCATGGGAACACCCCTGGGCAAGATGACCTGTATTCTACTTCCAGTTCTATCAAGAACTTGGGTGCAGTAATAGTATGATTTTATTACTCTATCAATATATAGCAGCAAAGGAGGAGGATAGCCAGTCAGTCATCTGTTCATTGTCTATATTGCACAGGGTAAAAATGATGAACCTTTGGATTATATCTGATTTGGGGCTGCAATACATAATCTATGAATGTTCATTCTGATTGAATTTATGATTTTACTATATTGGTCATATGACAAAAAATTATTTTTATTTTTATTGACGTAATTCCACATGAGATACAAATACATTTTTTATTTATATATTAAATATTTACATACATTACATTAAATATTTTAAATTATTTATATATACATATATGTATATGTGTATATATACATATATATATTTGTGTGTATATACTGGTCGTTGATTGTTAACTCAGAGCCTGGGTACTGTCCCTGAGCAAAAAAGCTCAAGGCTAGCACTACAATTTGACTCATAGCTCCACTTCAGGCTTTTTGGTGATTAAGTAGAGATAAGAGCCCACTGACTTTTCTTACCCAAGTTGGCTTCAAACCATGACCCTCAGATCTCAGCTTCCTGAGTAGCTAGGATCACATAAATATTAAGTAATAATCCAACCATATTTATCATGTTAAAACTTTCACCATTTCTTTTTTCAATTAATTTTATTGTCAGGGTGCTGTACAGAGGGGTTACAGTTACGTATGTAAGGTAGTGGGTGCATTTCTTGTCGAACATTGTTACCCCTCCTTATGGTGAATACATTCAAAGTTTTCTAGCTTCTTTGAGATGCACTATGCACTATTAACCATATGTACCCTACTAGGCCACATAACATCAGAACTTATTGCCCAAGTAAAGATGGAAACAGGTTGGTCAACAGGGACAAACATCACAATTCAACTTTCAAAATAAACTACTGACCTGTTTTTTTTTAAAGTAGCAGTAGTAATTATAGTAGTAGTAATAGTATCTTACACGTTATGAACCAGCTGCTGCTAAAGGATCCCATCAATCCTCACCGAGAGTTGGGTTTTTTTTTTCTTAGTACTGGGGCTTGAACTTACAGCCTGGGCACTGCCCTTGAGCTTTCTCAAGAATAGTGCTCTACACTTGAGTCACAACATCACTCCCAGCTTTTTCTGAGTATGTAGTACTGAGAAATCAAACCCGGGGCTTTGTGCTTGCAAGGCAAGCACTCTACCACTAGGCCAAGCTCCCTGCCCTTCACCGAGAGCTTTTTGAGGGAGGCATGATTTTCATCTTAGTATTATAGACCAGGAGCTTTTTCCTAGAATAAAAACACCACCTTAAGTCACCCAGCTAAGTGGGTGAATCTGGAATTCAAATCAACTTCCAGTAACTCCTAAGTGCTTGCTCTAAGCCACTTTCCACAGCCAGAGGTTTTTTCAGGACAAGCTCAGTTCCTTCAAATGTAAAGGGAGGACTTTCTAGCCCAAAGTTTTGTTGGACACCCCAGAAGGAAAACTTTCAGAAGAAGAAGTTATGTCCTTCTATGTCCTGCTGCATGAGGTGAGGCCAATTTCCTCAAGGCAGAGACAAGGGTCCAGGAGGCCAGGCTTGAGGATAGTAGCCACTCAGGAAGCTATAATCATTTTCCTTTCACATTGTTTTATAGAAAAGGCATTGAAGTATCTTCTGGTGCTTTCATATATGCCACCAGGTCCCCTTCCATCCCCTCCTAACTCCCCAGCCTAAGAGATTAAAAGGCCCAAGGGATACCAGTGTCTTAAGACACCTGCTCCACAGATGAATTCAGCAGCCACCTCATATCCTATGCCTTTTTCTGCTCTGCATTGTGCAGCCACCTGTCATTCCATAGGCTTTATGTCTGGGGCCCACTTGTAGCTCTTTTCCCCAAGGGATATACCATGGCAGCGCTGCTTCTGAGAAGTTCTTGATATTGTCTTCTTGTCTATATTTCACACTCTTCTTGGCAGGACTAGCTGGAGAGGACACAGCTAAATCACCTAACTCTGGTCCTAGTTTGTCCAGTTGGGACAAATCTCTTGCTGACTTAATCAGTATTCAAATGATACATTCCCTACTTCTCCATCCTCCCATACCATCCGCTGCACAGCTAGAATCATGTGGTTCAGCAGACTGAAGCTTCTGAGTCTGTATCCAGCAATCTGCCCTCCATCATCCCTTCTGCACCTACCCTTTCTGAGCTCCACCTCCCCTATTGCTCTCTGCATAAACCCTGGCTCTCAACTTCTAGGTTATAGTCTCATGCAGCAAAGAATTGGAACAAACAAAGGCTGAAGGACATAGAGGTTTTATTGTTCAATAGTGGTTCTACAGGTGAGGGGCTGAGGCAAAAAGGTCAGCTGGTCCTAATTCATATGGCTGGTTGGAAACAAGAAACTCTACAAAATAGTAAAGAGACTAATGGAATGCCCAAATATCTTTCCTCTTGATCCACCAATCACTCACATTCTGCCAAAATTTGCCTTTGTCCAGATTTAGCCAGATCCCAGGATTCTCGTACCTGCCCAGTGTTACCTTCCCTCTAGTTGGGAGCTGGTCAAGGTCTGGAAGCAAGTACCATGCTTCAGGCAGGACAGGATCCCCAGAAGACCCAGTCATCAAGAATGGCTAATGGAAGGCTCTTACCTCCTCCACTTTGTCTCTCTCTGGTTTGGCAGGTATGAATGGACCAAACAATAACTGATAGCTTCCCTAAGCTCTGGGTTCCAGAAATTGTTTTGACTCTCTTTTCCTCCTAAATCAAGAAAAGCCCTGAGGCTTAAGTATAGATCAGGAGGTAGCCAGTGGAGATGTTCAGCCCAAAGAAGCAGGTCAAGTATAATTAGTGACAGTTCCCAGGGGCTGCTTTACTCTCCCTACTCTAAACCCAGTTCACTGGCCCTAGCTTCTGAGCACCTGAATTTATAAGCTAGGAATTTCCTTCATCAAGTGATTGGCCCTGGCTCCTCTCACTGCTAATCAACAAGCCCAAGGTCCTCATTCCTGGGAGCATGATTGATTTCTAGGGACTTGGAACTTAATTACATTTCAGCAAAATCTGTTTGGCATCCTCAGAGAAGATACTTTCTGTTCTTTGAACTTACCCATGCAGAAGGACTTCTGGTCCCTCAGATATTCCATTCACCCTTCCTCAAGCCAAAGGAGCAGCATCGAATGGCTGTCAGTACTAATCTTTCCATACCCAAGATCTCTAGCCACTGGAGAATGGCCAGTACTCTCAGTCTCCCCCATACCAGCAGTTACCACACAATGCCCAGAGAAGCATGAATCCTGCTTGGACTCCAGGTCTGTGGGCTTCCTCCCACACAGCAGGCTTTACCAGCCAGCCCCACCTGTGGTATCATGCTGGCCCAGGCCTCTGGCTCTAACCTCAAGGACATATTCCTTTTTCTATTCTCATTACCACATTAATCACTACCGATTATTGAACACAGTGTACCTACACTTGTAAGACTCTACAAACATCAGCTTATTCCGTCCCCAAAAAGAAACCATTTCTTTACTTACCAGTGAGGAAATGGTGGCTCAGGAAAGAGTCAGCAATTTATTCAGAATCATAGAGCCTCATCCCTCCAGGAAATTCCCTTACTAGCCAGATTCATGTGTTTTCCGCTATTCTGCTGGCCAGCTCTGTTTCCTTCCTCTCCAGGCCCACCTTACCTAGGTGGATTGTGCTCTTAAGCCTAGACCCCTTCTCTGAATCTAGGTCTAGTGGCTAGGTGCTGATCTTGACTTTTAACTGAAGGCCTTGAATTTGCTTGGCTCTGCTTGGCTTGCTCAGCTGTCATTCTACCATTTGAACCATGCTCCTGATGCTTTTTTGCTAGTTATTTTAAAAATTGAATCTTGGGGGGGGTGCAGAATGGGAACAAAGACATGAGAGGGGATATCAATGTGTGTGAAGTAATGCACCCTGTATCTAATGAATATAACTGTAACCTCTATATATACATAGAAATAAAAAAACAAAAATAAATAAATAAGAAGCAAAGATGAAATCTAAAAAAAAACTGGAATCTTACAGACCATCCTGCCTGGAGTCTTCGTCCCTCAGTAGAAATATCACAGCCATGCAAAAAGCCAGGGTTGTTCCTGGCTTTTAGAAGTACCTGGGTATAATGAGACAAAGGGGCCAATGACAATTGGCAAATTGTTACAAATTGACATTCTTGTAGCTTTTCAATAAGCATAAAATTAAATGAAAATTTAGAAGTTACAAGAGTATAGAGTTCTAATTCAATTTATCTATTTATAGTTGATTTTAAGTCCTGTTCCATATCATTCATTTTACATTAACAATTGAAAGCTCGAGAATGATTTTAACAACATTTATACAATAAAACCATGTGGTAATTGCTTTTGATGTGATAGAATGTTATAAATAAACAAATGCTGGAGGGAAGGATGTGGAGGAAATGTATCTGATGATAACCACATACTTGTTCGGCCTTCAGAAACCTTGTGATCTGGATTCCTTATCTCTGTCAAAACCCAACTGTGGGTTGCCTCCCAACCTACCACCTCCCTAGCTCCACACCCTCACCTATGCCAAAGGTTAGCCTGGACCTTTGCTCCTACCATTCACATATATACTTACAGGGACTCTTTCTCCCAGGCCTGCCCCTGCCCATGGATAGGTCCTGGCTAGGATACACCCAAGTTTTCAGGGTCACATTGTCATCCAAGATACATACGGCTCAAGCTCTGAAGTAACGTAGACCTAAGAGAGTCTGAACCCAAGGAATTCTATCCTCTTGTCACACTGTAATTTGTCTTATTTATGGGTCCAGAGTTTCTGGAATAGCCATCAAGATTCAAGTTCACTGGAAATTCTTTCTCACCAACTTGGGTTATCATCCTGAGATAGCCTTTATTTGTATTTCAACACAGGGGCTTCCTATGAGCTATGGATCTGGTTAGACCACAATGACCTAAGAGCAGACTGGAGAAGACAAATTGTTTCAGAAGTAGATTTAGAACCTCCAGTCTTTCTAGAATGGTGTTGACCAGCAGATGAGTTTAAATCCACTTGCTGAACATACATGCCAGTTTAAAAGAATAAACCCTGCTTCATAAAAAGACAAGAAGTAGTACAGACAGCCCCATGGATGCTGGGACATGGAGAGAACTGTGAATGCTGTCATGTTAGTGTGCCTGTTTGTGACCTCCACCACGTGCTGTGACCAATGTAACTGGAGCCCAAAACCTAAAATGTCAGTCTTCAGATATTCCCTAAAGATCAGAAAGAGTGTTCGAGGAAGAGGAGGAGGAGGAGGAGGAGGAGGAGGAGGAGGAGGAGGAGGAGGAGAAGAAGAAGAAGAAGAAGAAGAAGAAGAAGAAGAAGAAGAAGAAGAAGAAGAAGAAGAAGAAGAAGAAGACGACGACGACGACGACGACGACAATGACGACCTCTAGCTACAGTGGCACTGAAGACAATTGTCTTTTTAAGAACCATCAAGTCATTGCTTTAAGTAGAAGAGTAAGTGACAGTGAGAAAGGGAAGCCAAGGATTGGGGTTGAAAAGAATCTCTCTCTCTCTCTCTCTCTCTCTCTCTCTCTCTCTCTCTCTCTCTCTCTCTCTCTCTCTCTCTCTCTCTTTCTGTCTATATCTCTATCTCTCCCTTCCTCCCTCCCTCCTTCCCTCCTTCCCTGCAGAAACTCCCAAAACCAAAATCTCATTTCAGGCAAGGAGCCTTCTTTCCCCTCCCCACTCTACCTGCGAGCCACTTGCCACCAGCATTTACATATACCCATTCATCACCTGGCCTAGAAATGTCCACAAGCGATGAGATCCAGTCTTCCTAGACAATCATGAAGGCCAGACCTGCTCATAGCAAAGCCCGGCTCCAACTGCTCCAAGAAGGGGAATTGCACAAGGTAATAGGGACGTGGCAGAAAGAAGACAGGAGAACCTAGTCAGGAAATTACATTAAGGGAGACTGACCAGGAGTACCTTGAAGCCCCTTATGGGGCTTTAAGAACAGCCAAGAACCACGGGTTCTATCAGGAGTCAGATCTGCTGAGCAAGTTCCTTGGAGAACATGAAAGTGTGTGAGAGACTACCAGAGCAGAAATGAGAGCAGTTCAGAAAGTCAGGAGCAAAACCACTGGAAGATGGTGGGAGGTTGAGGCCATTCCTACAAGGGAAGAGCATGGAGAGAGGTGCCAGCTGCCTCACACTGTTGGACAGATTGAATCTGGCCTATCTCTCTTCACTCAGTCCTCTACAATCCTCCTCTTCTGCCATTCTTCTCAACTGAGCCTTTCTTGCTTTTTTTCTAATTTCTAAGTCAACTAAGTACCAATGTTAATAGCTTCATTATTCTTCCCAAAATACTTCAAAGAGGGATCCTGCCCTCTCCTTCCTTTTGAACGGACCAGCCATCTCTCCTTGTTTAGTGATACTCCCAGAACCTTCTCTCAGAACCTCCCAGCCCTTCACTTCTGAGTCTTCCACCTCTTCAGCTCCTTCCCAGGGTGTCTCCCTATACCTGGGCACTAAAGGGAGGGGCTAAGGCTAAAGACAGTGCAGGAAGCCCTAGGAGTCTTACTCAGAAAACAGTCAATAGCAGCTGTAACTCAGGCCCTGCTGAGAGAAAGAGCCAGAACACATAGGAGGGAGTAAGCTGGTACATAAAAACTAGGCCCATCACAAACACTATGTGTTTACTAGGTAGCAGACACAGACAGATTAAATGATTTGTCCAAGGCCACAGTAACTAAGGCTAGGATTCAGATAACCTGGCTATCTGAGCTTCCACTAGCATAGAGGTGGCTGTGGAGCAGGGAGTGTGGGGGAAACCACAGGACCCCCACCCTGTCCCCTAGACCAGCTAAGACATAGAGGGTGGGTGGGAAGAAACTCTTCTCACTCCCATATTAGGCAAAGCACTGGATAGCACTGGATTTCAGCTCCAGACTTTGTGTGTACATGTGTCTCTGTGTGTCTATGCGTGTGCATGCACACACACACACACACACACCTGAGGCTTGAACTTGGGGCATGGGCACTGTCCCTGAGCTTTTTTGCTCAAGGCTGGCACTCTACCACTTGATTCACAGCTTCACTTCTTGCTTTCTGGTAGTTTATTGTAAATAAGAGTCTTAGGGAACTTTCCTGCCCAAGCTGGTATTGAACCAACATCCAGAGTAGTTTTGAATTCTACCATCAAATAGGGTAGAGCCTGGGCTTGGAATCATACCTCAATATCTTGTGTCATTCCCTACCTTTTACTGTAATTTTTGTCCTCCTGGCCTAATTTTACCTACTGTAAAGGGGATAATGCTTATCAACATCTCTATTTGATAAGACCATCTGAGGAAACATTAAAGATATTTTATTGGAATTTTAAAAAGTTGTTTACATTAACACTGTGTCTGACTGACAGAAGGAGATTCCTACCCAGACTCAGTCCCCCAACCATAACAGCTTTTATAGACAGATTTGGCCAATAGACTCCAAGTTCTTGAATTCAGAAATGGAACAAACGCCCTGAAAGAAACAACAGGATAGTGCTTTTCCCTATACCAAGGAGGACCCTACGATCTCAAAAAGGCCAGGTACCAAGAGTCTCTCACTTGGCAGAAAAGAAGAAGGATAAAATCTGGAACAGGAAGGGAAAAAAGTATTGTTTTCTACATGTAAAAATTCCATCAAATGATCAAGCCTTCCAAGCTGTCTGAGCTGTTCAAGACAGAAGAAAGCTCTGCTTGGTAGTGCCAGGCTGGGCCGAGCTGAGGAGTCACATCTATAAAACATCAAAAGGAAGGCAAGAGTAGCTGCTCACAGCCCTCAGACCCAGTCCCCTGGGAATGTCTTCCCAGAAGGATAGTTCAAGGCCTTTGTATATGAGAAAGCCAGCCTTGAAATTCCCTTGGTAGATCACTCCATCTACCCTAATAACTGCTAACCAGCCCCCTGGGGGAGGGAAGAATAAATGTTTTATTTATCTATCTGAAAGGATATGTTTTATTTATCCATCTATAAGCTTGGGATGCATACAGATGGTAACACATACAATCTCTTGATTAATATTGATTACTTTGTGCTAGACATTGTGCTACACTTGTGTCTGAATACGAAGTACTCAAGATGTGGCCCTGGAGCCCCAGGAATTCCTGACTAATGAAGAGAAATAATGGAGACACACTGATAGAGCCACTGATATACACCATGCTGGATGCAATAAGAGAGATGTAGGAAGTGATGCACAGAGGGTGTCTGACAGAAGATGTGATCATGGAACTAGTTAGCAAAGGATGAATAAGAATTCTCCAAAGAGAGAAGAGGAAGGAGAACTCCTTAGGCTGAGGAAACAGAGCTTCAGCCAAGACAAGATGAAATTGACAGGCGGGAGTGATTTGGGCTGGTTGGAGCCTGGAGTGGTGATTGATGTTCAGGCATCAGAGACGATCACTTATTGAACATGAAGTACCTGGTCAAAAGCACAACAGAACTCTATACACAAACTCAATTGTCCCTAATCATAACTGGACCTTCCATAAGGCAGGTATGTTAGGAAGAAGACTCAGTCTTGTATTTGATCTCAGAAAGGATCATCAGGATATTTTTGCAAATCAGAGAGGTTGGGTGATCCTGGGCTGGTTTTCCCCACATTTCATACTGGAGAGCACTGAACTGCTCTTCCTCAGATTCACCCTTCACCCATGCTCCATGCTGTGCTACGGTGAAGACAAGGGAGGCTGGCACTGGGAAATATTGTATCTCACAGATTTCAGGTTTGGTTGAGCCAGTGGGAAGAACTGTCAGGAGAATGAAGGGAAGGAAAAGAAGGGAAATTGGGGTGTGTAACCTTCTTTCTTTATGTAGCATATTTGTGGCAGTTGTATACTCCTCTTTTTCCTTGGATTCCAATTCCAACTAACAAGTTCCCAGCACACACAACTATATGTTATATGCCTCCAGCTCCGATCTGATAATCACAGGTCCCTGATGCTGCTACCCTCTCACCCTTCTTTTATCTCCCCAGTCAAGAGGCTGGAAATGCCTTTGATGAATCCTTGCTTTTGTGTTACCATATTATTTACCATCCCATCTTCTCTCACCAGGTTCTTATGGTAAATTTCTTGTTAGAAATACTTAAAAGTCTGGCTCTGTCTTCTAGTTTGCACTCTGACTAATAGAGAAACTACATTTTGGTCATTCCCAGGGGCCCATCAGCACCTGACACAATGTTTTTTTGAGTAAGTATTCAGACAGATGGATAGATAGGCGATTAAATAGATGTATGGCAGCGTGATTGGATGAATGATAGGAGGGATGGACTTTCATGATTTAGTGAGAATCTTGTGATTTTGTGAAAATAAAGAAGTTCAAAGATAACTATGACCAGGGTTTTAAACTCATATTAAGTTTAGCCAACAGAAATCTAGTAGACGGTACACTGTTGGTGGGAATGTAAACTTGTTCAATTTTTCTGGAAAGCACTATGACAATTCTTCAAAGACTAAACATAGAGTTCCCCTATGACCCAGCAATCCCATTCCTTAGCACTTACCCAAATGTCCAGAAACAAGGACATACTAATATTAGCACAACAATGCTCATTGCAGCATTATTTACCATAGCTAAGACATGGAACCAACACAAATGTCCCTCAGTAGATGAATGGATTAAGAAGATGTGGTACTTATACACAATGGAATTCTATGCTGCCATCAGAAAGAATGGCATTACTCCATTCATAAGGAAATGGAAAGACTTGAAAAAAATTAAGTGAAGTAAGTCAGACCTAAGGAACATAGGCTCAATGGTTTCCCTTATTTGTAATAATTAGTACACATCTAGGATTCTCCTAACAGAAGATTGCAGTAGTTCAAAAGCTATGCCCATATGGTCATATAGAATGAGAATAAGTGAAATGAACTCTAGGATATGGAAACAAGAGGTTTATCTTTGTGATTGTTGTTCTTAATGTACTATGTGAAGTTATTCCTTTTCTTTTCCCCTTATGGTTAATCACATGTTGTTACTTTATCTGACTTCGTTACTCTGTATATTGTTTATACATTTATTTGAAATAGGGAAGGAAAAGGGAAAAAACCAAAATGATTGGGAGAGGTGGGAGGAGGGAACGGGGAATAAAAACATGGGAAGGGATTTCAATGTTTGGAGAAGTAATGTACCCAGTACTTGACAAATGTAACTGTAACCTCTATACATTACCTTGACAACAAAAAGAAAATCTAATAGTTGGAAGGGCTCAAAAGCAAAGACAACTTCATGAGACTTATTCCTGTTGCATTATTATTGTCACTTACTGCTTCTCTCTCGTAGATCTCCTTCTCTATTAGCACAGGTGGGGAGTGTTAGTGGAAAATAGTCTCAGCTTTCATTTGGCTGACATTTCCATCACATTTATTATGCCCGTCTCTGCAAAATGAAGGAGATAGACTAGAATGGAAGGGACCTCATCACCATTGATTCCCAGTCATGTGCACTTGGAAAAGGTGCCAAATAACTACAGTCCTGTGCTGGGAGAAAGCTGGTTGGCCAGACAAATGTAGTCTGTGGGGTTCTTTGTGATATTCAACAATTACATTCTCATAATCTCACATCCTTTTCTGAGTATATTGCCTTGAATAATTAACATCTCAAAGACCAAGCCTTCCAAAGCCACTTTGTTCATTCCCCTGGTGAGCAGGGCTATGTTGAAAGATGTTCAATAAAAGAGAGGTTTCCATCTTAGCCACTGACATTGGCATATAAGAGCATTGTGCATTATTTTAAAAGCAAATTTAAAATCCATTAAAGCTCAGTGCCACATTGCCATTTGTTTTCCCAATTAGTCCGTTTCCCACGTGGATCTAAACAAAAACTCTTTAGCTGCATGGTAATCCAAGATCACCTTGTTTTATCATCAAGGTGGGTCTGCCTATTGACAAACAATAATGCAAGGGTCATAGTAAGTGTCAGAGAGAAAGATGAGCACAACAGTGCACAGCACACCAGAAGACTAAAGCAGGAGGGTCCTGAGTTTAAGGCCTGAGTTTAAGGATCTGATTCCAGACACCCTTCCCTATTTCAAATAGTGATACCAGAATGGGGAAGAGGCACATGCAGACAGAGAGAAAAAGAAAGGAAGAGAGGGATAAGGAGACAAATGAGGGAAAAAGAGAAAGATAAAAAAGGATAAGAGGAGGATGATGAAGGAGAAGAAGAGGAGGAAGAGGAGAAGGAAGGGAGAGAGGAGGGAGAAAGGAAGAAGGAAAGAAAGAAAGAAAGAAAGAAAGAAAGAAAGAAAGAAAGAAAGAAAAAAGGAAGGAAGGAAGGAGAAGGAAAAGGAAGGGCTGGAAAGATGGTAGAATTAATTTGTTCTATCACCAACCATATCTTCATTGATGAAAGTTCCAAACTATATAGAGTATATTTTTTTGCTTGTTACCTACTAGGATCCTTCTTATTCGTAAGAAAAACTTCTCCTTGAAGATTTCCTCCAAAGATTAATACTCCAAATTTTGTTCATTCTATTTTCCCATATTACCCCTTCATCTTCCAGTGACGTTCATGTTACCTTATTGTCATGAATAAAACTGCTGATTGGCTGACCCAGCCATGCCAAGGAATAGTAAAATGTACTGGAGCCTTTCTTTCAGGATGCTAACTTTCTGAGGTTTGGTCCTAATTCCTTTAGAGGTCATTTTAGACAGACCAAAGCATCCTAGAATGTGGCAGAGAGGTCCTTCTGGAAGACCCTCAGGTTTCACTCATAAGAATAAATCATGTTCATTCTACTCTTCTTCCTCCTAGGCAAATTCAAAGTCAGGGACAGAAGGAAACATACCCAAAGGATTTTTATCTTCTCATATATCTAGAAGGATGTTGTGTTGACAGCTCCTGGGATGATAGAAATCCCTACCTTATCCAAGACAAGTTTGTAGCCAGCTTCTAGGCACTCTCATGAGAACACATCAGTTTTTAGAATCTCTGGATTTATGCCAGGCTGGCCCACCTTGACAGCGTGCCAGTGTCTCTATTTCCTCTCTGCACTATGGATTGGTAATGTTCAGATCATAAACCTCCTTTCCAGTTGAGCCTCAACAAGGCATAAGGAAGCTGAGAAGTCTGCCGTCACTGACTTGTGCAATGCATGGCAGAAACAACTCAAATGATCAAGTAAGTCAGTAACTACTTATTGAACACTAACCAGCTTTGGTTATGCCCTGGTCATAGTATCCATTCCCTCCCCACACACACACACACTTGCTCTTCGTCGCTTCTTTTATACCTTCTCCCTCTTACTGATTTCCCATCTCATTGCACAATCATCACTAATCATCAATAATCCAAACAACAGAACCTTAGGAGCTGTCCAGAATTTCAGCGCTGTCTGTCAAACCAAAGAAAGATAGGGGAAAGAGGCTGTTTTCCTTTCTTTCTGTGTGTCAGACTAGTTAGGAAAGGTGAGAGGGGGAAAATCATCTTTTTCTAGTGTTGCCCAAAGCAATCTCTTCTTTGAGGGTCACTTCCCTCCACCCCCAAGTCACAGCACTAGCCTGACTGATAGCTGACCCCACCTGAGAAAAGTTCCAAAAGGCCCTAATTGACCCTGTTTATATTGCTTGAAAATGCCTCTGCACTGCAGAACTTTTGGTTTCAGGATTTTGCAAATTTTATGAGAAGTTTCAGGCAAGCTGATTTTTACCTCCATTTTCCCCCTCCAGCTAAAATCAAGATCTTTCATCCAGCTCTGATCTCAAAGGGATGCTTTTTTCTCAGCACTGGGGAAATGATTAAATAACAGACACACGTGCACACACCATCCCCAGTCTCTTTTATTTCCCAGATCTTTCTATAGTAATGAAGCCTGAAATGGAAAACTACTGTGCAGAGAAACTATAGTAGCAAGACAAAGACTAGAATGCCAGCCAGCTCCTTCCAGAGAAAGAGGTGAATAATAGTTGGCTCCCAAAATAGGGGTGAATTAAGTGTATATATACCACATGGAAACCTTTCTCAAGAGAAGTAGGGAAGTTCAGTGTTACCTGCTGGGTGTCTATTAGTTTTAGATGAAGGGGAGATCAGAGCACATCTATCTTTCCATACTCTCCACAGAGCCTAAGCAGCTGAGAAGTACATTGGCTACAGTGAGCATTCTTTTCATTGTCCAGTTGACGTGAGCATTAACTCTACCAATTATGGCAATATAAAGAAGTCATTAAAATGCAATTATTACAGCTGTATAAGTTTATAGCTGCATAACTATATCAAAAGTATGCCTTTGTAGGTCTTTATGTGCGCCATAAACCTGAATAAATTGCAGCAGAGAAAAGATTACTTCAATATGAATCAAGAACAAATTCAAACTTCTGTGGAGTTAATCACAATGAAAAGCTCGGCTCTTTCATGGCCACTGGCCTCCTGAGTGCCTGCTGGAGTTTGTTGCTCTAGACCTGCATCTCTCATGTCTTGTCAAATTGATCCAAACAAATGAAAGCCAGCTAAGCAATTTTGAAAGTTGGACTGCACATCATGTCTTACAGTTTTCATATTTAACAACCCTGTGGCTAGGGTTGTTAATATTGGCTGACACCCTCCTGCTCCACCCCAGCTGCATTCTTTAGCCATCTCTACCCTTTTCTGAGCCCTAGAAAACTGCCTTCAAGGAACTATGTCTGGCTACATTACTCTCTGGCTTTTAGCTGCATTGGGCCAATCAGAGGCAATGGCATGAAAATGGTGGATAAAGAGAAAAACTGAGATTCCCTACCCTGGCCCTTCCCGGTTGAGTTGTGGCTTGAATATGTTCCTTTATTACAGTCTCAAGCCCTATGAGGAAGCCTGTCCTTATCAATGCCATAGCCCTTTCCAGCTCCAGATAATCAATTACTTCCTTTACCTTGCATGCCTAAGAAGACAGTATTGTCCCCAATGTTGCCAGTCCCAGGTCTAGCTGGTCTCCTTTAAACACACACACACACACACACACACACACACACACACACACACACACACATGGATACATGCACACCTTCTTTTAACCCTCTGTATTACCTTTCTAGAAAGTGCCCTCTGTTTCTTGCCAGGACCCCCCAACTGAGAGCCACAGCTAATGAGTGCAGGAACCTGAACTAGAACCCAGATCATTAAAACCCTAAGAATCCATGTGTGAATAATTTACAAAATTGCAATTTGCTTCAGACACAGACACATTAATTGTCATTGCTGTAATGCTTAAGATGCATAGTTAGCTTGGCATTGTGCTGGGCTCCTTGCTGCATCAAGCACAAGGACACAAAGCACTATGAATAGTATGTACCTGTGGCAAAGATATCCCAAACCAACACCTAGCTGGGAAGCAAGAGTTGGGAGGGTTAGATCATCCTACAGAGTGAAAGCCAATGTATTCTGAGAGCTGAACATCTACAAAAGCAGTTGTTCTATTTCTAAACTTGGTGGTAGAACACAAAAAAATTAGACCAGACAAAATTGCAAATGATGCCCAAATATTTCCGCTTGGCTTTGATTAGCATGATTAGACAACACATCATTGATTTGCTTGGGGATTTCTGCTGCAAATATGCCTATCTAATTAATGTTCCATAGACTAGCAGTGAAGTGAGTTAGTATTCCTGGTGTTCGCATATACTATTGCTACGTGTAAAGTAACTAACAAAGCAATTTGACCTCTGAAGTTTCTGGAACTGGTCTGACCCACTGATTGCTCATATTTAGCCTATCATAGTGGCCTGCCCAGTTTCCCTTTGATCTCACATTTTCACAGGTTAAGACCTGAGATCATGACTTGTGGAATATGGTTCAGATTTCAGGACATAACAGACCATGTCTGATCCACTGTGGCTCTGTCTTCCTTCCGTGAGGATACAAAAGCTATAGCTCAGTAGAGAATCACAGGCAGAGGACAGCAGCAAAGAAAAATTGGTTGGAAGTCAGAAGACCCTGTTCTAGTCCATCTGTGCTAAGTCTCCTTGAAGGGGTCCTTGAACCTTTATGATTTTAGTGTTTTAACGCTTCAAGAAGGAGAAAAATAAACCCTATAACTAGAGTTAAAAGTGAACATACTGCCGGGAATTTGGCCTAGTGATAGAGTGCTTGCCTGGCATGCACAAAGACCTGGGTTCGATTCCTCAGTACCACATACATAGAAAAAAGCCGGAAGTGGTGTTGTGGCTCAAGTGGTAGAGCTCTAGCCTTAAGAAAGCCCAAGGACAGTTCTCAGGCCCTGAGTTCAAGCCCCAGGACTGGCCAAAAAAATAAATAATAAATTTTTAAAAAATGAATATACTGTTGTTGAATACCGGTGGAACTGAATCACAGATAAGCAGCTGCTTATAAATGTTAATGTTTACATGTTGGTATTATTATTATTGATATTTTAGAGTTGGAATTCTGTTACCTAGCTTTTTTGAATTTCAGCTATTGTAAATTTCAGTGAATACGTCTACGGTCTATGTTCTAAGTACTTTACATGAATTAAGTCTTCTAACATTTGAAATTACCTTCAAGTAGATGCAATAATCCTCTCCATTTACAGACAAAGTTGAGACTAAGTAGGGGCAGAGACTCTAAGCATCAAAACTCAGATTTACTGTACTCCTCTGCCCCACAAATTGCTCAGCAACAAGATAAAACTACTGTGCCAAAAAAAAATAAAAGCATAAAAGAAAAAGCACCAAGAGCTATCTGGAGTGTGAGCCAAGAATTTTCTGACCGGAATGAGCAGGGAGGCCTCATGGAAGAGATGATCTCTGAATAGAGTCTAGGAAGATGAGAAGAAATTGTGCGCCTTGAGAAGAGTTGACATGGAGACAGAGTAAACAAAGGCAGAGAAATTGAAAAAGCAGCAAGTTGTTCCCTTGAGGTCATAAAGAAGCTTTATGAGAGATAAGGACAAAGCTCAGAAGATAGCCAGGGTGAAATGACCCCAGAATGCTAGCTTACGAGGCATGGATATTTTATTCCTTACAGGGAATAGGGAGCCATTAGAAATGTTTTAACTTGAGTTCAACAAGATCAGAATTGAGTCTGAGAGAGAGAGTTAAAGTGACAGTTGTGTGTAGGATGATGTGAGGGGGTGGGAGGGAGGGAAGCAGGGGGACCACGTGTCCTAACAGTCTAATAGGCCACCCTGCTCCCACTGAGATAAATAAAGACTTGTTGACTGAATGATAGGCTGATTGACACACTGCCTCCAAACCTGAAGCCCATCTTTGTCAGAAATCTCCTCCTTCATAATCTACCCACAGTGGCAGCTTTGCCTGAGAGTGGGCCCAGCGATGAAGCTAAACATGATTGGAAAGAGCCAGAATGCTGCTTTCATAAATAGAAAATGGTAGAAAAACAGGAAATTCTCCCCCTCAAGGAGCATACCTCTAGGAAGGGAGGCCAATGGCAAGAGAAACACTGAACAGAATCCCAGTTCCTTTTCTTCTTTCCTTGTATTCCTCAATAGTGTTGGGGAAATGCTGTGTTTTAAAAAAAATGCTGTGTTAAAAAAAAGATAGTTTTACTTCCACATCTGAAGTTGTCAGGGAATTTGACTATAATCTTTTATTAGATGTTAATAATCTAGAAAAGGGAGAAGCATTCCCCAGTCAAATCTAATCTTGCACAAATAAATACTTTGCAGAGGAAATGAGAGCATCACATTCATCCTGAGATGAGCAGGTGATTATTAAGCCTTTGCACGTTGCTGGCATCCATCAGCTGGGCCATTCACTCTGGTTAATGCCAATTACATTGCTTTCCTTGAGTTTTTTTTTCTCAGCAGTTTGTAGCTATGGGTCTCTTTCCTACACTGGCTGAAAGCTTCCTCCTTTACCTGTGGAGGGTCTGTGTCCTCAACACATGTTTCAGTATACACTGTAACTAGTACAGGAAATAATCCTCAGTGTCTGATGTTTACCCCATAGACTAATACCCAACATTAACCTAAGAGATCCCGATGGTTAAAGGTTCCGTGGAAGTTGGGCATCCATAGCTCATGTCTGTAATCCTAGCTACTTAAGAGGCTGAGATTTCAGGATGACAATTTGAATCCAGTCAGGGCAGGAAAATCCATGATATCTCTAACCAACGGAAATCTGGATGTGAAGCTGTAGCTCAAGGGATAGAGCATTAGCCTTGAGGAAAAACTCACAGGGACAGTACCTGTGTCCTAAGTCCAAGCCCCAGGAACCCCCCTCCTGTTCCCTGCCAAGAAAAGTTTCAGTTAAAGCCAAAAGATTTACTAGAATGTTCAGAAGAGATTTTCATTTCCTGCTTACCAATAAGAGCATCCATCTGCAACAAGGCCATAATTGACCAGCTACCTCTGAATACTGACATCTCAAGTTAGACATTTCCCTGTCTCATAGTTCATATTACCCGATGCAGCACTGTGAACGTTGGTAGTTGCCAAGTGTTCATCATGACATGTTTAGACATTTGTAGGTTGGGGTTTGCAATTATGAAGCCACCATCTTTTCAAAAGGAAGTAGCTGGTAAGGAAGCAAGGATGTGGCAGATAAGATAATCATGGGATGAATAAGCTGACTAACAAATAAATACATCTGAACAAGTCCTTTTTTCCACTGTGAACAAATAAAAGTCATCATGATACATTTTCCCACTTCCCTGAGACCACGACCAGACAGAAGGTTGGCCACAGCTCTGCCTTATTTTATAGATTAAAGGCTTGTTTCATTTGCTTTTCTGTTCCTCTCCTAATACCAGCCTTCCTGCCCTCTAGGGAATCAATTCTCCACAGTCAGGCCAAGAATCCCTCCAACCCAATTCTTGAACTATACCTGGAGTATCTTCTAATTGCTGCCTCTTTCCCCACAGAGTATCCAAAATGTAGGTTTCCTTACAGAGCACTGGATAACCAGCTCTGCAGAGAGACAGAATAAACCCTGAGTTACCGTGTTTGCCAATTTTCATGGTGTAAAAACACCTACCATGGCCAATTTCAAGCTACCAACAGCTTTAACAAGCAGCTTGTAAGATTCTTGAACGTTTAACAATCTGCCAGTGTAAGCCAACTTCTGCATAGCATGGTCAGGTTGCCTGCCCCCTTCCTAACACACTTTCCTAGGGGCCTTAAGCTTAAACAGGAGGTGGGTGCCTTCGCCCACACTTGGTCTTCACACTCATTGCTCAGCCTCTGAAAGTGGTGGCACAGTTAGAGCTCAACATACTCTTTAATCAACATCTTGTTCAAAAAGTGTCACTTGCCATAAATATAGGCTTTTAACCTGTCTCTGTGGCAGCTACCTCTGGGAGTAGGGACAGGGAATTCATCATAAATTTCTGAGCTGTTAGAATTCAGGGGAAAAGAAGAAGCTCTGAGTCCACAGACAATGTAGAATGATATCTCTCTCCCTAACCCAGAGGAAAGGGATAATTATCCAGACTTTTCAGCATCAGCCTCACCCTGAGAACAGGCCAGAGATCAACAGCCTAGATCTTTTCATAAAATACAGGAGGCTAGTTGGGCACAGTGGCTCATGCCTGTAGTCCCAGCTACTCAGGAGGCTGAGATCTGAGGATCAAGGTTCAAAGCCAGCCCAGGCACTAGAGACCGTGAGACTCTTATTTCCAATTAATCACTAGAAAAGGGGAAGTGGGGCTGTGGTTCAAGGGGAAGGGTGGTAATCTTGAGCTGAAGAGCTCAGTGACAGTGTCCAGGCCCAGAGTTCAATCCCCCTTACACACACACACACACACACACACACACACACACACACACACACACACACACACAAAATACAGGAGGCTGGCGAAGGGAATATAGACCTCAGAGGTGTGGGATTCAGAGTTGGAAACCCATCAATGCTTATTTGGGGACTTAAATCATTTTGTGCACATAAAAGCCACTGCCAGGGACCAAAGAAAGCAAACAAACAAGACAGAGATAGGGAGCTGGAAACTGAGAGGGGTCAGAAACAGAAATGATGGG
Source organism: Megascapheus bottae (assembly GCF_031878675.1). NCBI lineage: Eukaryota > Metazoa > Chordata > Mammalia > Rodentia > Geomyidae > Megascapheus > Megascapheus bottae. The sequence goes on from NC_143514.1 coordinate 21,429,513, forward strand.
AAAACAGCAACAGGTAAACAGAAATAGTCTTGAACTAAAGCTCCAAATGGACATATTCCTTATAGTTTCTAGTTCCTAAGTACAGTTCAAAGCCCAGTTACCAGTACTTCTCCGTGCCTTCCTACAGTTTAGTTTCCATTCTAGCTGACGGCACACACCTTTCATTTGGTTCAGACTCACAGGCCGATCAGTGTTCTCTCGACTCTGTGGTTTTATTTAGACCATTTCCAGAAACACTCCCATCCCTTCTAAATTACTTCAGCTGCCCCACACTCTTCCCATCATTCGCCTCACCCAGAAAACATCCTGACGGCCTGGCTTTGAGCCCTTTATTTCTTTCTTGCAGTTGCTTGGCAGTTAGGTGTACACGTTGGACACATATTTATTCTGGTAGTCTAATTACCATTCTGCAAACAATTAAGCGGTGTGTTTGAGCTTATACAAGTCATCCCTTTTTGCACCTTCATTTCAATTGTTCAAGGAAAAGATCAGACTGAATTCTTTGTTTGTAGCTGACATTCATCAAGTTTTAAATGATGAGAGCCACTCAGGGAAAAGATTGATGGAAGACTATACCAAGGAGAGAAGGACAAATAGATAGGATGGCCAGAAGAGGACTGGGTGTGATTAATGGCAACAATATGGCCATACTTCTAGTCCCGGTATATACTCTTCTCCTTTTTTATGAGTGTGGTAATGAGAATAAAAGCTACATATCCCTTAGTACATTGTCTATATGCCCAATTTGTATTTGCTTAAGTTCTGGCCTACCCAACATAAACAAAAATTTAAAATACTCACAGGAATTTAAGATGGCTGACACTCATGCTTTCCTCCCCTTTGTTCTTTATCTTTCCGCTGGCCTGTAGTTTGGATTATAGATGTAATGCCTGGACACTCACATCCCTCTTGGTCTATTAGTATGAAAACTTGAAGGATCTAGAAGGAGCCCACACCATGGATATGGCTTCATAAACCAGAACCTCTCTCCCAGTCCCAAACTGTAGCCTACTGGTCTTAGGAGGAAAATAATAGTAATTCACATATAAACCATACCTTGCTAGTCCTGGGCTTGAGCTCAGGGCCTGAGCACTGTCCTTGGGCTTTTTCTCAAGGCTACAGCTCTACCACTTGAGCCTCAGCACCACTTCCGACTTTTTTCTGTGTGTGTGGTACCAGCAGAAGAAATGACAAGTGGAAGGGCTGATGCCAAGTGTGCTGTGATTGTCTCACCCAGCTGGAGGTGTTTCCAAGTCCTATCCTTAGAGCCTGTCTCTAGAAGGCCTCCCTTCTCTTGTCGAGCCCAGCACCACCATGATCTCCTAAGATCCTGGGACACCATACTGCTTACTTGGCACTTGCCAAAATGTCCAATACTGTCTTTTTCTGGAGCTTCCTTTTTTTTCCAATCCCAACTAGACCCATTTCCTCTTCTTCCTCTCTTCCAGTGATGCCTCTGGAGATCTGCCCCAGGATATCTTGGGAGATCTTTCCCTAGGATATTTAAACTATATCTGTAGAAAAATTACGTACTATATACTTCAAAAATAGAGGAAAGTATTCTAAATGTTTTACCCTAAAGAAATGACAAATGCTTAATAAGTAAATATGTTTAATTTGATTTAAACATTCCACCATGAGGTCATGAATGTAACTTTATGTGTACTCCATGAACACGGACAGTTATATATCAACTGCAACGATTTTTTGTTTAGATATTTCTGTTTTAAAAATAAATTTAATTTAAAAAATCCTCCATCAGCAAAACAAACTTTTTTAATATAAGCCCAGAACCAAAAAAAATCTCAATTTTGAGACTCAAAAAAAGTCTTATTCCCATGCCTGCAGACCTACCTAGACACTCAATTTTTAAAAATCAGTTTTTAAAAACCCTACTGATTTCTTTTTTCCTTGATGGATTAAAAGTGTCTTGACAAGGCCTCAAGGGCATCTAAGTGGAAAGAATGATGTACAGAAATAGGGGAAATGATGAAGTAAAACAAAGAAATGACTGGGGTGTCATCAGGACAGAGTTGCTGGGCCTGAAACTAGGACCGATGGTCTAGTGGCTGCCAAGCAGGGGCAATGGATGCTTTCCTGATAATAAACAGCCTGGGTCCAAATTGAGGGCTTCATCCAGTGGGAAACTGGAAAAGTGTTCAAACAACAAAACAGACATACTTGCTGTAAAAAGGTAGCAGTAACACGTGTATATGTCATTGCCCTTCCTCACTAAAGCTACAGCAATGGCACTTATTATAAAAAGGAAAACCCATAAAAACATGGATAAAGCAAGAAAGGAGAAAATAAGTGTAAGAATTTTGAAATTGTAAAGCACATATACAAAGGATAATGAACTTGACTGATTCAAGAGATTTAAGCCATCAAAATTCATTGTACCCTCAGAAGACTAAACATAGAGCTCCCCTATGACCCAGCAATTCCACTACTTGGCATTTACCCAATTGTCCAGAAACAAGGACACACTAAACCCACTAGCACAATGATGTTCATTGCAGCACTATTCACCATAGCAAAGATATGGAACCAACCTAGATGCCCCTCAGTTGATGAGTGGATCAACAAGATGTAGTATTTATACACAATGGAATTCTATGCTGCTGTCAGAAAGAACGACATCACCCCATTTGTAAGGAAATGGAAAGACTTAGAAAAATCCTATTAAGTGAAGTAAGCCAGACTCAAAGGAACATAGGCTCAATGGTTTCCCTCATTTGTAATAATTAGTACAAACCTTGGACTCTCCTAACAAAGGATTACAATAGCTCAAAACCTAAATATATAAGGCCATATAGGATAAGGCTAAATGAAAGGACCTCAAGGATATGGAAACAAGAGCTATATAATGAGTGAATGGTGTTCTTAATGTATTATGTTATTTCTCACCTCTTTTGTTGTCCCTTGGTTATAGTATCTTACCTTGCAATCTGGTATATTGTATATATGATTATTTGTTTATTTGAAATAGGAATGGGAAGGGGGAAAACAAGATGGGGGAGGGGGTGGGAGAGGGAAAACATGAGAAGGGGTATCAATGTGCGTAAAGTAATCTACTTTCTATCTGGCAAATATAACTGTAACCTCTCTATTAATTATAATAAAAAATAATATCTAAAATGCATTGTACTCATAATCTGATTTGAATTAAAATCTCTTTGTATATCTACTTAAAAGAAAAAGAAATCTAAGTCAATAGTAGTAGTGAGGAAAGCTACGAGTCAGCCCAGCAGATCCCGTTGAACCCTTAATATGCCCTGGAGTTGGCAGCACCAGGCATTTGTGGATTAGAAGCTACTAAAATAAGGAATCAAAAACTGTCAAAGCATAATTGGAGATAGAGCAATGCCATACTCATATTGGCTGACTGCACACTTGCCTTCTGTCAAGTGGAGCCAAGGATTTGGGAGACTGAACGGGGGATATTTCTCCAACATTGATTAACAGCAGATAAGAGCCTCTGATTTAAAAAACAAATGGAGAAAATAGCCAGGCGCCAGTGGTTCACACCTATAATTCCAACTACTCAGGAGACTGAGAACTGAGGATCAAGATTCGAAACCAGCCTGGCCTGGCCAGACAAATCCAAAATACTTTCATCTCTAACCAGCAGAAAGCCAAAAGTGGAGATGTGGCTCAAATGGTAGAGCATCAGCCTTGAATGAAAAAGTCAAGCAAGAGTATAAGGTCCTAAGTTCAAGTCCCAATATTGGTAAGGGGAGGAGACGGGGGTGGTTAAGCATTTCTTGATTTGTTTATTGGACATTTTTACATCTTTTTCTGAGAAGTCTCTCTTTAAGTCGTTAGCTCATATACTAATTGGGTTGTTCTTTCTTTGAGGTCTTATTTTAGGGAAGTCGAAGCTTTAAGTATATGTTGGATATTAGACCCTTTTCTGAAGTATAGATGATGAAAATCTCCCATTCTGTCAGCTTTCTATTCAACTTGTTAGCTATAGTCTTTGCCATGCAGAAACTTTTAAGTTTGATGCAATTCCACTTATCCAAACTTTCTACGATTTATTGTGATTGTGGATCTTTACTTAGAAAGTTTCAACTAGTGACTTGGATGCTAGTGTTTCCCTTGTCTCTTGCTGTACTATGTTCACAGTTTCTGGCCTTACATCGAGACGTTTGATCCATTTTGAGTTGACTTTGGTACAATGTGATACGTTAAGGATCTTGCTTCTGTTTCTGCATGTGATAGCCAATTTTTCCAGCACCATTTGTTAAAGAGACTATCTTCTGTCCTGTGTTTCAGGCTCTCTTACCAAATATGAAGTGGCTATATATTTATGTATTCATTTCTGGTCTTCTATTCCACTGGTTCTCAGAACTATTCTTGTGCCAGTACGATGCTGTACTGTGTACAGCTATGACTTTGTAATAGAGTTTGGTATTGATAGTCCTCCAATATTGTTCTTCCTGCTAGGGATTGCTTTTGCTATTTGGGGTCTGTTGTCATTCCAAATAAATTTTTGGGTTGCTTTCTCTACTTCATTGAAGGATGTTGTTGGGCTTTTGATGGGTATTGCACTAATTTGCAAATTACTTTGGGCAGTATGCCACATTCACAATATTAATTCTTCCAATCAAGGAACATGGTAGGTGTTCCCTTAAGTCTGTTTTATTTTTTTCAGATTTTAAGTTTTCACAACTCCACATCTTTGGTTAAGTTAATTCCTAGGTATTTCTTTCTGTGACTATTGCAAATAGGGTTGATTTCCTGGTTTCAGTATTTTTAAAAAAGTGTAATTAATAGAAGAGTTACAGTTATATTCACCACATAGAAGGTGCATTACATCACACACATTGATACCCCTTCTCATGCTTTTGTCCCCATTTCCCTCCCCCCCACCCCTCCCCTCATCTTGTTTGGCATAGATGTGGCCAAAAGGGAACACTATTACACAGTTGGTGGGACTATAAGCTTGTACAATCATTTAGGCAAGTATTATTGAGGTTCCTCAAAAATAAGAAAAAACATAGAGCAAACCTATGACCCAGCAATTCCATTCCTGAGTGTTTATTCAATAGAACACAAATAAGGCCTCACTAAAGCTACCAGCATAACCATGTTCGTTGCAGAATTTTTGCTATAATCAAGATATGAAATCAACCCAAATGTCCTTCAATGGATGAATGGATCAAGAAAATTTGGTATATATACACAACGGAATTCTACTCATCCATCAGAAAGAATGAAATTGTATCATCCCTAAGGACATGGAAAGACTTGGAAAAAATTCATGTTAAGTAAAGTAAGCCAGACCCAGAGAAACATAGGTTGCATGTTTTCCCTCGTTTGTAGTAGTTAGAATGTGCCCATAAATCTACAAGTTAACACACTTGGTGGTGAGCAAGAGGCTACAAATGAATTAACTGAAGTATAATATACTCTGTGGAGAGCTCAAATAGTGTGATTCTTTTTAAAGACTAATTCAATCCACCCAAAATACCAGGAAATGAGTACTTGCAAGAAGAGAAGGTATGCCAAGGGAAGAGTAGATGAATGAAGGGGAAAGAGGCAACTTGAAGGCAAGAATTCATTGTATATATGTATATATCACAGAATTGAGAATTATAAGGGAAGGTGTGGGGTAAATGGGGAGTGAAAATGTTGAAGTGATGACACAAGTCAAGATGCATTGTACACATAAACTGCTTTGTTAAGTCGCAGAAAAACATAAACAAAAAGCTCAAGGGGTAGGACAGTAGAAGCCTTGAGCTGAAGAGCTCAGAGACAAAACCTAGGCCCAGACAAACAAACAAACAAACAAAAAGCTGGGTGCTGTGGCCCACACCTATACCCCTAACCCTAGCTAACCAAGAGGCTGAAAACTGAGGATTGTGGTTCAAAGCCAGCCCTGGCAGGAAAGTATGTGAGATGTCTGCAACAGCCATCCAAAAACCAGAAATTGAACTGTGGCTCAAAGCGGTAGAGCAAAAACAAAAGCTTGAGCAAAAGAGCTCAGGAACAGCACCCAGCCTTGAGATCAAGCAATCAACAACAAAAAAAATTTCAATACATAAACTAAAATTAGGATAAGGCAGAGGTAGGTTGGAAAGGGTGGATAAAAATATTGAAAAGGATGATAGTGATTAAGATACATTGTATTCAAACTACTTCAATTGTGCAACTACCTGAAGATAATAAAAATGTTTGAGAAGAAATGTTCTCACTACCTTACATATGAAACGTAACTCCTATGTACATTATCTTAACAATAAAATTAATTTTAATGGAATAAAATTACCTGACAAATGTAACTGTAACCTCTCTATACATTATCCTGACAATAAAATAAAATTTAAAAATGAAATAAAAATGTGATATATACATATAGAGAGAGAGACACACACACACAAAAAAAATGGAATTCTACATAGCCAACAGACAAGAGAAAACAATGGCATTCGCAGGGAAGTGGATGAATCTAGAATGAATCATGTTGAGGAGACAAGTCAAGACCAAATGAACAAAAGGTTCATGGTATCCTTGATATGTGATTATTAGATCCAAACAGTACAAGAGCAAGGACTCAATATTTGCGTACCCAATGCTATGGACATGGTACTGGAAATATAAACACAATTACATAGACTTAAAAATCTATGAATCTGGGGCCAGGAGTTTGGCCTAGTGGTAGAGTGCTTGCCTAGCATGCATGAAGACCTGGGTTCAATTCCTTGGTACCACATGCATAGAAAAAAGATGGAAGTGGTGCTGAGGCTCAAGTGGTAGGGCTCTAGCCTTGAGAAAGTCCAAGGACAGTGCTCAGGCCCTAAGCTAAAGCCCAAGACTGGCAAAAAAAATCTATGAATCTATAGACATAATGTTTTATTACATAGATTAATATGTATCTATGACATATAAACCCTCAGCCTAATTTTAATTATGTTCTAAAATCTAAGTGCCAATGATTGTATATAGAGATTCCCTTCTTGAATACTTGTTTGTTAAATACATCATTTGAAATATGGTATAAAAATCAATGTTAATAAATTCTTTAATAAAATAATAGAATTTGGAAAAAATGAAATAAAAAGAAATTTAAAAAAGAAAAGAAAAATGAAACATTAAACAGAAAAGACAGTACACAGAAGAAACCAACTGGGGAAACTAAGCATGAAATCATAAAAGAAGGACATCATTTAATGATTAGGCCCCATGTGAGTGCCAGTTATTCATACTCATTTATACCCTGAACTCTGTTGGCATTCTGCTTCCCTGCCTGTCCATGGAACATATGTAAGAATGTCACAAGCTAAAAGGCTCTTGCACAGAACTGCTTATACAGTAGTACTCTGTCAAGAACCTGGGCTTTGAGAGTCCACTGAGGGCTACGGTAAGGGGAGAAGACAGGATTCCAGCCCCTACCTGAATTGCCTCAACCAAAACAGCTCTACTTTGTACTATTTCTTAAAACTGGAATTCCTTCCAGGCACCAGTGGCTCATGCTTGTAAACCTAGCTACTCAGGAAGCTGAGATCTAAAGACTGTAGATCAAAGCCCAGACAGGAAAGTTTATGAGACTCTTATCTCCAATTAAACACATACACACAGACACAGACACAGACACAGACACACACGCACACACACACACACGGATCCTTTCTTGTGGGAGACACATTTTTCAATTTTCAATTTTTTAAATTCTATTATAAAGGTGATATACATAGGAGTTACAGAATCATAAGTCAGGTAAAGAGTATAGCAGACTCAATTTTTTTCAATTGTATTTTATTATCAGGACATGTAAAGAGAGATTACAGTTACATTCATCAGTTATTGGGTACATTACTTCTTGTATATCAATCCCCCTTCTGATGTTTGAGACTCATTTTTATATTAGTGTATATTATACAAATGGGTTTCTTATAGTAGACCATACATGTGTATATTGCACATGGATTGATTAACCCTCTTGCTCTCTTTCCTGATCCTTCCTTCCCCTATTTTTCAAGTTTCCAGTTGATTGCCTCATGCTGTTTCCATACATTAGCACCCTATATTACGGTACCATTCACCCTACATCACTCTCCTTTTCCCTGTCCTCTCCTACCTCCTTTCATGGCACCTCTCGTACAGTTACATTTTTATGTCTATGTTTTATATATGTGTGCATGTATACATAAAAATGATAATCTCTACTTCTATCCACTTTCAGTAAACCATCATTTCTGCCTTATTTATGGCTGAATAATATTCCATCTAGGCTGGCTTCATAACGTGGCAATTGTGAATGGTTTCATAATAAACATGGGTATGCAAGGGCTTCTATTGTATCCGGCACAAATTTCCTTTGGTAAACATCCAAAATGGTATTGCTGGATTGTAGAGTATTGCTATTTACAGGTAAAAAAAAAAACTCTTCACACTGATTCTCCAAGTAGTAACACTAATTCATATTCCCACCAAGAGTGTATAAAGGTTCCTTCCCCACCCACCCCCACACTCACTCTCACATCCTTGCCAGCACTTGGTTCTTGATAGCCATCCTGACTAGGGTGAGATAAAAATCTCAATGTTCTAAAACCAGGATCCTTGTAAAGTTTTGTTTAAAAGGCAGTTCTCCAATTTAAAAAAGGGAAATAGCTGAAAACCACAGATCAAAGCCAGACCTTGTTTATAGAGATCAGGAGACCTAGGAACTTGTAATAAGCAAGTCTCTGGCCTAGAGAGAGCACTGGCTGTGCAATGGCCCAGCAGATGTCTGGAATGTCAGACAGCTGAGCAGCAGTGCCTGGGGCCTGTGACTGCTCTCTCCCTGGAGACCAGAGACCTTCCAGCCCAGGCTGCTCTCCTGCTGCTTCTCACTTCTGTTGACCCTCTAGGGCAGTGCCAAGAGCCCAGGACCTGACAGCTCTGCAGCTCTGCCCATTCATTCATTGTCCTCTCATGGTTCACCCTCCCAGTTCTGTCTTCCTCATGCCTTCCCTTCTCAAGTTCACTCAACTGGTGTGATGTTGTTCCCTGGCCCACTGAAAGGTGAGGCAATCCCTGTAGCCCTTCCTTAGACAATTTGATCCCAAGGTCACTTGGCAGGGCATTCTACCTCTGTAATCCAGCCAGAACCTTCCACAGCTAGCTGAGGCGCAGAACAAGGAAAACAAATGCTAAAACAAAAGGCTTCACACTGCTCAGGACACTTATGTCCCTGTTACATAGGTAGATAAAACATTCCCATTTCCTTCTAGATCCGGATCCCTTCCCAGGGTAGCACGTGGCCTCCTCTGACCCACCTACTGAGCCTAGGATAACTGGCCAAGCTGTCTTCCATCCTCACCCACAGATTAACAGAAAAGGAAGCCCCTTTTTAGTAAAATAATAGTAATAAAATAATATGTTTGGCAACATCCAACAATCCCTAGGCCACCCCACAGATAATAGGGTGTCTGAGAATAAATACTGTGACTTGGGGACTGTTGGCTCACCCCTATAGCTATTAGCTACTAAGAAGGCTGAGATCTGAAGATCATTTCAAAGCACCCAGCCCTGGAAGGAAAGTCTATGAAACTATTATTTCTAATAACCACCAAAATGCCAGAAGTACAACTTATGGTTCAAGTAGTAGAGAAGTAGCCTAGAGCACATAAGATCGGGGACAGTACTGTGCCTTAGGCTACTTTCTCTACCACACACACACTTGCATTTGTGAATGCTTAGCTTGCCATCCTTCTCACTCACTCTCTACCTCAGCTTTACAGGGCAGCTTTCCTATTCATCCCTTGTTTTGAAACCTCCCAGAAAGAAAGCACAACACACATACTACTCTGATTCCAGGCTAGAACTAGAATATAAGCTCTCTTAAGGGAAGGTTTTGTGTGGTTTTCTTATGGCTATATCCGCAGGGCTCAAGATAGAGGCTTGCACCTGTAGAAAACTAAAGTTGAATCCTTCTTTGTCACCCTGCACAAGAATTAACTCCAAATGGATCAAAACCCTTGAGGTAAAAGCAGATACCCTGAAAACTTTACAAGTAGGAATAAGAGATACACTAGGTCTTCTTGGTGCAGGTTGAAACTTTCTAAATAAAGACCCAGAAACACAACAAACTAAAGAAAGTTTGGATAAATAGGATTGCATTAAACTGCAGAGCTCTGTATGGCAAAGAACATAGCATGTTAAGTAGAAAGCCCACAGAGTGGGAGAAAATATTCCCTACCTCTACAATAGACAAAAATATACCTACAGCTCAAAAAAATGAATCTCTCCAAAACAAATCTTCAAAGAAACAACCATCCCATTAAAAGATGGGCTATAGACTTAAAACAAGACTTCTCTGAAGAGGAAATAAGAATGGCCCATAGACACATGAAGAAATGCTCACCATCTTTGGCCAAAAAAGAAATGCAGATCAAAACAACTTTTGAGATTCCACCTCATTCCAGTTAGAATGGCCATGATCAAGAAACCTATTAACAACAGATGCTGGTAGGGATGTGGCCAGGAGGGATCACTATTACACTGTTGGTGGGAGTGCAAACTCTGTTCAACCAGTATGGAAAACAGTATGGTGATTCCTCAAAAGACTAAATATAGAGCTCCCCCATGCTCCAGCAATCCCACGCCTTGGCATTTACCCAAATGTCCAGAAACAGGGCCATACTAAAGCCACTAGTACAACAATGTTTATTGCAGAACTTATTTACCATAGCAAAGATATGAAACAACTCAACTGCCCCTCAGTAGATGATTGGATCAACAAGATGTGGTATTTATACACAATGGAATTCTATGCTGCCACCAGAAAGAATGATATCACTCCATTTGTAAGGAAATGGAAAGAATTAGAAAAAAATGATATTAAGTGAAGTAAGCCAGACCCAAAGGAACATAGGCTCAATGGCTTCCCTCATTTGCAATAATTAGTATACACCTAACACTCTCCTAGCAGAGGATTACAATAGCTCAAAACATAAGGTAGGCCCGGGAGTTTGGCCTAGTGGTAGAGTGCTTCCCAGCAAGCACAAAGACCCAGGTTCAGTAGAAAAAGCCAGAAATGGTGCCACGGCTCAAGTGGTAGAGTTCTAGCCTTGAGAAATTCCAAGAACAGTGCTCAGGCCCTTAGCTCAAGACCCAGGACTGGCAAAAAAAAACAACAACAAAAAACCATAAGATACATAGGTCATACACGATGAGACTAAATGAAATAAACTCCAGGATATGGAAACAAGGTTTATCTCTGTTCTTTTATTAGTATTAGTATTATTAGTTTTATTTCTCTTTTTTAATTTTATTTTTTAGTGTTTGGGGCATGTATAAAGGGATTATAGTATCCCTTCACATGTTTTTGTTCCCCTTTTCCTCTCCTAACCCCCTCCCAATCATCTTGATTCCCCCCACCCCGTTCCTTTCCTATTTCAAATAAACAAAAAAAATGGATATACAATTTACCAAGTAACAAAGTGAGATGCAGTAGCAATATGAGATTAACCAAAAGGCAACAAAAGAGAAGAGAAATAACGAGTACATTAAGAACAACAATCCCTCATAATTAAGCTGCTTCCATATCCTAGAGATCTTTTCATTTAGTTTCATACTATATGACCTTATATACCTAGGTTTTGAGCTATTGTAATCCTCTGCTAGGAGAGTCCAAGGTTTTTACTAATTATTACAAATAAGGGAAACCATTGAGCCTATGTTCCTTTGGGTCTGGCTTACTTGATATCATTTTTTCCAAGTCTTTCCATTTCCTTACAAATGAGGCAATGTCATTCTTTCTGATGGCAGCACAGAATTCCATTGTGTATAAATACGACATCTTATTGATCCAATCATCTACTGAGGGCAACTGGGTTGGTTCCATATCTTTGCTATGGTAAATAAGTTCTGCAATAAACATTGTTGTACTAGTGGGTTTAGTATGTCCTTGTTTCTGGATGATTGGGTAAATGCCAAGTAGTGGAATTGCTGGGTTATAGGGGAGCTCTATGATTAGCCTTTTGAGGAAATGCCATACTGCTTTCCATACTGGTTGAATAGAGTTTGCACTCCCACCAACAGTGTAGTAGTGATCCCTCCTGGCGACAGCCCCTCCAGCATCTGTTGTTAATAGGTTTCTTGATCATGGCCATTCTAACTGGAATGAGGTGGAATCTCAAAAGTTGTTTTGATTTGCATTTCTTTTATGGCCAGAGATGATGAGCATTTCTTCATGTGTCTATGGGCCATTCTTATTTCCTCTTCAGAGAAGTCTTGTTTTAAGTCTATAGCCCATCTTTTAATGGGATGGTTGCTTCTTTGAAGATTAGTTTTGCAGAGATTCAATTTTTTGAGCTGTAGGTATATTTTAGATATGAGACCTTTGTCTGCTGTATGGTTGGTGAAGATCTTCTCCCACTCTGTGGGCTTTCTCTTTAACCTGCTATCTATGTTTGTTGTTCATAATGTATTATGTTATTTCTCTTCTCTTTTTTTGCACTTACGTTTAATCTCATATTGTTACTGTATCTGGTATATTGTATTTATTTGTTTGAAATAGGGAATAGAAGGGGAAAACAAGATTCTTTGGAGGGGATGGGGGTCAGGAAATAGGGACAAAAATATGAGAAGGGGTTTCAATGTGTAAGAAGTAATGCACCCTCTACTTAACAAATGTAACTGTAACCTCTCTATACATTATCCTAACAATAAAATTTTTAAAAGATTTAAGGAAAGCATAGAGGTTTGTACAAAGTCAATGTGAGCATCAACTTTGTGATATATGTATGTGAGCATACATATTGATGGCATGAGTAAATGAATAAACCAGTCTTTTTCTGCTATGGTCTGAGGGTATATGTCCCTCCAAAGTTGTATTTTAGAAACAGAGTGGTAGTATGGAAAGATGGAGCCTCTAGAGAAATGATTAACTGGTGATCATTAATCTACCTAGGCATGAGGGTAACCTTATGCAAGATATTTCAGGGAGCACCCTAGTCCTTTTCTCAGCTGCCATTTGAGGAAAGCAAAGCCCTCCTCCTGATCTTGGACTTCCTGGCCTCCACAATTGTGTGAAATAAATTTTGATTATTTATGAAAGTCTCACTATGATGGGTCTCTCCACAGTAACTTGACTAACAGCTCGCCTCTGGCTTCCCCCAACGCTAGTGATCTATGAGATTAAGCAGAAGCAATATTCCTGGTGAATCAACGTTTTATCTAGAAATAGTTGGGAGTAGAAAAGTTAATATGAAACAATGGCTACTTATACAGCCTAGAGTTTAAATCTTGAAAGCAGATGATTTCTTTTACACTGATTTATGATGAAAGGTTACATTCAAGACTTGAAAAGATACTGTATGTTTTATTTTGGAGTTAATTTACTTTCCTCAAAGACTCAAGACATCTGGGCTAAGTGAAAATTTGTGTTAAATGACTGTAGCTTTAACAAAATTATCTGTCGACCAAACTTCTAGTTTACCTAGTTAGTTGTTCATCATTGAGAAATCAAATTGGCAATACCAAAGTCTTCTACAAGAGTTAGACAACCTTAAACTCTACTTGTGATTTGAATTGTGTACTTGGATTCTTACCCTGATAGATAATAAAATTGTTAACAAACTAATGATGCCAAAAAAATTAAAAAACGATCTACCTATTCTCTGAGGAGGGTGGTGAAGGGGGGCTATTTTAGCAGTAGGAAATTTTCTCTTGCTCTTTCTAAAAGAAAAAAACTTCTCCATAGAGGGCCCACTCTCAGAATGCAATCCAAGTCATTGAATAGACGCTGAAAGGGCAGAGGATTCAGTAATCTAAGTGGGCCATGGACGGAGAGGAACCAGCACTTCCCAAACCCCACCAGGCTTGTATGATTAATGGCTACACTGAAACAGCTCTCTTTTCAAGTTCCAGGGCCAGGTGCAAAGGGTGAAGGGCAATCTGGAGATTTAGAAATGAAATTAAATGACCAAACTCTTCCAGAGAGTTCCAGAGGGAGTGGAAGTACAAGAGTCCAGGCTTTCTCATAAATCATCCTCAGCTTCAGAGTCTGGGGCCTCTACGCTGGAATCTACCGTGGTCCCCACAGATTTCTGCTCCACTCATCCAGTTCTCCAAGCAGCTGAGTACCGTTTGCTGTTCTAATTCGCTGGGGTGCAGCTGTGGGTGGAAAGGCCCCGGGAACCTGCAGGAGAGCTTACCAAGACACAGAGGGAGCAACCCCTCTTACTAAAGAGGAACAATGGCTTCTCCCTGGATTCCCTCTCACAGGCCCCTTCAAAGTGCCAGCTTGCTCAAGTGACAGTGCTCTGTGTACCACCTTTGCTGGAAAAATTCCTAGTGGACATCAGCCAAGCCCTTGAGAGCATACTGCACCAAAAGCTCCAGGGCACAGAAAGCCTGCGGGGTCCACCAATCACCCTGTGACTCGTCCCCTCCCCTTTTGGAATATACTAAGAAAGTTGGTGAACATAACTTTCCCTTTTCTATCTTTTTACTTTTCCTTTACTTTTCTAAAATCTTATTTATTTTTCCCTGCCTCTCTTTTTTTTGTTTAAAATTTAAACAATAGAGTTTCATTTTAAACCAGGCACCTATAATTCTAACTAATCAAGATGGCAAGACCTAAGTCCTACAGTTTGAAACCAAGCCTGGGCAGGCAAATCCACGAGAATCTTAACATCAACTAACTATCAAACAGCAAGAAATGGAGGTGTCATTCACTTGGCAGAGTACCACCCTGAAGTGAAAAAGCTAAGAGAAAGTGCAAGGCACAGAGTCCAAGCTCAAATATTGTTATACACACAATTAGTAATAATAACAATTTTGTTTTATCAAATTCTTGGAGTTTTGTCTCATAAGCCAATAAGGACAAAAGAAAGTATTCTTTACAAGGGTTAAATTTGGTGCTTTATTTTATCTATCAAGTATTTTGATGTTTTTATAGCTTTGGAGGCTTAGAAGAATTATATGTTTTGGGAATTGTATATTTTCTGTTTTCAAATTGTATGTTTTGTCATTACTTACTGCCATTATTGTGCAGTAAGTACTTTTTTTTTTGCTCTGTAGTATGTTAGAGTGTTTCCAAATTAAGGAATTTCCTTTTTTGAGATATCTCTAAGAACACTAAAAAAAATAGTCATTGAAAAAAAGACAGTATTCTTCCAAATAACCTAAATCCCTTAGTGGTGAGCAAGAACTAGGGATGGGTAACGGATGGAATTGGGCACAAGGTTAACCGAGAAGAGTCACAGTGGACACAGAGGGAGGGAGAGCCACCATGGACTCCCTCTCAAGAAGATGCAGTTCCCAAAGTGACAAGAGAAGCCCACGTTCCTTCATGTCTCCCATCTCCCTGTAGAATCAGCACATCATCCATCCACCCCGCAGTGGAAGTTCCTGTAGCTCATGAGCTTGTGGCCTCCTCTTAAACTGAGACCCATCAATATCAAAGTCTCCAGCTAACACTAAAGCACAGATGTAGCAACAACTCAGTAGCTAAGCAAAGCCTGCCGAGATGACAGGAAGAAGAAATGCATACAGCTAAAAGGTGTGAGAGACCACCAAGGACCAACTGCTCCACAGATGTTCACTGGCACTTGTCTTATCTTTGCAGCATGCCACAATTTCCCCACATCTCTATGTATAGTCTGTAGCTGAGCATCATACTGACTGCAAGAAAGCCTAATGTTCTCTTCTGCAAAATCTGAAACAGGACAAGAATGCCCACTCTAATTGCATTTATTCAACACAGCACTGGAATTCTTAACCAAATTAGAAAAATAAAGGGCATCCAATTTAGAAAAGATTCCCAAATAGATACCCTTCACATTTGACAAGGTCTTATATAGAGAAAAAATCCCAAGGACTTTACACACAAAAGAAATATTATAAAAACTAATCCAAAAATTCATCAAGGCTACAGGATATTAAAACCAACATGCAAAAAAAACCCAACATGCAATAATTAGTAGCATGTTCCAACAGCAATTTGAGAAAGAAATCAAGAAAACCATCTCAATAGCTATAAAAAATTAAATCCTGAAAGGTAGAAAGAAGCTAGTTTCTGTACATAAATTTGTGAGGATCTGTTATGGAGCCAAGTACTTTACCAGCCATTGGAAAGAGAGATGGAAAATTCTGTCCCTGCCCTCAAAAAGCCCACACTCAAGGAGCGTGAGACACTGCTTGAAAACCTCTAACTAAATGCAAGAGCTCAGTACAAAAGTCTGCTCAAGCTCAGAGGGGGGAAATGGTTTAATTTTTAATGAAGATTCAGGGAACTTTACAGTGGAAATGACATTTGAGCTGAAATTTGGGGAAAGAAAAAGTTTTAGAGGACACTGTGGGCTGAGGGCAGAGTAGCAAGAGGATGTTCAAAGGACGTATTGGTTTCCCTGTGCTGCCATTACAAATTACCCACAACTGAACGGTTGAACACAACAGAAAATCAAAATGTACGAGTTAGCTTCCTTCTGGTGACTCAGAAGAGCTACCCAATGCCTCTCTCTTAGTTTAGTTTCTTGCCACTCTTAGTTTTCCTGGCTTGGAGAGTCATCAGCACCCCAATCTTAGCTCCTGCCTTGAGGTGTCTCCTTTGGATATCTCTCTATGGCTTCTCTCCTTACCTGTAGAGATATTTCTTAATAGGTCTACCCTAATTCCAAAAGGATTTCAGCCCAAGATTCTTAAGTATACCTGCAAAGATCTTGTTTTTAAACAACAAGGTTTTGGGTGAGAATGAATTTTGAAAGGATCCATTTAAACTACGAAGGGTAAATATATATAGAAGAAAGGCTCTGATATCTCATGTATCTCATATCTGATGTCACATTCCATGAGGCCAGTACCTGTTCTACCCACTCAGACAAGATAAATATGTTGTTGGATCCTTACTGAACATGGGCATAAAGGTAATGAGGATATAGACCTAATGTGTATCTTTTGAGAGGTCAGCTCTGGGTACCATCTTCAGATGTAGAAGAAAAAAGTATCAAAGCTCCTGGCAAGCCAGTGAATTAAAATTATTTCTGAGTCCTCATGTTTCTGCCCATTCAAAGTTCAAACTTCGATTTCAGCATTTCTTGAGTTTGCTAAGAAAACAAATGGTGTTCTCTCAAGTCCCTTCCCTCCCTTCTCTCTTTACAACTGGGTACAGCGTGTTCAGAGCAGAGAAGAGGCTTCAGTGAAGTATGAAATGAAACAAATCCACAGGCAAACAGCAAAGAAAACTGGTGTCTTTTTTAATATGCAGGCACCATTCCGGGGATTGTGGTGGAAGTTTTGCCTCTTCGTATTGAAAAACCAATGCTCTGGAATGGAAGCCAGAGGTGAGGGGTTGGAAGAGGGGGAAGGGGAAGGGGAAGTACCCAGCTTGTGCACTTGCGCTCTCTCTCTCTCTCCCTCATTCCCCCCCTTCTCTCTCTCTCTCTCTCTCTCTCTCTCTCTCTCTCTCTCTCTCTCTCTCTCTCTCTCTCTCTCTCTCTCTCTCTCTCTCTCTCTCTCTCTCTCCTTCAACACAGCCACTTCTCCAAGAAGCCATGGATTAAAGACAATATATAGGGAGGGAACAAACTGTTCACACTTGCCAAATATTTCTAAAGGTTTCAAAATCAGTCAAAGTGCTGGATTTTTTTTCACCCATAAAGTGTCTACAAAATCTGTCACCTTGACACCCAGTGTTCAAACAGGGCACTGTCTAGAGAAATGACTTTGTTCTCTGGGTCGCTCACAGCCCTGGCCTGTCACTGCTTCTATTTTCTGCAACAGCGTGAAACCTGCTGCAAAAACAGCTGCACCAGTTCTCAGCACAGCAGCCACCAGGAGCCAGGAAGAATGGCCTCTAACCTCCAGCTTCTTCCCTGTGCCTGGGAGCTGTCCAAGGTCTATCCATAACCTCTTCAATGGCATTATGGGAGCTCTGGTCTACTTCCACACAGACCAGAGGAGTGGATCCTTTACACCATAGGTCTGAGAGGAATTTCATGATGGTGTACTCCAAGCCCTTTCTCTGTAGATGAGGAAAGAGAGAAGCAAAGAAGTCCATGACTTGCTGTGAGACAGAGCATTTCCCATTTGCTTTAAATGAACTACACACTGCTCTCACTTTGTTTGAGCTTTGTTCTCCATCTTAGCCGACCACCAGTGGCTCATTCTTGTAATTCTTGTAATCATGATGCTGAAATCTAGAGGATCAAAGTTCAAAACCAGCCTGGTAGAAGTCTTTGAGATTCTATCTCTAGTTAGCCAGCAGAATGCCAGAGTGGAGTTGTGGTAGAGCACCTGCTGTGAGTAAGAAAGCTGAGCAAGAGTACAAGGTTAATTTCAAGCCCTGATATCTGCCAAAGAAAGAAAAAGAGGGAGGGTGGGAGGGAGAGAGGAAGGAAGAAAAGAAGGGAGAGAGAAGATAGAGGAGTAGGAGAGGAGAGGGAGAGGGAAAGGGAGGAAGAAAGAGAAAAAGAAAAAGAAATTTCCCACTTCAGGAGCTTCAGTGAAGCCTAACATCTGTCTTCAGCAATAAAAGCTGGAAAGTCCAGAAAATATTTTTCCATAGCTTTTACCAACCAAACACTTCTATCTCATACCATGGTTATGAGCACATCACTCAATGACAAGGACAAGAGGAAGATTTTTACCTCCAGGGCCATAGTTTTGGATGTTATTCCTCCCTGTAAAACTCATGACTTAATGAACTACTAAATAAGTTGTTAATCACTTTTTCAGGACTTGTTAATCACTTTTTCAGGACTTTGCCAAATTCTTTCTTCTTGATCTTTATTGAAAAGATGAGCAGGAGGTTTAGAGCTACATAATTAATAATTATGTGTATTTTTAAACAATGTTAACCTATCCTTTGTTTTCTCCCACATATCCAGTCTTTTTCTGTTACTTATAAACACCTTAGCTAACACCAAGTGTTAGGCAAAAACAGATCCTGCAGAAATTAGTAGGAATCTGGGATGGTTTGTTTGGCATGTTCAGGTCTGAATGCAGTGAAAACCTAGGTAGGAATATGAGCTGTACCTGTCAAACCATGGCAATGAGTAACAAACCAATACTGTTTTACATTGGACACTTAAAGTAAAACATCTGAATCAAGATGTAAGGTATGTCAGATGCCACCAGCAAATACAAATATCAACAAGCATGAGAAATTCAAGGCCTTCATGACAAAGTTCTTGCTTGTAATACTGCTAAATAGGTTTTTTAAAAAAAGTTTAAGTAAGCCAGGTACTGGTGGCTTATGCCTGTAATCCTAGCTACTCAGAAGGCTGAGACGAGGATCACAGTTCAAACTCAACTCAAACAGGGAAGTCTGTGAGACTCCTATCTCCAATTAACCCTCAAAAGGCCTAAAGTAGTATTATGGTTCAAGTGGAAGAACACAGACTTGAGTAGAAAAGCTGAGGGACAGAACCTAGGCCCCAATTTCAAGCCCCAGCACTGGTTGAGAGATACATCAATATCAATATCATCACCATCATCATCATCATCATTTAAAAACACAAATCTGTACATTTTAAACTCAGGGCACAAAATGAAAAACAAAGATTTCCTATGTATGAGGAAACTCTGTTTTATCTACAATGTTGTAATAAATAAAACTCAAATATTTGCTCCTACAGGTTGCTGAATTATGATTGGTTAACTTGCAAGCTCACACCATAGGCTGCAGATAAAAATTAGAACATTGATTAAAAAGTAGGTAGGTCTAGCATTGAAATAGATTCATGAAATAATTCAGATGTCTCCCCTCTCAGATTAATGCCTACCATGATATTGCCTAAATCCTTGCCCCTCACTTATTTTAAGGTTTAGGGAGGATATGTCGGAGACATTCTCCCCTTCCCTGAATTCTTAGCATAAGAATGTGCCTGCATAGTTCCTTGCCCTAAGGTCACTAAGCAACTCTTGCCTGCTTGTATTGATATGTAAACATCCTACCACCTGACCTCCTACCCTGAGCAGTACCTCAACCCCCTCTTGCCTCTCCTGAAGAGGCATATAAGCCCCTGTGTGAAAATAAAATTCGCAGCTTGATCAGAAAAAAAAAAGAAAGAAAGAAATAATTCAGATGACTCAGGAAGCATTGATTCCAATCTCTCTTGTCAACCAAATCATTGCCTCCTTCCCTATGCATCTGTCCTATCCTGCTTAAAAATTCTGCAGTGATCTAACCTGAGGCTATGTGTTAGGCAGACTTTTCATTGCTTCATACAATATCTGACAGGAGCAACATCAGTTTTTTTTTGGTTTGCTGTTTCAGAGGTCAGTCCATCATAGCTAGGGAATACTTGGTAAAGCAGAGATGTTCATATCATGGCAGCCAGGAAGCAGAGAGCAGGGGAGGGGAGGGCCTGTGCTGCCTTCCCTTCCCCCCACCCTTATTCTGTCTAGGTCCCAAACCTGTAAAGTGGTACCAATCACATTCAGATTAGATCTTTACCCCTTAGTTTATCTTCTCTGGAAATGCTCAAGACAAATATAAAAGTATGCTTTACTAATCTCCTAGGCAATTTTGAGTGCAATCAAGCTGATGGGATTAAGCATTACATTTTTAAATCAACAGCTGTCAAGTTAATGCTAAAATGTTTCTCATTAAAGCATAGCATTCTACTCTCAGTCTCCAAAAAGTTTACATCCATCTCATAATGCAAAATGCATTCATTCCATCTTCAACAGTCCCATAGTTTTCTGTGTGTGTATGTTGGTCCTAGGGCTTGAACTCAGGGCCTGGGTGCTGTCCCTGAGCTTTTGTGCTCAAGGCTAGTGCTCTACCACTAAGCCACAGCTCCACTTCTAGCTGTTTGGTGCTTTGTTTGAGTCTCATGAACTTTCCCACCCTGTCCTTCTTTGAAGTAAGATCCACAGACCTCAGCCTCCCAAGTCTCTAGGATTGCATTCATAAGCCACCGATGTCTCATGGATACTGTAGTCTTCTACCAAGAAACACAGTAATTACTCTACACATTCCTAGAGTGAGTGCTCTAAACCACCAAGGTGAATCAGGATTGTTGCAATAGATTGGGGTCACAAAAGAGTACAAGTTGAACACAAGGGATTCTCTATGGTGATTTATATTGCTTCAATTTCCAGTGGTGGAAGACTATTGAAATCTCACACAGACAGAATCTACTGAGAGAACAAAGTCCTTAAAAAATAAATGTTTGCATAGCCTTTCAATATTTTTTTAAAATCTGGACAAGCCAAGTGTGGTGGCATTTAACCTATAATACCACCTTCTTGGAAGATAGAGGCATGAGGATCACAGGGTCAACCCCAGTCTAGACAACATAGTAAAACTGTCACAGAAAAGGAAAAGGAGGGGCTGGGAGTTTGGCCTAGTGGTAGAGTGCTTGCCTAGCATGCACGAAAATCCAGGTTCGATTCCTCAGTACCACATACATAGAAAAAAAGCTTGAAGTGGTGCTGAGGCTCAAGTGGTAGAGCTCTGGCCTTGAGAAAGTCCAAGGATAGTGCTCAGGCCCTGAGCTCAAGCCCAGAACTGGCATTGGTAGAGCGCCTCACATGCATGTGACATTGGATTTAATGTCCAGCACCAAAACAAAAACAAAACAAAGCCAAAAACAAAAAACAAACCAAATCCCTGATCTTACAAGTATTAACTAAAGTAAAATATGAACAAGTTAATGGAAGATAAAGCCTTAAATAGTACTATAAAGCAAATTTATATTACAAACATGATTAAAATAAGGACAGAAGTCTATTTGTATCTTTCACTTTGCTAGGAATACATTTATATTTTTCAGCAAATGCTACTCTCCATTCTTCTCTTTTTCCCCTCACTTTTTCAGTATAGGGTATGTTCACTATAAATAGATTTATAATATGTTCCATAAATTACACAATATTAATGCAAATACATGGCATGGCTAGAAGAGAAATGGTTATCAAACCCAAGTCCTAAACTTGAAACTAAATACAGATGAGGAAGGATTTGAGAGAAGATAGGCTATTTTTGGTAAAGCAAGCAATAAGTAAGTTTTCTTAGGAAGAACTTTTTTTCATTTAGAAATATGAATCTGATGATGATCTGGAAACAGGAGTGACAGAGCACAATGCTCATTGTTTTTTGGCCCACTTCCTACATGTGTCGGTTTGCTTTGTGCTTCTATAATTGAATACCATCAACTGAGTACTTCATAAACAATAGATGTTTATGTGGATCACAGTTCAGGAGCTGGGAAGTTCAAGATCAAGTCTGGTGATGGCTACATCATAACATAGTAGAAGATATTAGGTGAAGAGAAAAAGAATGAGAGTTTGAGATAGCCAGAGAGAGAGACAGAGACAAAGACAGAGAGAGCTATACAGAGAGACAGGCACACACAAAAAAACTCTACTTGTATTTTTTAATCACATTTTCAAAATAATAAACCTACTCTCCCAATAGCAATAATAATTCATTCATGAGGATGGAGCCTTTATGACCTAATTATCTTTCAGCCTCTTAAAGATCTCACCTCTCAAAATTAATGCACTAAGATTTGAGTTTGTAGCATTTCTGCTTTGGAGAACATGCTAGATCTATGGAACTACATTTGGAAAAAAAATCACCATCTTTCCAACTTACCTCCTGTTACAACAGTTCAAAAAAACATATATTTATTTTTCCAGATTCCCCTGTAGCTAGGAAATTATAGCCCAGAGTGAT
This sequence comes from Megascapheus bottae, assembly GCF_031878675.1. NCBI lineage: Eukaryota > Metazoa > Chordata > Mammalia > Rodentia > Geomyidae > Megascapheus > Megascapheus bottae. Next base: position 21,452,134 of record NC_143514.1, read on the forward strand.
CAAGTTAGGAAGTATTCACCACGGATACTATGAACCAGAAACTGATATGAAAAGCAAAAAGGAAAGAAAAGAGAATAGTAAGGGATTCTCTCTGGTATCACAATTAAACACTGGTACAACACTTGGAGGGAGAAAATTTAGGAACATATTTCTGGCTGAGTAGCATTGATCGTGCTATTTCAATCTTCCTGACAACACAGCATCCTTTAGATAAATTACACAGCAAGTTAGCAAACGCTAGCATAATTTTGATCAAAATAAAAAGCTGTAATACATAAAGTCATGGAATAAATTAGAGTGTATTATTGTGAATGAATTACCTATTGCTGCATAACAACCAACTCCAGAATTAGACTTGAAAACAATGACAATCCATTAGCTCTCATAATCCTATGGCTTGTCTAGATTCTGATCTTGTCAGAGTTCTCTGCAGTCTCCTGCCAAGTCTCTCTCTTCATATATTTTTCCATCCTCAAAGGGACTAGCCCAAGATTCTGAGCTTGGTAGTCTCAGTTTCTAAGAGGACAAGCACTGAAGCTGCCCGACTCCTTGAGACAAGTTAATAAGTCACGTGTGCCATTGCTGCTTTGTTCTATTGATCAAATCACATTACAGATCCCTTGCCAGAGTCAAGGGCAGGGGAAATAGATTTTATTTGACTCTGGGAATAAACAAAAGTCATATCACAAACTGCCATGTACACAGTGATGTCGATGTTACTGGGATCCTCTTTGCAAATAATCTGTGACTTGTAGGAGCATCAAACCAACATGTGTGAAGCAAACAACCCTGATAATCATTACACTACAGAGACTGCCTTCTAACCAACATGGGTATAAACCTAGCACAGAAGGACTTAGATGTTCAAATATCATCAGTATTTTCTCTTCAACTCTCAGCAGCTCTGCCTTACAGCACCCCTACAGACAGGGATATGGGACAGTTCCATATAGCTTGCATACAATGAATTCCCCCATAAAAAGAGGGTTTCTATTAGTCCAAAGGAGAAAACATACGAAGATACAATGGAAGAAGTCATCTTGCAATTCAACTGTTCTGTTTCCAGTGCCTGGGCTCTTTTCTCTCTTTGTAATTGACTACACACGCTTCATATTTCCAGATGAAAAGGGGGAAAAAGGGCAAGCTATGCCAACTGTTTGGCATTAAATGGATGGACACACACACACACTAAGAGAAGGTCATCTGAAGGGAACCAGGAAGGCAAAACCATAGGGAAACTATTCAGATCTGTACTGTCTCTCCTTGCAAGCAACTGTCTGGTGGTTTCTATACAGACTGGGAAATTAATTGGAGGGAAGACACTCTCCTGAGTTTCTAATATCAATACAGACATTAAACACTAAGGTGTGAAGTTTAAGCATCTCTGAACTCAAGCTTTGAAGACAAGCAAGTTTATACTTAAGCCAATTCTCAACCTATTTGGCTTGATGACTTTAGGTAAGTCACTTGATATCTCTGAGGTTCAATGTACTTATATGTAAAAAAAGTTTATATTCTATACTTCTAGGAGAGTTATGAGAATTACATGGGGAAACAGGCATACATTGTCTACTACAGAGTAGATCTCTGCCTGATTACCAGGACAAAGGCTCCACTTGTCGACTTCTAAGGACTTTTTTTTTTGCCAGTCCTAGCCTTCAGCTCAGGGCTTGAGCACTGTCCTTGAACTTTCTCAAGGCTAGAGCTCTACCACTTGAGCCTCAGCACCACTTCCGGCTTTTTTCTATGTATGTGGTACCAAGGAATCGAACCCGGGTCTTCGTGCATGCTAAGCAAGCACTTTAACCACTAGGCCAAACTCCCGGCCCACTGCTTCTAAGGACTTTTAAATCCTATCTATATGTGCTGTTCTTCCTTTCTTCCTGTCCTTCCTCCTCCCTCCCTCCCCCATCTCTTTCTGGTATCAGTCCTAGAGCTTGAACTCAGGGTCTGAGCACTGTCCCTGAGATTTTTTGCTCAAGGCCATCACCTAAGCCCAGCTCTACTTCCAAGTTGTTTTCTTTTGTACAATTTATTGGAGATGAGAATCTCATGAACCTTCTTGTCTTGTCTGGCTTCAGACTGAGATCCTCAGATCTCAGCTTCCTGAATAACTAAGATCATAGCATGACCCATCAGCACCTAGCCCCATCCTTTACATTTTCACAATGTCTGTCTTTGGGAAACTGCCCCTTAACAATTCCTTCTGCACCCAGGGCTCACATGCCCTCTTCCTGGTCACACTCAGATTCCCAGCTTGTTTTCTAGCACTCAGTGCCCTTCCCTCATTCTTCTATGTGGTTCCAAATTGACTCTCTCCCTGCTGAACCTACTATAAGGCCCCATTCACAACCTAGGATAGAGGATAACAGAGAGGAGTGGACAAATGCCCACAGTCTCTGAAGAGAAATCCTGGAAGCAGGAGGAGCCTTTGGACTCCAAGCCACCGCTGCCACCTTCCAGCCTCCTACAGTTAGTTCTTTCAAACAAGAGACTCAACTCTTCACAGACATTCCAGCCAGAAGAATCTGCCTACTTCTCAAAGAGGCGTTATTCCAGACTTATAGTTGCTTCCTTTGGCCTGAGTGGATCTTTCCTCAGCTTGTGAGTAATCTTAATTTCCATTAAATTCTGTTCCTTATCCTTTTGGATCCATGTTAACTAATCATAAAAGTTGTCATCATGCTCTCAACCCATCCTCATCTGCAGGCATGGTGGAACTTTCTGGAACTCTCTGGAACAATGGTGAGGCTATGCCCAATGGTGGGCAAAGGATGCATTCAGCATCAATAAACGTTTTCTGAAAAAGACTTCCTATTTTTTCATATATTTTTATTGTAATTAATAGAAGGGTTACATTATATTTGCCAGATAGAAGGTGCATTACTTCACATACATTGATACTCTTTCTCATGACTTCCTCCTTCTGGCCATACCCGAGACATCTTCCATATTTGATTGTCTATGAATCAGAGCTTCTAACAGGATGAGGACAATAGCCCACCCAACTGACCAAAGACATCTGGGAGGATGAGAAAGATGCTGAGCAGTGAACTTCCCAATAAGAATAGGTGAAGATTTCTGTTCCAGGGCCAGACTGCTTCATACTTCCCAGGCTGAGGTGAAAGGGAGGTGGGGACACATTAAACCATTTGCAGGGTGAGCAAGTGATAATAGATAAGTAGCCTAAAATTCAACTGTCCCCTTCTATATATACAGACTTAGCAAAGTGATGCCTTCAGCCCCTGGGAATTCTGCCCTGGGTCTAGAGAAAACAGCAAGACACTCTAGGACCCCCGAGCCCCAAGGCTGAGCCTGATACCAATTTGAAGCTGTCAGAACTGCAGTTTGAATTCTGAGCAGCCTTTGGTCTCAGGAGGCTTATGGCTCCTCCCGGCTGCCTGAAGAAATTATTCACTTGGATAAATCCAAATTAGACTTAGGAAAGTAGCACATTCCTCTTTAGTCCCCAGATGACTGTAGAGTTTCTCTATAGCTTCACCCTTGCTCATATCCCTTTTTGTATACCTCCAAAACCCTCAAGTCAGAGCCCCAGAAAATCCAATCCTCCAGATACATTAGAGGATACATTGAAAGAGGGCAGGTTGGGGGGTGGGGCTGGTACAAGAGACCTCATCACTGAGATGACTAACAGTGAAGAAACAGAAAAACAGCAGACATGGGGCTTGCAAATAGGTTCCATGTTACTCATAGACTTAAAGACACTCTATGGAGACATTAGAAAAACTTCTCTCACTCTCTACTGAGCATACTCTTAGTAAAAGGTTCCCCCTTCCCAACTGTAGTCTTAAAAAATAAAATGAGGAATGAAGGGAAGTCTGATTATAGGATTCACAGGGATTTTTCATTGACCACAGTTACCGCATCCTACTGTTTCCTGCTTATACCTGATTAGCCAAGTTCAAAGCCTTTGAACCCAACCTCAGCCAATCAGGGTCTTCACTCTAGGCAACTGAAAACCTGTGCACAGTCACGGAGACCAGTTAGAACTCATGGCGTTCATTTTCCTAGAGACAAAACCTACGGTATTGACTATGGAGCTATTCTGGTGGTTCGTGTTCCCTTTAGTTCTGTGATCAACCTTGATCTGGCTAGAGTCCTTCAGTTGTTTGCTTCTAAAGAATTCAATTGAGAACAAAAACTTCCCTTGGGCAGAGTTCTTTATACTATTGCAATCACCTTTCTCTCTTTATTCAACCTTTTCTCTGAACAAGAAGTTCCTTGGTATACTGATAATGGACTAGTGTCATCTTTACTTTCTCTATCTATCTAACTTCCAGACTTCCTTCATGTCACAAGTGAAACATCAACAGCCTTCCCTGACTACCTCTCCTGCACACTTTATCTGGATCAAGTGTCCCTAAAATATAGTCCCATCATCCCAGGTTCTTTCCCAATGAAAATGTTCGAAGTACTTACCTATTCCCTCCAGTAGGTGATGCATTAAGTACTTAGGGTCTAGTGTCCTAAAAATATGCTTCCATTGTACCAATGTGCTAAGTACTTACCTATCCCCTAGTCTGTGGTAAAGTATCAAGTACTTACTACAGTAGATTTTTGCTCATTGATACATAAACTATAGCTTATTTGATTCTATTTCCATCACAAAACACAGTGCTTAGGACATCATGAGCACTCTGTATTTGTTGCATGGATAAAGGAATGAATAAAGACATACAATAATCTCCCTTTCTCCTCTCACCAGAAAATAATAGAAATTAATTACCTGTCCCAAATTATTATACATCTCAGAATAAACCCAGTCACTCAATAAATTAGTACTAATTGATGTGGAAAAATCTGTATTAGGCTAAGCAACTGGGAGAAATATACAAATATAAGGATGTGGGGAAGAGGGAGATTTCCTTATGAGGAATATAATCTGTAATAAGTAATTCTAGATTTCCTTTCTGCCTGGTCTGAAATAATCAATGTCTCTATTTTCAGTCTCTTGAAAATGGATATTTAAGAATTACCATTAATGGCTGAGTGCCAGTAGCTCACATCTATAATCCTAACTATTCAGGGGGCTGAAATCTGAAGACCAAGGTTAGAAGCTAGCCAGGATAGAAAAGTCCATGAGACTCTTATCTCCAGTAAACTAGAAAAAAAACTAGAAGTGTAGATATGTCACTAGTGGTAGCACACCACTAAGAAAAAGCAAAATAAGAGTGTGAGGCCCTGAGTTCAAGCCCAAGTATTCACACACACACACACACACACACACACACACACACACACACACACACACAAAGAATTGCCATTAATAGAGGCTAGATATTTAGTTCAGTTGTAGAGTATTTCTCTAGCATTCACAAAGGTCTGGGTTTTTTCCCTAGCACTTCAAGGGAAAAAATTACCAGGAATGGTTCACAACTGATCATGAATCAATAAGCAGAACTTTCCAGAATAGTGTTAATTCCAAATGAGGTAGAACCTTTTAGGGAAAATTTTACATCTAGGCTGGCTAATGCTTTGTGTTTCTTCTCTCCTCATTCTTGCCTCAGGTCTGGCTCTGAGGACCCAATGCACAGCCACATGCACTGAGAGGTAAGTGACAGGAGTGGGGTCTCGACCTCTTTTGTTGAAGGAGCCTGTTGTTACTCTCCCTAGTACTCTGTGGGTGCAGAATAGAGTGAGAGAGCTCTTTTCTTGCCTCCAAGGCTAGCAATTACTGCCAAATTGTCTCCTACAAGAAGCACTGTGGCTTTGGTGTCATTTCAGTGTACAATAAATTGCATTGCCCATCCATCTGCTGGAGGCCAGCACTTGCTGGCAGATTCCATTGCTCCCAGAAAGAGCCTACTCTGATGTGAAGACAAGTCAGCCAGCTGCAGCCAGAACCAGGAAGAACCCCTTAAGCCCAGCTGAGGGACCATCAGTCTGTCATGCAAGGACCTAGGGCACAGCTTCAGTCTGGCAGCAGCAGCAGCAGCTCTCCCAGGCTTGTCTCCTATTTGTCAAGTCCCAACAGAGAGCCGGATAAACAATTCACAGGGATACAGGGTGACATGCCATGACTGTGCAGTTGGTTTTCCTAGGCCAGCAACCTTAGACAATGCTTAGTCCCAGTCCTTGCCACCTCCTGCCTGGATGGTTTTGGAAACTTTCGGTTTTTTATAATTTTATTTTTATTATTACTATAAAGGTAATGTACAGAAGGGTAACTGTTACATAAGTCAGGTGATAAGTACATTTGTTTTTGGACCCTATCACCTCTTCCCTCACTGTCTTCCAGTTTTGCCTTCCTGTTCCCACCCACAGGTTATACTGTTCACTCTCAACATGGTGCCTGGTGAGTAGCACTGCTGCATTTGTTCATCCTGTGTCCTACCATTTCTGTTACCCTCCTTACCCTTCTAAAAACAGATAAATGAACAAATAAGACCAAAACCAAAAAAAAAGGAAAACAACCACAAAGGAAAAAAATCTTGTTTCCAGTTCCTGGAGTTCATGTCAATAGTATTATTTTATATGGTCAGAGACATACTGGCATTGTGCCTTTGTGATCCTCTCCAAAGAGTATCCTCTTATTGAGACCCTGACTCGGTATTCTCCCTCATCAAACCATCCTCTCATTCCACTTAACTTGTATTCCAAACTGTAGATCAGATGGAATCAAATAATGAGCAATGAAGTCTAATATTCACCTCGGCTACCAACTGCCTTGTCAACTGTGTGTTGAACTTTCCTTCTTTGCAAATGAAGGTGGAACTAAAGTGATAAAGTGGCAAACTTGAATGGAAGCAGCCACATGAGAGCACGTGGCCCTGAATTCAGGCCTCAATCTCGGCACACACACACACACACACACACACACACACACACACACACGCACCAAAATCCTTAAGGATCTCTCTAGGAAAAAGGAAAACTGCCTACTGAGTCTTTTTTTTTTCACTTTTTATTTTATTATCTTTAAATAGTTGTACAAAAGGGTTTCAATCCAAATTATCAGTTTATGAGTACAATGCATCTTAATCAGTGTCACCCTTTTGCTCATTCTCCCCCAGCCTGAGGATGTCTCATTCAATATCAGGCCCTTACAAGATGCCTTAAAATAAAGTTTGTTGAGTAGGCACTAAGTGAAAATAAACTTTCCTTCTTGGACCCTGTAACTCCACTAAACTAGACACATCTGTGCTGTAACATGCACTTCTTTACCATACTTAAACACTAAAAGAACTTTAAAGTCAAGCTCAGATACCCTCTTCTTCATGACATCATTCCTTCCACCCACATGCTATCAGTCTGGAAGATGGGGCCCGCTCTTCTCCATCGGAAAAATAGAAAGCAGCATTTATCAGTTGTCTCTTAGGCATTTTACACTTTATGTGCATCATAACGATACTATTGTTACCCCATTTCACACAGATAATAAAGCTGAGATTTAGACGGTTGTCTAACATCACAGAACTCAATTGCACAACCTTAAGTACTTGCCCAGAACTCTTGGTAATTCTTTAACTCTAAGGTGTGAACATAAAGTTCTAATGTAAGCAGTGGCAGATTTCTTCTGAAGTAGGAAAGCCTTGATGTGAAGCCCCTCACTTCTGAGATCCTCTTCTACATTTCTTAGAAAGACCCTACTAAGGTTTTCATATGATCTGATGTCTATGTAAAACTTTCTGAAGAAATACATTTTGATGGACCAGGAATTTAGCCTAATGGTAGAATGCTTGTCTGGCATGCACAAAGACCCAGGTTCGATTCCTTAGTAACACATGCATAGAAAAAGCCGGAAGTGGTGCTGTGGCTCAAGTGGTAAAGCTCTAGCCTTGAGAAAGTCCAAGGACAGTGCTCAGGCCCTGCATTCAAGCCACAGGACTGGCAAATATATATATATATATACACACATATACATATTCACACAAACACACACACACACACATTTTGATAACTGGGCATTGATGGTTCAACACCTGTAAACTTAGCTACTCAGGAAGCTGAGATCTGAGAATTGATGTTCAAAGGCAGCCCAGGTAAGAAAGAAAGTCTGTGAATTTTTTATTTCCAGCCAACCACCAAAAAGTATAGGCATAGCTGCAGTGGTAGAGTCATGAGGGGAAAAGTTGAAGGACAGTTCCCAGGCCCTGAGTTCAAGTACCAGTTCCAGAACATGCGTGTGTGCATGTGTGGATGTTTGTGTGTGTAGAGAGAGACCCAGAGAGAGAGAAGAAAGGAAGAAAGACATCATACATACATACACACACACACACACACACACACACACACACACACACAAAGATGTTAAAATGGTTAAAGCAGGTGTCTTCTGCTACACCAATTTCCCTCCATCATGGACTACATGTTCAAGGAGCCGTAACTACAGGTGTTTAAGGATTCATCTCGGGGACATAGTTAAGCTATTGCCAACTGTCCTGATGCAGAAATGACTCTGGCTGAACAACTTCTCCCAACAAGGCCAGTTCACTCAGTCTGGTGACATGAAGATCAGAGTCAGAGGTAGCATACTAGCATATACCTGGCTCCTTATGCTAGAATTTATTAGAAGCCCTAAGTTGCAGAGCACAAACCTGTAGCATTGTCACAAGAACAAATGTGTCTGTGCTTGGGTTCTTATGTTTTATGAATCCTATCAATAATCTAAGTCAAATAGTGATTAACTGTGTGAGAAGAGAGTTATCTTTCTATTTTCCTTGTAGGAAATGATCTGCCAAAATTGTCAGATGAAGTAACTTCAAAGAGTATGCAACCAAAAAAATGTTGGAGGAAAATGCTACAGAGCTATGCCAGTAAGTTCATTAATTTTTAATCATATTTTTCCTAGACTTTGTGATGTTTATGACACTGCAACTTTTTTGAAATAGAATCTTGCTACATAACCCAGTCTGGCCTTCAACTTACAAACCTCCTACCTCAGCCTTTACAGTGCTAGGGTTAAAGGTATAAACCTACATACCTGGCTTATCAGATTTAAAGTGTATAATGACAGTGACTTATTTTCTTAAATATTAAGGAACAATAAAAATAGTATTATTTCTTAAATACTCAATTTTGAACTTAATTGTATATCCCCAATTTTAAACAGCTTCCCTCCTGATTAATGTCAAGAGAAAGCCATTTATCTACATCTTGAGTCCCAGTAAAAGGACGTTCTTCCTATGATGACAGTCCTTCACCTCCTGAGCCTCTCCTATATCACTTAACTCTACTCCTGAATTCAAGCTTCTAAGAACCCTGGGGCCATGGCTGCTATTCTACATACTACACCTCTCCCAGCACCTTGGTTACACATATTAAAAATAAAAACCAGGACCATGAAGAAGTGTATCATCTCTAAGTAGTTGTGCAAAGGAGCTATCATTCAACAAAGCAGTTGACAGATATAGCATGTCTTGATCAATGTCAACCTTATGCTCAACTGCCTCAGGGCCTCAGTGGAGTAGACAACAAGCATTTCCAAAGGGGAGCCTTCCTGGAGACAGGAAGCCCAAGTAGATAGAAGAGGTAGAGTGAGGGGTAGGGCAAAGCCCCTCCGTGATGATCCTGCCACCTATGCTAGTGATGGTAGAATGTCTCTGATGTTTTTCTTTTGTATACCTAAATTTATTGAGCAAGAGACTTTTCTCTTTCCTGGTATCTTAGTTCCTGGCTCCCTTTATGTCTCTTATCTTCTGTTCTGTAGAGCTAACATGACAATCTTTGGGAAAATTAGGATTGAGACTATGGAGATATTCATAGTCCAAATTTTCTTTTCCAGGTTAAATTCAGGAGATGCCTCTGCAGACAGGAAGTAACCTGGCAGGGAGTATGTCTAACCCAGGCTGTTTCTTCATGCCTTGAGCCAGAAACAATTTGATGTACCAACATTTCCTGAAAGCAGGGGCATCAGTTAGGTAGAATGGGAGGTCTTCTGTGGAGCGAAGCCAAGCAATGAAATCCATTTCAAAGATCATAAGGTGTGACCCCCGCCCAGGAAATGAATTTACCAACCAAATAGATGGGAATAAAGAGAAAGAGTATTCAAGCTGCACAATTACTGTCTGGCTAAATTAATTGTTGCCTTCATCTAAATGGATTAGATGTTTTAATTAGCAGGGTCTGGTTGTTTGCCGAAATTGAATTTTGGCATGTGGGTGTTATGTGCACACATGTGTTTGTTCTAGCAGAGCCAAGGCTGGAATAAGTCTGTGATTCCTTTCTCTTCAGCTAAAAAGAATGGCAACTAGAAAAAAACACCCCTCATCTGTCTGTCTGTCTGTCTTATCTCTGCCTCTCTCACCCCCCACCATCTCTCTCCACAGATTCCCTGATGGAAAATCATGGCACCCTCATCTGGCCACTGCAGAGGGTTTTGCAGCTGCAAAAAATATCTATGGACTTAGATTCCACTGTGAGAGAGGTAGGAGAGTAGAGAGGAAAGAGAGGGAATTATGTAATAGAAGAATGTTTTAGAGTCTCTGGTTTATACTGACTGTGGAAACTCCCAAATTAGCCTATGAAATGTGCACATGCACCCCCAGGGGACAGCAGAGCACCAGCTCTTGGGAAGACAGCTTCTCTGTTGGGTTACTTAATTATGGAGATATGTATGATAACTTTAGTGGCAGGAAAAAGAGCCATCTGGATAGAGAACAATTCAAGCCACCCTGGGACCTTGGGAGATGAGTGCCAAAAAGACAAGAAGAGCCAGATAGGGAGAAGAGAAGTTGACACTTAGAAACAGGTTAGTATCAGTCTCATTGGAAAAAGTAAAGTTAGGATCTATAAAATGAAGCTTAAATTTTGGAGTTGACTCAGCAAGACGTAGAAGCTGTAGCCCCAAGCAGAAGTAAGGTTAGGCCAGCTGGCTACCAGCCTAGATGCTATCTATAAAGAGAGTCCAACTATCTATAGAGATGTGAGAAACTGCAGAGAACTTCCCCCAGGAAAAGGACTTTGGGAGTTAGGACTTCGTGGGGAACTGACTTTGCTGAGACCAGTGTGGCGTGTAAGATTGGTTGGGGAATATGAAGAGAGCTCAGAGACAAATGACAAAAGCACAGTATATCTTGGTTATCAGTGCCTAACAGACCATCCCCTCCACCAATTGGCTCTTATTTCACTAAGTGAAATAAGATGTGCAAGTCTAGGACCAGCATTGAATTGCTAAAGACAGTAAAACAGAGGCAACATCTGCTACCAGCAGGCTTTCCCTTCCCCACAAAGCTCTCAGCCTTGCTTGTAAAACATTGAGGAGGCCTTCTTGAATACTTGTTTGTTAAACTCGTCATTTGAAATATGATGTAAAAATCAATGTTAATAAATTCTGTAATAAAAAAATTGAGGAGGGTGGGGGGAGGGAAAGTGGAGGAGAAAAAAAAAGATGGGAAAGGGTAACAATATTCAAGAAGAAATGTACTCACTACCTTATGAATTTAACTATAACCCCTCTATACATCTCCCTGATAATAAAATTTAAATTAAAAAAGAAAAAGAATTGACCCAACTGGGAAAAAAACTAAATCACAATCCTGCCAGGGTACCTAGTCTAGATCTGGCCTTGCTTTACAGCAAAGACCATGTTCTTATGGCTTAAGTGCAAGTAAGCCCCTTCTTCTGTTTTTACCCCATTTTACCTATTTCAGGGTCTGAAACACTAGAAGTCACAGCAGAACCTGAACACCTTTAAAAAAAACCCAAAAGCTAGCTACCTGGGAAGCAAAGATCATAGTTCTGCATAAGCAGAAAAGGTCTATAAGATTTATTTCCAGTTAACCCATAAAAAGCTGAAACTAGACATGTGGCTCAGGTAGTAGGGCACCAGCCTTGAGAGGGAAAATGCCAAGGGAGAGGACAGGTGCTAAGTTCAAATCCCAGTGTAGGCACAAAAAAAAGAAGAGAGTGGGTAGGAGGGAGAGAAGCAAGCAGGATGAGAAGGAAGGATAAAGGGAGGGGAAAATATAGGAAAATTTTCTCCAGCCTGGGCAGAAAACAGTCACCAGCCTGGAGGCAGAGAAACCAAAGGTTTTGCTTCTATGATTCTTACCACCTCAGAGCCTGTCACTGAGTTTGAACAGGTTTTCTGCACTCCTCTCCTAAGGTTTGTCTCATAGCTGTTATTAAGAGATGCAATAATGCCACTCACAGTTACGCAGTCGACGGAGCAGAGGTGATGAGATTGTCTCTGAGCAGGGAGGAAATAAGCTCATTGCTGTCTTCTTGATCAGAGAAGCCGGTTGGAACATAGAATTTCATGCTGGTTACTCCTCTATACTGCAATTGATAGTAATGATTATTGAACATTTCTTGAATGCCACAAAGCTGCTAGCCTCTTTCTCCAAGCTTAGAAATTGAATTCAGCACCAAATATGCATAAACTAGTTGAATATGAAGAGTTCAGGAGTTAATACCTGTAATATCAGTGCTTAGGAGACAGAGACAAGAGGATAAAGAATTCAAGTCCATCCAAAGCTACATAGCAAGATGCTGTCTCCAAAAATTAAGACCCTGGGTTACATCCTCAGCATCGCAGAGGAGTATAGTCAAGTTAATAGAAAGCCAAAAATTACAAGAAAATTTCATCCTCTGGATAGTACTGTGTATAGAATATCAACAAAGAGTGCTAGTCTTTATGTTTCCCCTACTGGTCATTTTGGAACCAGGTTTGTACTCTGTAATTTTTTAGGGTTTTTTTTGTTGTTGTTTGGTTGGTTTTTGCTAGTACTGGGGCTAAAATTTAGGTCTTGGCCACTGTCCCTTAAGTTTTTCACTCAAGGCTAATGCTCCACCACTTGAACCACAGCTTCACTTCTAGCTTTTTGGTGGTTCAAGATAGGCATCTCATTGACATTTTTGCTGCAGTTGGCTTATAACCTCAGATCTCAGACCCCTGAGTAGCTAAGATTACAGACATGAGCCATCAGTGCCCAACTAAAGAAAAATACTTTAGTGCTGGCTGCTGGTGGCTCAACCTGTAATCCTAGCTATTGAAGAGGCTGCAATCTGAGGATAGTGGTTCAGAGCAGCCAGGGCAGAAAAGGCCATGAGACTCTTATTTCCAATTAGGTACCAGAAAACCAGAAGTGGAGCTGTGACTCCAAGGGGTATAACACCAACCTTGAGCAGAAAAGCTCAGAGACAGCTCTCAGGCCTTGAGATACAACACCCCCTCCCCCATTACACAAACAGAAGAAAAGAACAAAAGAAAGGAAGGAAGGAAGGAAGGAAGGAAGGAAGGAAGGAAGGAAGGAAGGAAGGAAGGAAGGAAGGAAGGAAGGAAGGGCCGGGAGTTTGGCCTAGTGGTAGAGTGCTTGCCTAGCATGCACGAAGACCCAGGTTCGATTCCTCGGTACCACATACATAGAAAAAAAGCTGGAAGTGATGCTGAAGCTCAAGTGTTAGAGCTCTAGCCTTGAGAAAGTCCAAGGACAGTGCTCAGGCCCTGAGCTGAAGCCCAGGACTGGCAAAAAAAAAAAAAGAAAGAGACAGAAGGAAATAAAAAGAGAGAGAAAGGAGGGAGGGAGGGAAGGAGGGAGGGAAATTTGAAAAGGAATGTCTAAAGTGTGTGGTTATTTATTTTGAATGGTCAACTGACAACCACTTGGATGAAAAGCCTATATGTCTTGGAGAAGAGACCCCCATCTGCAGTCTGGGCTCTTTTTGGAGTCCATGTGTCACTCCATGTCTTAGCTGAGCCTCGCAATGGGACACTGTTCACAGCCCCAGGAGGAAGCAGAGGCCCTAAACACTGAGTGGCCAACTGAATGCTTGAGCTCAGCCAACCAAGCTCTGGGTGCAGGTAAAAACACCACATACTACTGTACTCTTAGTGTTGCAGCAAGACACAGAAGCTGAAGAAATTGGAAGACCTTCCTTTCTTGGTGCCAGAAGGTAGGAAGATGATCTGGCAGATTCTAAAAGCTCTAAAGACCAACAACAGCACCAGAAGGGAAATGGAAGACGCCATGCTACTGGGAAGTTTTATGGTGTGGTGATAATAACCCCCCATTTATACAGAGCTTCCAGTTTATGAAGCCCTCTCATACTATTACCTCATTTAGCCTCTTTGCAGCTATGAGAGGAGCAAGGAGACTGAATTTATAGGAAAGAAGCTGGCATGTAAAATGAGTTAATTGGGCAAGTTCATGTAGACAAGGCCACAGGGATCAAGAGTAACACCAAGCAGACCCAGACCCCATCCTTACTGTGATTCAGGCTATTGGCCTCTTTTGATCTCTACTCTCATTTTGTTTGGGCTTCAGTTTTGCTGTCTGAGGTGGGGGAGGGTGTTTGTTATTTGTGTGTATGTGTGGGTTTTTTTGCTTTATTTTTTGGTGTCAGTCCTGGGGCTTGAACTCAGGCCCAGTTTTCCACTCAAGGCTAACACTCTACTGCTTGAGATATATCTCCACTTCCAGCTTTTTGATGGTTAATTGGCAATAACAGTCTCTTGACTTTCTCTACTCAAGCTGACTTTAAGCTTGAGATCTCAATCTCAGCCTTGTAAGTAGCAAGAATTACAGGCATGAGCCACTGATACCCGGCCTGAGTCTTCTGGTTTTTTTGGTTTTTAGTTTTTGTTTGTGTGGGGGGAAGGGGCCGGGGCTTGAACTTGGCCTAAGCTGTCCCAGAGCCCTTCAGCTCAAGCCTACCTCCTTACCCTGGAGCCAAGCCCCACTTCCTGTTTTCCAGAGGTTAATTGGAGATAAGAGCCTCAGGTCCTTTTGTGCAAGGGGTTGGCTTTGAATCTTGATCCTCAGATCTCAGCCTCCTGAGTAGCTAGGATTATAGGCATTAGCCACCATGCCCGGCCAGAGCTCTACTGTTTTTAATCTGCAAAATTAAATACAAACAAATGATGGCTGGTGGTGGTGTCCAGGGTCCTGGTCCAAACTTCTCTTGCAAACTTTTAAGAATTTTCTTCCATCTGGAATCTGCTCTGATGCCCCTCAATGGATGAATGGATCAAAAATAATGTGGTGTGTATACAAGTGAAGTTTTATTCATTTGTTAGAATACTGTATCATTTACAAAGAAATAGAAGGACCTGGACAAAGTTGTATTAAGTCAAGTAAGTCAGCCCCAGAGAGATAAAAGTTGTATGTTTTGGGGCTGGGAGTTTGGCCTAGTGGTAGAGTGCTGGCCTTGCATGCACAAAGACCCAGGTTCAATTCCTCGGTATCACATACATAGAAAAAAAGCTGGAAGTGATGCTGAAGCTCAAGTGGTAGAGCTCTAGCCTTGAGAAAGTTCAAGGACAGTGCTCAGGCCCTGAGCTGAAGCCCAGGACTGGCAAAAAAAAAGTTGTATGTTTTCTCTCATATATAGAAGCTAGAATTCGTTTATTTAGAAGTAAAATATAGAAGGAAACATCTAGGTATTTTCTTCTATACTAGCTATTTACAGTATGCAAGTACACACAAATGTATTAGCTGAAATATGGTAGATTCAGTGAGAGTTCAATGTAATTCTTCTGAAAGGCAAAGTCATGGTTCGACAAAATAAACACCAGGAAATGCATATTTGAAATAGTGGGAGGGGGTCAAAGGGAAGGGGATAGACAAGAAGAGGGGAAATGCAGTCAGAAAGTTAATGTATACACTAGAAATTAAGAAAACTGGGGGAATGGGGAAGTTGGAAGGAATGGGTGAGAATGTTAAAAAGGTAAACTTAATCAACATGCATTGTGTTCATAGACTGCTTTATTGAATGACAATTCCTTTGTACAACTACTTAAAGATATTTTTAAAAAAATCATTTTTGAGGAAAGAAAGCAGCCAGGCACTGGTGGTGCATACCTGTAATCATAGTTATACAGGATCAAAGCCAGCCAGGCCAGGAAAGGTCATGAGATTCTTATCTCCAATTAACCACATGAAAATCAGAAGTGGAGCTGTGGTTAAAAGTGATAGAGCAATAGCTTTGAGGAAGAAAGCCAAGAGACAGTGCCCAGGTCTTGAGTTGAAGCCCAATGACCAAAAAAAAAAGGAAAAAAAGGAAGGAAAGAAGCAGGGAAAGAAGGACGATAGGAAGATAACCCTTTCCTAGGGCCTAGGATGTAGTTCAGTGGTAAAGCACTTGCTTAGTAAGTTCATACCAGGTTCCATTCTCAATCCAACAACTACAAAATCTTTTTTATGGCCAACAAAGAGTTGGGGTGATGTCAGACAATTATGGATTCCTGCTCACTTCCTCCACTATGAATCTAAGTTAGTGGTGTCTCTGGTAATTTCATGCTCTGTAAAAGAGAGATTATATTGTTACCTAACAGGTGGGTGAGAAGACACTGTACTCTCATAAAAGGAGTTGTCCTTTTTTCCTTCTTTCTATTGCTTGTGGGCAGACACCTTTTTGCAACCTGTCATTAAACCCTGTCAAAAGCATGGCTAGAGTTTCCATGCCCCTGCTGTGTCCTCCACCTTGAAATAGTAATAAATAATAATAATAATAATAATAATAATAATAATAATAATGGTTATTTACCAAGTGCTTACTGTGATTCAGACACGGATCAACATTTTACCTGCATTAACAAGTATCATTCATTCCATAGTTCCAAATGCTTGCTTCCATTTTGTGGATAGCTAAGGTGAAGAACTTGCTTGACACCTTTACAAGTGATAGTGGTAGAGCTGGCAATGGGACTTAAAGCCAAAGCTTTTAACCTAACTAGGCTGTAATCCTGTACCTGTTACCCACACTGAGGGCAAAGTCCTCACTGTGTTCTCCATGTCTGCTGCCCCATATTGAAAAATGGAAATACTAAGCAAGCAGTCTGGCTGAATTGAAAAGGCCAGACTTAATCATTTATGCAAATTCCGGGACTCTGATTAAGTTCCGAGTTGAGTTGCATTTGAGAAGCTAGAGCATGTGGATGATCCCGGAAATCCGATTAGTACACAAAAGGATATTATCCCAAAAAGCCAAGCAAGCACTGAAGGTACTGAGAGAACTTCCCATGTACAAACTATTCAATTAAAGAATCAGCCAACCGGATTAGGAGCCAGAAGGAACACTAGATGCAAATCGTCTCCTTTATGGCTTGAAGAGGAAAGACTGAGGGGTTAGACCTTTAGAGTAGATGAAGAATCTCATGAAGGTCTGGGTATCTATTTGTCAACGCAGGGCAGAGCCCTTTGTAAAGGCATAAAAGGGATAACAAAGGCATATGATGAATGAATGAATCATCCATCCATTCACCAGTTAGTCAATATAATTCTCTTAGCAAAGAATGTAGAAAGTTTCCCAATAGGCTCTAATCTTATGAGACTTAGACCCTCAAACCTTAGGGAAGACTTGTAAAAGAACATTTTGATGGTGTCAAATAAAAGATGGCTATAAAATGAGAGGGGCTATGCAGTTCCACAAAATGGATTCCGAAACATCAGGCCAGGGTTAGTGGATCAGCTTTCCTAGGAGGGAGGTATAGAGGTATAGAAGAAATGGCATCTGCCACCTGAATCCTAAAGCAATGAGGGAAAGGTCAATCCATGAGGAATGGCAGATTGGCCCCTGGATTTTCACATGCTTTCTCAGGTGTAGAAGTCTTGGGGGAGTCAGGGAGTCCCCCACCTCCTGTTCTCACTCAGGAGCTTCCCCTGAAGTCACAATCCTACAAGACGTAGCTTTGGGCAAAGTCCACACTGGTTACACTCATGGGACATTTCTAATCAAGATATGTCTTCTGTCCAGATGTGTGCCTGTAGTTATAAAAGCTCTTCTCAGAGCTGGTGGCCCCTTTAAAAAGTCATGTTATTAGCTACAATGTAGGTGATGTATATCATGTGCCAGCAGATAGGCTAAAGGCTCATAGGAGTCCGTCATCCTTAGAATAAACTGATGGGATTGGAATGTATTTAGCCCCATTTTGCTTAGGAAAATCTTGATTCTGGAAGAACTTATTAATTTGACTAACAGTATATAGCTAATAAAGACCCAGAATTTGATAACACAAAACACTGAAAAAGAACATGGCATTCCCTTTGGATATAATGCAAAAACAAAGCAAATCTCAATGACAAATACATAAAGAAATCTTCAAAGTACTTTTTTTTGGGGGGGGCGGTCCATCATGGGGCTTGAACTCTGGATGCAGTCACTATCCTTAAGCTAGTCAGCTCAAGGCTAGCTAGCATTTTACTATTTGAGCCATAGTGCTACCTCTAGTTTTCTAATAGTTCATTGGTGATAAGAGTCTCATAGACTTTCATGCCTTGGCTGGCTTTGAACTGTGGTCCTCGGATCTCAGCCTCCCGACTAGCTAGGATTACAAGAGTGAACCACCAAAGCCCAGCTAAGTTACTTTTGTCATATTTTTAAAGTACCCGATGCTGTCTACTCTGAACCAGACTTCTTAATAACAATCTTCCATTACAATATGGGTGTTCGGTGCTGCTCTTCTTGGTATCCAGAGCTTCTACCTCCCTACAAGAGACCAAAACATTTATTTCTTCACAGAAGAGGTCACAAAGTAGATATTGTAAGCATTGGAGGTGATTGAGAGCATTGAGGTTGTTTGAGCTCAAAATTCAGGACAGAGATTATAAGAAATCTGCCAGTTTGCCAGCTAGTAGACTCCTTATCTGAGCCAAAGTAATCACTTGCAAAAGGGCAAACCCATCCATTGCTGCAGCCAGATGCTTTTCTTTATCTTTGCCAGGAGTTGAAGAGCTTTTTGCCTTGTAATCAGCGCCGGAGAAGGGGCTTCCACTCAGGGTTGGCTAAGAGGGCCAGAAAGTACCTGAACCCAGAGTCCTGTAGGGAGAAGAATCTAGATGTGTTTTGAAACTGCCTTCCTCCCACTGGATGAGCTGAATGTGTGCAGGGGCAACACTTCGGGGAGAGATCCCAGCTGAGATGCATGCATCTGTGAGTCCTAGGTAGTTGGAAGAAAGAGCTCAGATTGATTCTTCTGTATTTCGTTGCTCTGTCCTGTGCCCCCCATAAATGCCTTTCAGAATACATACCACACTTGGAAGGACCATTCTTGCCCTCAGAAGAGGACAGTTCTTATTGGTGGACTATGACTCTGTCCCCCATTCAGAGTAGGCTCTGAACCCCAACTGTGCTGATCATGTTCCTCTTCCATAAATACAGAATTGAAGACTTGGAACTCAGGCTGATACCACTGGTGCTTAGGATGATGAACACCAGGCAAACATAACCATAATTCTGTTCTTGGTACTCAGGGGAAAAAATGATACTTCAGAGTATACACCATTCATTGGTCTTCTAAGTATTATGGATGAAAGAAGACTAAAAAGCAAAACTTCTCTCTGAAACTTCAATCCTGCTGCTTTCTTCCCTGTTTCCATTCTCAAAGTGAACCTACCCCGCCAAAAAATCAGAATTCCTCTTGCTCAAAACAAATCATAAACCAGAATCCCTCTTCTCCTAACATAGCCAGAGAACCTAGAAATGTCACTCTCTGCCTTCTCTCTTGAAGATCTCACTCCAGAAGGTCCTACCCCCTGCCCATGAGAAAGAAAGGCTACGCAGAAAGGTCAAGAAGAACCTGCCTGACTGAGACCACCTCAGTCTATTACACTGGGGAAAGAGTACATAGATAGGGATACAACGTGGTTCGCATGGTATGTGGCACATAACATGTGGCCCATCCTGGTCCTTTTTGTTCCCATCATGCCCCCAGCTCCTATTCAACTGCTTCTTCCCATAATTCCATGGGTTCACCCTCCACTGGCCTCACCTTTTGGCTCCCCCCATCTTTTGTTCCCTTCTTTTCACTTTCAAATTAACTTTCTCAGTCTACTTTAAACCCTTTCCTACCTTGTAATTCTTTGACAGAAAACACATACACAGCCCTAGACAGCATCGTGTCCAGCCACATTCCTATATTTATCATTAGCCCTAAGCGGAAGGCTTCTTCCCATCTTTGGCTTTTTATTTCTAAAAGCTGTTATATCACATAAAACGTTGAGTATATTTGTTATTCTTTTCGCTTACTATCCTGTCTCTTGTTATAGGAGTGTCAGCTGTGATTCCTGTGATGGATGAGGAAAAGTATCTCACTTCTCTGTTCCCGGATTGTCAGGTCTCAAGGAAATGAGACTACACAGCAAGGACAATAGCATCCCAGTCCCTAACAACATCCTGCTTCCTGGCTCCCCACTCTAATGAAGCCCAATTTTATATCCTCATCTCCATCCCATAGTTACCTTCCTCCTGAAGTTCCTCTGAGTCAGTTTCCATTATTCACAATAGAAAAAAAAAGAGTCTTAGAAAGCAATTAACATTATCATTTAGATTAAGAGTCTACTAATGGTTATTGAATACCTGTTTTGTGTCAGGCACTGTTCCAGAAACATTGCCATGATTTCTCACTTATCATCATCTTCATCAGCCACATCACAAACATTGGCATCAAAAAAAAAGTGTCTATGAGTAGCCTGCCTTTCTGGAACACTTAGCTAGAGTGGAAAGGAACAACACCAGCCAGGTCCAAGCCCTTGACAGTTTTCTACATAGGTATGTTGATGTGAAAACCAATGCACAGTCCATTGGATTAAGGTGCAAAGAGACAGATATTTGCTTTATTATTAGGTGAGCAGGGAAGAGAAAAGCAAGAGCTGGCCTGGAAGATCAAAGAACAGCTGAGGGCATGCTAGGTCGGAGAAGAGGGATGAGTTCCAGGTGAGGGAAAGCTTCAGGCTTGCTCATCTTAAACAAGGAACTACACATAAAGAATAAAAGAGCCGAAAGACTAAGGCTGTTACCAGGGGCCAGCTTCACTGATCACAAGGTATGTGTTTGGTCTCTGAACTTAAGGCAGGAGGAGAATAGAGGGCAGACCGACACAGAGAAGTAGAAAGGCTGAGAGGACCAAAAGAAAATTGTCAATGTTGATATTGATCTGCCTGGCAGATCTTTAAGCAGCATCTAGTATGACAGAACAGTCAGCAGACAGCTGGTAAGGAAGGGCGAAAACACCAAGAAAAGATGGAGATCTAAATTGTGGAAGAAAGAGGCCAGGAAAGAAAAGTGAGACCACATTACATTGGTGCAGAGTAGGGTCAGAGGCCAGGAAGTCCAAGGATTACAACATACCAAGAACTCAACATCATAATAAATGGTCAGAGAGAAACAGAAAATCCCAGCTGAAAGACAGTACAGAAAGAAAAGACAAAGAGGACCAGATAGTCCCAGCTTTGGAGTAGGGGATGGGAGACCAACAGTTGTTGAGCAGAGAGGGAAGGGCCCTCAAGAATGTATCCTCTTGCCTGGAAACATTTCCATTTTCTTTATCTTCCTGTCTGGAAAATATTAAAGTTCTTTCTCCTTCATTCTGTGTATAGCTAGCTGAGCACTGTGCTGTATCATTCTTCCCAATTCTCTAATATTCTTGACCCCTGTCCACCTTCCCACAGCTCTGGATGACTGATGGCAAACTTTCTCCTGTCCCTGGATTCCCTAAGTAGTCTTTAACAATAATGTCTCAAGAACAATAATGTCTCCCATTTATCTACAGCGTCGCAAATAACTTATGAGGCGATTTCAGATCCTCCCAATTGCTCTGTCAGTTAATCTTATACTCATCTGAAAACACATTCAATCATTAGATGAACATTTCTTGAGAACTGCTGGGATCTCAACAGTGAACACTACAGGTAGAAAGTCATTGCCGCCGCCACCCCCACCATCCCCCACCAAGTAGATTTATGACAAATACCACAAGAGAAGTACAGGATGCCATGATGATGTAGAACAGAGAATCTGATTGGGTCAGAGTATCTAGGTAACATTTCAGCCAAGCTCTGTAAAAATGTGGAAGCTGGTCATTGAAGAGATTGTCAGACTTTCCCAGGGTCTAGAGGGTGCAAAGCTGGGCTCTGAGCTCTTCTCTTCAGACTCCTTCCTACAGCACTTGCCTCTTGCCCCTGGGAATGCCATCTGTTAGGTGAGGGATATGCAAAAGAATGCACGAGACTCCTGCTTGCAGGGGAGACTCTCCATTCTAGACCCTCTTTGGCTCCTCCAAAGCCTTTCACATCAACACAAATACCAAGTATCAGGACCTGGTCACATCTTCCTCATCCACCCTTGTCTGTATTCGGCCCACTCAGACTCTACTATGTGCTAAGGAGGTACCCTGCCCATGCTACTTCTCTTTCCTGAAATTCTATTCCCTTCACCATTCACTTATCCGGATCTTATTCTCTCCTCTTTTTGAAATCCTTCATATATTGTGACGGAATCCAAAGACAGGACTCTGATTTTTAAATTGTCTTAACCTCAGTTATCCCATCTGACAGAAAAAAAGGTAGAATGGCAGAAACAAAGACCTAGGAATCAAAGCAGCATAATAATGTAAGTGGTTGTAGGAATGCACTTTGTAAAGTGTGACACAAACTGAAGGAATGAAATTGAGCATCCTGCCTCCACCATTCACCAGGAGCTCTCTTTCCCACACAGCCACTCATGCACACTCAATATCTACCACTTATACCTTCCTTGCTTGCATCCTGGTATTATTTTCTCCCTCAAATGCTTTACAAGCCATTTGGATAATGGAAATATATCACACTCTTTTAGATCCCCTGTGGTGTGAGGCACTTAGTAAATATTATCCAGGTTTATTGACTGACCTCTCCTAAAGTATAAACAGGCTATGGAC
Source organism: Megascapheus bottae (assembly GCF_031878675.1). NCBI lineage: Eukaryota > Metazoa > Chordata > Mammalia > Rodentia > Geomyidae > Megascapheus > Megascapheus bottae. The sequence goes on from NC_143514.1 coordinate 21,474,731, forward strand.
AGTGACAGTAACCGATACCTGCAAGCTAAAAAGAGTGGGCAGTCCAATTCTTCATACCACCTGACTTTAGCCTATCCACACCCCAGAGCTTCCAAGGATACTGTGCTACCACACCTTGGAAATAATCACCACCAATTAGAGTGATATTTTAATGCTGCTCCCAGAAATTGCTGGAGTTCCTGTTCCTCTCCCCAGCCTAACCAAAGCCTCTCTGTGGCCCTGGGATTGGAGCTATACATTTCCATTTAACCATGACAAATCACTCTGCCACTCTTCCTCCTCACCCCACCTGTTGTGATGTCTCCCTCTCAGAGGCAGCTCCAGAGCTGAGCCTGTGTGACACTGGCAAGTTCTGCCATTTACAATTCCTCTAAGCTGGTATCACCCCACAGCAGACTGTTTGGGGCCTGGAAAAGGAGAGCTGCCGCTTGGGAGAATGGCCCAGTTTTAAGGAGTTGAAGTCCCTGATGACCCCAGAGCACAGGCAAAAAGAGTAAATTTGAATAAGAGGCCTATGGCAGAAAGTAAGGAGGAAGAGGCAAAAGATGTTGTTCATTAGTTGCATTGATTCAAGGAGAAAGATAAGTGATTAAATAATTTGCCCCCAAGGAAGAGGCCTTTGCTCCTGCCTCCTTCCTTGGCAGGAAGCAGAGATAATTTCCTAGCTGGATGGTTCTGCCTTGCAGAGCAAGGGGCTGGATGTGGGGCAGGAAGGCTGGGGGAGTGTAAGGACGAGAGACTCCCAGCCAAAATTCTGCCATGAACGAAAGGGACAGAAAAGCACCGGATCCAAGTCCCAAAGCAGATGAACTCCTCCATCTCCCTGGAACCTTCAGAATTCAGTGCATGACGTAGAGGTACACTGAAGCACAGATAGGCCCTAATCAAAACTGGTCCAACCCAAAGCCTCTCTTCCTTAAGACCAGGCTGTGGACTGGTCTCTCTGGTACGACAGAGAGCTAGAAATTTTACCTCTTCAAAGTGAGTGATCTTTATCCTCAAAGCCAATTGTATCTCAGTTCAGAAGAGAGGAAAGATAGCACTTACATTGACTCTACTAGGTACTGAGTACCTTCAGTTTAATGACTAAGATTTATTGGGCCCTTGTTACCTGCCTGGCTCAGAAATTCAAAAGAAGGAATGGGTCCTCTGAAGAATCTCATAGTCACTCATGATGGGGAGAGGACTGTTGCCAAGGAATTTCCATGGAATAAAGGAAAGTAAAGTTGAGGGACAGGAGATGAGCTAAGTTCCTTAAGGATAAGGATCTCTGGATGGGGATTGAGTACTGAGTTGGTTCAGAGGTGCTGCAAATGTATGGTCCCACTGTTCTAGCACAGCCTCCCTTCCTGATATTCTGTTCCTGTGATCACCGTGGAAGAGGGGGAGGGCTCCTGTCCAAAGCCTGACCTGCACGACCAACCTATCCTCCAGCCATATCTGTTGACAAATTTCAGATAAGTCTAAAAGCATTCACCTGCAATACACTCCTTAGGTTAGGCAGCCTTCCACTGAAGTACAAATCCAGGCTGGGGAAAGAAGGAGCCCACTGCCCCGGGCCTCTTCAGCCCCTCCTCAACATTTCTTACCACACATCCTTCTCTCACTCTCCACCAGAAACGTGGGACAGATGGGAACTGTAAACAGTGAAAAGGTAGAAGGCAAATCAACTCTAGGCCTTAGCTTCTTAGAACTACAGCAGTGTGAGGTCTTCAGTCCTGCAGCTTCTGCCCTACTCTTGTGCTCTTAAACACTCAGAGTCTTTCATATAAGGTGATGACTGCCTGCTAGCTCACGCCAGCAAATCAATAAAAGCTCACTTCTCTCTTTGGTCAGGAAGCACTGTGGTCTCCTCTTAGGTCACACTGGCTCCTTCTGCTCCACTGAAGCTCAGTTAAAGCCTCTCTTGTATCCCCTACTATAATATCCCAGCCATGTTGGAGCAATAGAATTACCAGCACTCAGTGAACTCAGAGCCAGTTTAATAGCAGCACAGTGACTATTCTCCACCTTTGGACTGATAGAGAGCAGCCTTGACCTTCAGTGGGGTTGAGCTTTTAAAGGTAAATACCACATTCAGATGGTAATCGCCATATGGTGTCACCTTATGATGCCCATAGTCAATAACCACAAGGATGAAACCACTCGCAGGTGGTCGAGCGGGTTGTGCATTTTTACAGAAACAAAAACAACTTGGCAGCTAAGCCTGCCAGGTTATTACACCTACACGTTTGACTGCCTCTCATTTCTAATGCCAAAAGAGTAAGTCTCCAGTAACACAGCCACTTTCTCTTTAACTTGTAATAACCTGGGTTCAGGGACCCCCAAAGTGGCTGAGATATTACATGACCAAGGACTTGGCAGAAGCAAATTCAAAAAGTAAAAGCAACTAGGGGCTTGTGCCTGTAAACCTAGCTACTCAGAAAGCTGAGACTTGATCATTTAAAGTCAATCCAGGAAGGAAAGTCCATGAAACTTTCACCTTCAGTTAACCACCAAAAAGCCAGAAGTAGAGCTGTGGCCTTGAGCAAAAAAGCCATGAGACAGCAAGCACCCAGGCTCTTAGTTCAAGCCCCAGTACTTGCACAATCAAATAAAAAGCCAAAGCAGATTATTTTTCTTCTTATATCCAAAAGAGAACTGTGAATTAATCCCAAAGTGGGCTGAAGGAGACGTTAGAAGTTCACATCATTTGTCCCAGATTGTGTAAAACAACATCATGCTCTCCCTATCTTGTTCATGTAATTTTAGCATTGTAACTCCTTCCTAAGACTCCTGGGGAACGCCTCCCTGCCTCTGTGCCTCTTTGTAGCAGCAGGTTGAAAGCAAGCCTTGATCATCTAGAATGATGCACCTCTCTGCTGAGGTTTCCACCCAACTTTCTGAGTCAGGCAACATTTCTCCATTTTCTCAAACACATATCAGGGTCTTCAGAAGGAAGCTTAGCAATTGGTTTCAACAATTTAAGTAAGAAACTCAACATTTACAAAGTTACTCTCCTCCCTTGCAACTGTTGCAAACTAGAGATATCAATGGCCAGCCGGGTGTCGGGAGCAAGAGTGGAAACAAACTGTACTTTGATTTGCATCAGATAATTGCTTGATTGTCTTATTGTTTTTTGGCCTTCTCCTGTTCAATTGATCTGAGATTTACCATATGAATGTAACCCTCAACAGCTCCCTGATTAACGATCTGGATGTAACACCTGGGAGGGCCCTGGTCTCGGGAGGGGATAAAAACTTTGTGTTAAGAATAAACGAGGTGGCAGTTTTTGCTTGGGCTGCAGACCTCCTGGACCCGATGTGTTTGTCTCTCTTCTAATTTTTCCAGTCCCTGCCCCTTATTTCAGGAACCCCAATTTGCTGCCGGGAGGCCCCGGCATCTGGCGCCCGAACAGGGACCCTGAAAATCTGGGACGAAGGTGAAGGACCCCTCCCTGTGGTGAGTAACACATCGTAGGACTATTAAGAGAGTATAGTCAGGAGTAATAATTATGGGTCAAGCTAATAGCCATGAGTTATTTCTACCGATCTTAACAGGCCTATTTGAAGCCCACGGAACGTGGGTGGAAGAAGGGGTGCACTGTGGGCCTAAAATAGAGGCCTGGGTGGTCAAGGGACGCCTTGACCCCCCTTCCCCTTCTGAGTTTCTTGTCAATATCAAGGCATACCTGAGAGTCCCACCAGCAAGACATGTCTAAATCTAAAAATAGTTGTTAAGTGTATCTGATTGAGTCCAATTTTCTTGTTATATGTCAATGTCTGATTATTTAAAAGTCTCCGCTTCTCTGTCTTGTTCATGTTACATATTTTTCTTTGTCCAGTTTTTGTCTTTAAAATTGGTACCATTTCTAAGTGTGGGTCCTTATGGTTTTTCTGTGCGTACTCAAGCACACATCCTTGTTATTTATTTGAACATTTCTGGGCCTAGCATGGCCGCTCCCCCATGTCTGCAGTTGTAACAAGCCCTGGAAAAATAAATTCCAGCTAAGTTGCCTTGCAAAAAGTTTTGTTTCGAACCTGGTTCTCACCTGTAAGAGTAAAATTGGCAAAACTCTCTTGACACAAACTTCCGGAAATTGAACGGCCGATATTAATTTTGCGCGCTTTATGATCTTTGAGTATGAATGTGTGTGAATGAGTGAGTGAACATGTTCAAGGTTAAATTGTCAGCATGCTGAAAAAAAAAAAAAAGGATAAATTTATACTTAAACACAAAGACAATTGGGTAAATCTAAGCTTAAAACTTCAAGAAAAATATTAGGTTTGGATGTTTTACAATGTCTCAAAGAATTATTGTGTTGTCTTAAAAAAAAAAAAACAAAAAAAAACTGGTAAATATTTTTCTAGATCCTGAAATCTGCATTTTATTGCAGGGCATACAGCTGTTTACATTGTAAACATTGTATCCTGTTCAGCTCAGAGGTGTTAGGGAATTTGGGATTTATTACTTTAAGTTAAAGTTTGGAAACATGTATTAGAGATTTAAATGTAAAATTGTTCATTAACGTCAGAAACTTTGCCTGTCCTTTCTTGCAAACTGACACTAGAAATCTGATGGTAAAATGTGGATAATGTGATTAGTATTTTAAAGGAATGTTTAAAAGTTTATCTCTGCAATTGGGTGTATTTTAAAAAAGGAAGGAAACTAATTCCAGACTTAGACTTTTGGTGCACTGATGTCTATAGTTCTTGCATTAGGGAAAAACTGTTATTTGAGTTTAAACTGTTGTTGGAGTTTTAGACAGTAATCTAAACTGCAAAAAAAAAGCCCTTTTCTAAAAGGCAAGAGGAGTGCCTTGAGCCCTAGGGGGCATGAAGGCAGAAGGAGTTCTTTGTGCCCTTAAAGGTTTTTCAATTGCAAATAAAGGCTAAGGTGTTGATTGTTTAAGCCAGTATCAGCAAAAGTTTTTAAGAACATTGGAAATGGGTTTCTAAACAATATTTGAAAGTGAAGTTGTCTTAAATGTTTAAAGAAAGAGAGAAAAGGAAAATCAGGACTACCAAAGTAATTGCTTAATTGCTATTTCAGCTTGCTCTTGTAACTTCCAGCTAGCCCATTGGAGAAGAACAGCAATCCTTATTCAGATGTAACTTTGGCCTTTTCCAGGTTCTAGGTAAGCTCATGCTTAGAGACTATTTCTGTGTCTACCACCTTGTTGCTCTAATTGGAGATACTTGGCCGTTTGTAGGACTCACTGATCTGAAAACTGCAGTTTTGAGCCAACCCCGGGCAAAGCAAAGTCCCTGTGAGATTGTGGTGTCTAATCTGGCAGCAGAGTGCTATTAAGGCAGAGTTGCTTTGGAGCTTGAAGCCGCAGAGTGCTAGCTCTGAGCTGAACAGCTGGGGGACAGCACTCAAGCACCAAGCTCAGGACTCACAGTGGCAGGGTGCTAGCCTTGAGCTGGAGAGCTGAGGGACAGTGCCCAGGCCCTGAGTTCAAGTCCAGCAACTAAGCAAGTGAATTGCCAATGGGACATTTATCCCTGTGTGGGGAAACTCTACTGGGACACGACGCAGAAAGCCTCTGCTTGGATGGCAGAGATGGTGTCAGATCTTAGTCACTTGTGCTTGGCCGATCAAATTAATCAGAGCCGGGAGGTCATAGAATAGTTTGTAAGCATGCCTTACTAATGCCCGTGCCTTTCATAACTGGGCAGGAACTTGTCAATCTTCTGTGATAGTGGATAGTTTAAAGCCCTAATTGAGCAAAATTTTTATTTATTTATTTATTTATTTATTTATTTTTGACACCAGCCACAAATTCAGGAAAAGTTTGTGGATCTGAGACTTGTGTCTCTATTAATCTGTTTAGATCTGACAACTGAAGCATTGTTAAGGTTGCAGAAATTTAGTTCCCCAGACAATCAAGAAAAGGCTTTTGCAAATGGGTGCTATGTAACTACACTATTGTAGCCAAAGATGGTTTGTGCAGTTGTTAAATGTCAAATATGATCTCTAGTTTGGAGTAAATTATTATTCCTGATATCTAATCCTTGCAATCCCTAATAAATAGGCTAGGCTTTTTAAGGTCCCTGGTCAAGCACAGAGACAACGCCCCTGAGTCAGCTTGAAGAAGTCACAGAAGCCGAATCTCCGCCCATCTATCCCCTTTAGATGAAGGGACCAGTCATTTTTGGAAAGTGAGACAGGATAATGAGATATTAGAGATAGTGAAAAGAATAGAAATTGCACTTGTGTTTCTTTTAAAAATAAAGACGGGGGATATGTCGGGAGCAAGAGTGGAAACAAACTGTACTTTGATTTGCATCAGATAATTGCTTGATTGTCTTATTGTTTTTTGGCCTTCTCCTGTTCAATTGATCTGAGATTTACCATATGAATGTAACCCTCAACAGCTCCCTGATTAACGATCTGGATGTAACACCTGGGAGGGCCCTGGTCTCGGGAGGGGATAAAAACTTTGTGTTAAGAATAAACGAGGCGGCAGTTTTTGCTTGGGCTGCAGACCTCCTGGACCCGATGTGTTTGTCTCTCTTCTAATTTTTCCAGTCCCTGCCCCTTATTTCAGGAACCCCAATTTGCTGCCGGGAGGCCCCGGCAGCCGGGAAGTGGGACTTTTCCCAAAGTGGCTACCTCACCTGTGTATGTACATACCCATGCTCACAGAATGAGCTCGAGTGAAAACTTACCAAAAACTGGGGGTGAGAATGCCGAGAGGGCCAGCATGGGTATAGCCATAGCTAGGAAGAGATGGGATAATTTGGGATTCTTACACATAAAAGTGTAAAAACAATTTAAGATAGCTTCCAACTTCGGAAGTTGAGTGCAAGGACTTGAACAGTGCAGGATTGGTACTTCCTTTCCCTGAAAAAAGAAAAGTTTGCAATATAAAAGACATGGTCTACTGGGCCGGGAGTTTGGCCTAGTGGTTAAAGTGCTTGCCTATCATGCACGAAGACCCGGGTTCGATTCCTCGGTACCACATATATATAGAAAAAAGCCAGAAGTGGTGCTGAGGCTCAAGTGGTAGAGCTCTAGCCTTGAGAAAGTCCAAGGACAGTGTTCAGGCCCTGAGCTCAAGCCCAGGACTGGCAAATAAATAAATAAATAAATAAATAAAAAGACATGGACTAGCATCTAAGCCAAGTCCTAGAGACCCAAAGATGAAAGTAAGTAGATCCATTAGAGCTGACCCCACCTCACCTGCCCCCAAAACTGGGCTTTTCTACCATGACACAACCACCACTTCTTCCAAAAATCAGGTATAGGGAAAGAGAAATAAAGTGTGGCAGATGAAAATCTTCACAAAGATAGAATGTAATATTCTAGCCATTGTCGGAGGGTGGGCAAACACCCAGCAAAAACTCAGTAAACAGAGCTAGGAGTCAGTTTAATAGCAGCACAGCAGCTACTCTCCATCTTTGGGCTGATAGAAAGCAGCCCTGATCCTCCGTGGGGCTGAGCTTTTAAAGGTAAACACCACACACAGGTGGTGGGCACCTTATGATATCACCTTACGATGCCCACAGCCAACAACCACAAGGATGAAACCACACGCAGGTGGTCGACCGGGTTTTTCAAGAACAAAAATAATTTGGCAGCTAAGCCTGCCAGGTTATTACACTAGCCTTGAGCTGAATTGCTCAGGGACAGTGCCCAGGCCCAGAGTTGAAGCCCCATGACCAAAACATAAAAATGATAATAATAATAATTAATAATTCAGCCTGGCCCTCCAGGATCCAGGATAAGAACAGTACATGATGGCAGTTACCCCCAACCCTTCATTTTCTGTTAGCCCTGGCCAAGCTGCCAGCTGTGGCTGATTGGATGTGGGATTTGTGTGCTGTTTACAGTGCTGCCTTTTTTTTTAATTCTTGAACCTGGAAGCTTTACTAGGTATTAAATTCAAACATCAGACTGCTGTTTGTGCCCTAGGTGAAGAAAAAGACAGAGAACTTTAATGCTTTCAAAAAGTAAGGCCTGAATCATTTATGAATCACAGGAAACCTAGAGCTAGTGTTAGGACAAGAACTGCTTCCAGAGGAAAACATTTATTGTGGAAAGCCCAGCTCTGCCCTCACTCCATCATCTACCATGCCCTTGTTAGCAGAATCGCATGGTCCCTTCAGCACTGAAGAACATCCAGGAAAAATGGGGTGGTTGTACAAGGATGAAGCCCAGTATATTAGAACAACACAGATGCTGACCATTCTCATTCTGTGCTGAGAACAGCTGTGTCTTGGCTGCCATGGCTTAGTTAGCTCCTGCTTTGTTTTTGCTGGAGAGAGAGAGAGAGAGAGAGAGAGAGAGAGAGAGAGAGAGAGAGAGAGAGAGAGAGAGAGAGAGAGAGAGAGAGAGAGAGAGAGAGAGAGAAACTCCCTATGCCTCCATAACAGAAGCCTGCTGGCAGGTGGGCTAATTCAGTAGTCACACCTAGTAGACTAAGGGTGTGGGTGTGGGTGTGGGCTCCGATCACATTTCCAGAGCTGACCTTGATTGGGGAATGTGCAGTTTCAGAGTTAAATGGCTTCTACAATTTCTTTCTTTCTTAAAGCCAAAAATTCAACCCTTTCATTAGAAAGGTTATAATCAGATAGAGAATGTTTCCTTTTAGTGTCTTTGGAATCACAATGCTGAAAAGGACTGGAAACAAGTGAAACAAGACTGAGATTTAAGAAGAACTAGAGTCGGTCTTTTCTGTACCCATCTACCCCTTCTGTTCCCCTCCCAATTCCTCACCTCCCAGACATTCAGAATAATACACAGCTTTTATTTCTTACACCTGAAAACATCTTATTTCCAGCCACCATGATATCCACTCACATTTTATGCATGCTTTTGAAGTGGCCAGGATCTTGAGGTTCTTGGCAATGCTAATATGGAACAAGGATGGGTGTTTGCTGGTCCCTTCAGCAAAACCCCTCCAAGCAACCCTGCAAACCTCAGAGGAATCAAGCAGTCAGGTTGCAGAGCCCTGCACTGGGCTCTTTCCACAGCTGGAAGGACCAGTGATCTACTGCTCCGCTGATCTCCCAGAGCTGATGGAAAGCTCACTGTAGCTCTGTGTTGGGTATAAGGAAAATGGAAGCGAATGGAAAAGATCATCAACAGGCAAGGACTGTGTATTGAGGAACAGGGAGAGGCACAGACCTTCCTGAAGGATTGGAGGTTGTGCTAGGGTTTGGGGACTTAAGAAGGATGAGAAAAATTAACAGATGGGTAATGGTTTCTAGGAGTCCCAGGGCAATATCCTTGGCCAAGCCCACAATGAAATGCTCCACCAGGGGTGGGGGGGGGGGGCTACTATCCCCTGGTGAGCATGAACTGCCTGCAGATAAACACATGAGCATGCACCTGGTGCTTTGCTTGACCCTGGGGAGTAAGACAGGCCTCTCCTTCATTGAGCATAGTCTCTTTCACCTGGAAAATAAGGGTAATCATTGGTGCTCTGGCTCTGCCCCTAATAAACTAGGACTTGGAAAATTTTCATCTTTCTATCCTTCTGTTTCCTCATCTTAGACAAGAGTCAATGGTCTCTAAGATCTCCCCAACTTAGCAGGAGTGGTGGCAGTGGCTCACACCTCATAGCCATTGAGGAGGTTAATATCTAAGGATCACAGTTCAAAGCCAGCATAGGCTTATCTCCGATGACCTAGCAAAAACTGCAAAATGGAGGTTTGGCTCATGTGGTATGGCACTAACTTTGAGGCATTAAACAAACAAAACAACAAGAACTCTCAAGTCTGTAATTCTTGTTGTCCTCCAAACACAGACACTGAGACTCCTGGGCTTGGGTATCATTTGGAGGACCTAAAGGGGTAGGGGAGAGCATCAAAGGCATCTATCTCCTACCCTGGGTAACCACACATCTGCTTTTAGGAGGAACCAGTGCAACATTTGGACACTAGGGACAGAGACCTATACATTCCTCACAGCTGGGTGGAGCAGGATCCAGCTGAGATTGGAACAGTCACCAACACAATATGTTCCCCAGACACTGAGTCTGGCTGAAGAGATATGAAGGCGTGAAGTGCCATCTTTGTTCCAGAAGCTAGCTTGACTCCAAAAGGACACTCCCACCTTAGCCCACCCTACCTCTGATTCCTCAAGAATCTTAGGAATGTTCACCCAGTGCCAAATTCTTGTCAATCTAGAGCTCTGGCAAAGTTTAGCAAAGTCTCAAGCAGGCAAAGTGAATGAGGAACAGGATAGAGTGTCCCAGGGGGTAAAGAACACAGAGGTGGACATGGAGTCCCAGGAGAGTATACAGAGATCAACCCTTCAATGATATGGAGGAAGCAATCAAAAAATTCATATGTGGGCCGGGAGTTTGGCCTAGTGGTAGAGTGCTTGCCTAGCATGCACAAAACCATGGTTTGATTCCTCAGTACCACATACATAGAGAAAAGCCAGAAGTGGCTGTGGCTCAAGTGGTAGAGCTCTAGCCTTGAGAAAAACCTAAGACAGTTCTCAGACTCTGAGTTTAAGCCCCAGGGCTGGCAAAAAATTCATACCTAATAATACAAGACCTCCAAAGTACTAAAACAATGCTTGCTAGGAATATCCTTGATGGAGAAATATTAGTACCAAACTGTGACAGGCTTGGGGGAAACAAGATGATTGAGAGGGGTGAGGGAAGGGAAATGGGGACAAAACATGAGAAGTAGTATCAGTGTATGAGAAGTAATGTACCTACTACCTGACAAATGTAACTGTAACTCCTCTATACATTACCCTAACAATTTAAAAAAACCTATACCTCGCATTAATGGTTGTAGCCATAAGATTGAATGATAACCTATTTTCTGCCCATGCCTGTAGCCACCTCCCCTGTACTGAACTAAATAAATAAGCTTATTAACGGGAACTTGGGGTTCAGAAGTCTGTGAGTGCTGATACATCCCCCCGCCTTTTTCTATTCTCTCTCTCAGTTCTTAAGTTCCACTATCCTCTCCTGCTGTCCATGGTTGCCAGTGGCAACATTAACTGAAAGTTCCTGCCTCCCCGAGCCCTAAAAGACTTTTCATAACCTCTGCCTTGGTGCTCAGATCCCATAAAAGCCTAATTCCAACAGCACCCCCTTGTACAACCTCCATTCCCGGGGGAAGGTTGCTTGCCCCTCTCTGTGCTTCAATAAACAGTCCTCACCTGTCAAGGTTGGGTCTGGTCTCCTCCTCTCCTCCTTTCTCCTCTGGTTTCCTAACATCTACCCATTGAGGACCCTGGAGCCTCTAATTATATGAGCCACAGGGAAAAAAAAAAACCTTGAGTGGTTCCTGGGCCTGTGGCCACAGCCAAAATCTAAGTGGGGCAGGACCAGCCTGGGCAAGAGGATTAATGGCAGTGATTGAATATTTTATAAGTGGAATATTGTATATTTTCCAAAATCAAATGGAATGTCATTTTTCCCCTAAGAGAGATGGGGGGATGTCACTGCCCTCATTTCCCATTCAAACCGTATATCCATGCCAAACAAGATGAATGATCTTCCAGTGAAGCCAGGAGAAAAAAAAGGATCCTTCCTCTCTGCCTATCCTGTCAGCCTGGCCTTACAGAGCCAGTAGTTAAATCCACTGTCGACTAGATCACTCCAATATCCATGACAATGGTGTGGTCTCTGCATCCCTCAAAGATTACATCTCAAGGCCACAGACTTCATCTTAAGTTTCCAGAGCATCAGGTTTGGAGAAGTTCTTAGATCTTCCTCACATTCTTAAACCAAAGTCTTGTTTCTTTAGGAATGCCTTTCTTTGGGCTAACTGAAGTCGATCTTAATGCAACAGTAGGTCATGGCCTCTAAATGTTTATTTGCATAAAGAATAAAATGTAACTGCCTCCCTCCTTAGGAGAGAAGTTCTTTGCCTATTCTTGATATCAAAGTCTTAGGGACTGAACTGATTCTAACCCATCCTCTTTAATGCATTATTGGCTTGTGCAAATGGAACTATTTGATTAGCACTGAAATAGTGAGAGGCCCCTTTCTGTCTCTGTGCCCTATTCCATGCTCCAAGGCCACCCACATGCTCTGCTACTTTACATTTGCCCTGCAATCTTTCATGCCAGTTGACTTTTCATCTCCAAATCCCTTTTCACATTAAACACAAACCCACACACTCTGTCCCATTTTCCTTTGAAATAAATCATAAGCCCATGCCAGAAACGACTCAGGGTGTTCTCTGGAATTTGTAAACAGCATTAAAGTCTTGTGGGAAATGTCACAGAGTGTTGGCCTGAATTTATTAAGTAATTTCTCAGCTTAAAATATATCTTTCCAGCCTGCTGTCTGACAACATTTACCTCTAATGGAATTTTATCCACTCTTGATCACTAAGCACACTCCCATCCGAGAGAGAGCAGATGCACAAGTTTCTCCTCCTTGGCTCTCAAACACACCAGCCATATCCCCACCTTCCAGAATCTGTTTGGAGTTTTAGGAGTGTCCAACTCTCTGGATTTCTAGGGGTGTTGGTGTGCTATCACATGGTAAATATATAACTATAACTGATTTTTTCATATATTTTATTGTAATTAACAGAAGGATTACATTATATTCACCAGATAGAAGGTGCATTACTTCACAAACATTGATACCCTTTCTCATGTCTTGGTCCCCATTTCCCTCCCCCCATCTCCACCCCTCATCTTGTTTTCCCCCCTTCCCTAACCTATTTCAAATAACCAAATAAGCATATATACAATATATCAGATAACAAGGTAAAATACTGTAACAATATGAGATAACCAAGGGACAGCAAAAGAAATGAGAGCTACATAAACATTAAGGACAACAATCGCTCATTATATGGCTTTTATAACTGATTTTTAAGTATTATTACCAGCCACATTCAGTTCATACCAGTGGGAAGCTCCGCAAATGTCTCCCCAAATCTTCACCAGGCCCAGTCTCCTCTTACTAGCCCCTGCCCACACCCCCACTTCACCTTTCTATACTGTTACACTGGGGAGCATCTGAATCTTTGGGAGATACACTCAAGCCATCTCTAAAACATAGCACTGTCTAGGATCATGGGGCCCAGGGTGGATGGGGGAGAGCACAACTAGGATGCCAACTCTGTGTAATTTCAAACAAGCACTCATGTTATTTACACTAACACTGTGGCATATGGAAAAAAAGTTTTAAACAAGTCATCCAAGCCTGACTTTTCTTCTTCAATCAATTTTCATCTTTAAAACTCTCTGCTATAGAAATGTTGGCACCATCTATGGGTGATTTTGACCTCTGCTTATAATCAGTCAGTTGAATTACACATTTGTAAAGAATAACTGTTTTGTACAAAATTAAAATAGGGAGAGGAAACAATGAGGCTGTCATTTATGGCCTTCCAAGATCCATCCCAAGCACTTCTGTCCTCTATCAGAGACCTCCAGCCTGTTAGGCTCCAGGGCCTGTCCTTCTCAGGGCAGGGAGAGTTTCAGCACTAACCACAGCATCTGTCAGGGCCTGAATCAGCCACAGTACTCTAAACTCATGTAATTAATTCTAAGCCTGTCACAACATTGAATGTCAGTTTTTCTCTACTCTGCAATATAGGATAAATACTACAGCATGTTGGGGGAAAAAATCCAGACCCTAAAATTGCACAGAGTAGGCATCCCAATCTTGTTATTGATTTACACTTTCTGTCTCTGTCTGTCTCTATTCCTCTGCCTCTGTGTCTCTGTCTGTCTCTGTGTTTCTGCCTGTCTCTGTCTCTTTCTGTCTGTCTGTCTGTCTATCTGTCTGTCTCTCTCTGTCTCTCTCTCTGTCTCTCTCTCTGTCTCTCTCTCTCTGTCTCTGTCTGTCTGTCTGTCTGTCTGTCTGTCTCTCTCTCTCTCTCTCTCTCTCTCTCTCTCTCTCTCTCTCTCTCTCTCTCTCTCTTTCTCTCTCTCTGATTTTGGACAGTGTTACAATTTAGACATGGTTTGAGTATATCTCCCAAAGATATATATGCTGGAAGCCTGGTTCCCAGTATAAGAGTATTGAAAGGTAGGGGACTCTTAAGGGCTGTGGGGCCTACAGAAATAAGTTAGTCCTAGCCAAGCATGTAATTATAAAATAACCAGACTGGACCCTCTTGTCTCTTCCTTCCTACCTTGTCAGGTAACTTCTCTGAGTGTATGCCTATTTCCCCTCTACTTCTCTCCATGATAAGGTAGAGTCCGAGAGCCCTCCCCAGATGCCAGCAGCATGCTATTCAGATTTCTTGCCACTATAACTATGAACCAAAAACACATTTTTTTCTCTATATATTATCAGAGTCAGCTATTCCATTACAGCAGCACAAAAGGGACAGATTACTTAACCACTCTCTATTCCAGTTGCCTTATCTATATAATGGTAATAATGCCAGTGCCTACCTCATAGGGCTATTCTGAAATTTTAAATATTATATATACTGCATGGGCTGTCTGGTTATTATTCTTAAATAATTATTCATCATCAATAGTATTATTTGTGATTGTTTAAGATGCTTGCTAATATATTTTATCCTCTGCCTGGCATATAGCCTTTGTTTCTTCTTCTTCTTCCTTCTTCTTCATCTCCTCCTCCTCTTGCTCATTTTATTCCAATTGGATATGCTGGTTTTATCTCTGTAAGCTATTGTCTGGTGACTAAGAAGAGGCTCTGTAGCTGGCCTTCTGTGCTGAGACACAGCCCACATTAGCCTCCAAATGGATCTCTCTTCCTTGTACACCTGCTTTGATGAAAGAAACTTCAGCTCCCAAGGAATTTGCATTCGGAAATAGAATGTTAAAAACTGCCCACCCTGCCTTCTCTCCCCCCACCAAAAAAAAAGGCTAGACAAGCCAGCAGCCCTCAGGGTGGGAGGGATCAGAACCAAGGAATCTGAAGGTCTTAGTGAAAACTGACATGAGTTTCAAATAGTCAAAGTCAGATCAAATAGGAAAGTGACTGTTAATTGGATTACAAAAAATACCTAAAATACAGTAAAAAATAAGATATCTGAAAATTTATATATTGTATTATATATGTTATAAATGCATTAAAGTCCCAACCAACACAGAGTTAAACTATGAACAAAATTTGAAATTAAAAAGTTTCTGCCCACCCCCTCTTCAGTTGTGGGTCTTGAAGTTAGGGCCTGGACACTGTCCTTGAGCTCTTTTTGCTCAGTACCAGCACTCTACCACTTTAATCCACAGCTCCACTTCCAGTTTTCTGGTGGTTAATTGGAGATAAGAATCTCGGGGACTTTCCTGCCTGGGCTGGCTTTGAACCGTGATCCTCAAATCCCACACTCCTGAGTAGCTTGGATTACAGGCGTGAGCTACCTGGGCCCAGGTTCAAAAGTATTTTTGTTAGAAAAGTTTGTTTTGTTCTAGAACACATGTACTATTTGAGTATGTCTTTTCTCTGTTCTAAGAATATACCTACTAAATACATGGAGAAAGCAGAGGTGCATGCCAAAAAAGTTTCCTTGGGGTTCCTTTCTCACTGGACTCAGACAGGGTCAATAATCACAGCTTGTCCTATTTGACAACATCACCTCAAACACATTATAATTATTTGACTGCAAATTTCCTCACATTTTAATTGGGGAAGATGGGAAGGTGGGAGATACACTTATTTTCTTGAGATTCACCAATTTTTCTGAGTTTATTTTCAGACTCACAGTAGGCTGGTTATATGTATTCCAACTTCATTCCCCTTTTAGTGGAGAGGATGGCTTTCTCACCTTTTAACTGAAGTCTACAGGATATTTTGAGCAGTTGGAAAACAAAATGAACCATCCATTTATTTTGTTTGCCTCATGCTTGGTATTTTTAAGTAAGTGTAAAGAATTATGAGATAGTTTAAAGTGTATATTCTCCCTCTTAAACTCTGATTAAGCAGCAGAATTAGAGAATGTTCCTACATGTCTAGACAAATGCTCAGGCAGCAGCCACACAGAAAACAAGACTATATTCTGAACAGGCAAAATGAGAAAGCCTAACCTGAAGTCCATGTCCTCTTCAGGGCTTTAAAAATTCACCAGTTAATGAGCAAAACTACAGAAACAACAGAGAGCAGGAAGACAGAAAAGAAGGTCAAATGCAAACTGGCCAGAGCTGAAAATAAACCTAGGATTAATTATAAATGAATTAAACCTACCAGCTCAAATTAAAAAGCCAATTTTACACTTGACATTTTACAAGTATTTTTATTAGTTCCCATTTTTATGTATGTGTGTATGTGCTCTCAGAGATTATTCTATTTGTCTTTCTTAACACTCATTAAGAAATTCCCAATTCTTTGGGGAAAAAAAATATGTGATACATCCTATGAGCAGAGCTGGTTTTGCAAGTCATGGGCCTGGAAAATTGTTCTAAAATCTTGATCTATGGCAGAATCACTGGGAGTTTGGGCAACAATGCAGAATGGCGATATAATGTATACACATTTCAGTTGACTCTGAGAACAACTACAGCTTCAGAAATATCACCCCAGAAAACAGCTTCCAAAAATGGCTCTTCCTTCCTTCCTGCACCACCTGAGCCACATAACTGCTCTTTAGAGCTTTCACTCTCTCTGTCTTTGATGTATCATACTTAGGAATGCATTAATATACAAGGGAAGTTATCAGGCTAATGTGAAGAAGCCCTTAAGATGCTATCCTGACCCTCAAGGCACTTACTTGGGAAACCAAATAGAAATAGGAAAGGCAATTGGAAGTGAATTATTAATACAAGACACCTGGGGGTGAGATTGTCATATTTTGGCACATGCGGAGGAGTTCATACAGTGAAAATGCAGGCTGTAGTGCCAGAGCAAGCTTTGTGATACAAATGACAAGCACATGGGGGTGAATAACAGAGTGAGAGAAGGTCACAACTTGACTTGCAGAGCAATAATCAGGGTATCTCTCCATGTAGTACTAAGATGCTAATTAAAATTACCTTTGGTTCCCACAGGCACTATCTAGTTAAAGCTCAAGAAGAGGAGTTTAAAAAAATCCCATAAAATTTAGTATCAATTTAATTTTTATTCATTGTGAATCAATGCAGAAACCAGAATAGAGCTAGCACATAGTTGCTGACTGTGTTTTGGAATCAGGACACATTCTTGGCTCAAATCAGAAAGGTGATAAAATGAAAGAGAAGGTCCCAGGTCTTTGCTCCCACTGGTGGTTGTAGTTCTGTGTTTTGTGTGTGTGTGTGTGTGTGTGTGTGTGTGTGTGTGTGTGTGTGTGTGTGTGTCCATGCAGGAATGGCTCCAAGAACAGGAAGTTGGCAAAACCCAGTGACTTATGTAGGAAAGTCAAATCTATAGCATAGACAAGGGGTATGTAACAGAACCATCCTCAGATATGGGTGACCAGGACCGCTGTCCTTAGCACCTGAGAGATTCTTGTGATATTCTCTCTTATATCCCTGCTTACAAGTGAGGAGTCCATAGGGTACAGAGACATGCTCAGCCAGAGCCTCTCTCCTAAGATGGTACGCTGGCATGTGAGACACTGGAAACCCCTGCATCTCTCATGCCTCTTCCCTAGGTCCATATCCCAAGGTAGAGACTATTCCCAGGCCTAGAAGTATGAATAGAGAGTGACCAAGTAGGGAAAATTCATGAGGGATGGGTGAGAGAGAATGGAATCAACAAAGAAAAGGAAAAGAAGACTGCTCATAGGAACTTAATTTCCATGCTTACCTGGGCTGTGAAAATAGTTGGAATGGAGCTGTGACATCCTCCTCTTCATTCTATTTGCAAATACTAAGTGTGAGAAGTCATATTACATGGAAGTTTACACATCCATGGGAATGGCAACAGTCTACTCCATCCCTGTGGAAGGAATAAAACTCTCTGTTCTCTGATTCCAATGACTTCTGTGATAAGTGAGATTGGAAAATGTCTGAAAATGCATAACTCAGCCCTTACAACATCACTGTTTCTCCTCCTAGTAGTGATCAGGAGGCTCAAGGTTATGCCTCCCTCCCCCACCCCTGCATCTGCACTTGCTGTGGGTCTATTTGCAGATTTCAGGAAAACAGAGCACAAAGGTTGCATCTGGCCATAGGTCTAATGTTACCCTCCATGTTAGCAGCTCTCTGGTTGTCTTTGCACAGCCAGCCCATGCATGTGCAGCTGGACAAGCAGCTCTAGCAATGCCAAGTATGAAATGCATCATGGAGCCTGAAGGAGAAAAGGAGATAGGAAACAGTTTAGGAGCGACAACCATCAGCACAAAGGATGAAGAAGCACTGGGAACAACTTGTAAAGAGCAACCTGGATGGTAGCAGTTGAGGAAAACAAGTTTTTCTGGAGAGAGCACAAGAAATGACTGCAATACGAAGTAGAAGTTTGGAAAATGTTACCAGTGGGATTGATTTAACCTGAGTCATGGAGCAAAGCAAGAAAATGTTCCAGAGAACCCAAAAGGATTTCCAAGGCCTGTTTCAAAAATGAGGACTGGATTCTCAAGAACAGTCCTGTGATTCCAAGGACCCAGAATGGCTGAAAATCTAAAGCTAATCCTGTAACTGAAGCTTGGGCATGCTTGTCTTGTCCAAATGAGACCACATTGCTTACCTACCTGGAGTTCTTCCCACTCTGAGATAAGAGGTGGGTGGGTGTAGCTGTCAGAACAGCATGTTTTTGATGCTTTGGAGCCATTGATGTAGCCACAGTGGAGAGCTGGGCCACAAGCTTAGTCTCAAAACAAGAATGATTTTCCTAGTTCCTATAGCTAGAGGCCATGAAGGCAGCCAGAGGGGACAGGCATGTCATGCCAGATGCTCAGTCTTTTCATGTGTACTTTTATTTATCCAAATTAAACAACTGTTTGGCAGGATGGATGGTTGACTTTTGTTTAGTTTGGCTTAGAATTTCCTGATCTTACTTTGACTTAATTGAAGCACCTTAACCTATCATAAAAACCAACTACACATTTGGAATGGTTTGTGCCCAAAAATAGAAATATGAATTAATATAACAAAGACATGGAAGATGTGGAAATGGAAAACAAAATGAAATCATTAAATGGTGTTGAGGCAGGACAGATTAGGGAAAATGGGGCATAGTAAGCAGCAGTCTAAAATTCAAAATCTTACCTTAAGCCAAATATAGGAGACTGATCTTCACCATGAATTTTCCCTTAAGATAAACGGCCCAAAGTCAGTTTAGGGGAAAATGAGGCAGGAGAGATTAGGAAAAATGTGGCCTGGAGAATTACATGCAAGAACCCAGGTACGAAGTATTTAGGAATACTATCTTCTTTGCTTCTAAATACACTCTTTCTGAGAGACAACAAGATACATTTCTTTTTTTCATATATTTTTATTGTGATTAGTAGAAATGTTACATTATATTTGCCAGATAGGAGGTGCATTAATTCACATACATTGATACCCTTTCTCATGTCTTGGTCTCCATTTCCCTCCCCCCACCCCAACCCCTCATCTTGTTTTCCCCTATTCCCTATCCAATTTCAAATAACCAAATACAAATATATCCAATATATCAGATAACAAAGTGAGATACTGTAACAATATGAGATAACCAAGGGACAGCAAAAGAGATGAGAGATAACATAGTACATTAAGGACAACAATCATTCATTATATGGCTTTTGTTTCTATATCCTAGAGGTCCTTTCATTTAGCATCATACTATATGGCCTTATGTATCTAGGTTTTGCTCTATTGCAAATCTCTGCTAGGAGAGCCCAAGGTTTCTACTGATTATGACAAATGAGGGAAACCATTGAGCCTATGTTCCTTTGAGTCTGGCTTACTTTACTTAATATGATTTTTTCTAAGTCTTTCCATTTCCTAACAAATGGAGTGATGTCATTCCTTCTGACAGCAGCATAGAATTCCATTGTGTAAAAATAACACATCTTGTTGATTCACTCATCAACTGAGGGAAATCTGGGTTGGTTCCATATCTTTGCTATGGTAAATAGTGCTGCAATGAACATGGTTGTGCTAGTGGATTTAGTATGTCCTTGTTTCTGGACAATTGGGTAATGCCTAGTAGTGGAATTGCTGGGTCATAGGGGAGCTCTATGTTTAGTCTTTTGAGGAACTGCCATACTGCTTTCCATAGTGGTTGAATGAGTTTGCACTCCCACCAACAGTGTAGTAGTGATCCCTCCTGGCCACATCCCCTCCAGCATCTGTTGTTATTAGTTTTCTTGATCCTGGCCATTCTAACTGGAGTGACATGGAATCTTAGAGTTGTCTTGATTTGCATTTCTTTTATGACCAGAGATGTTGAGCATTTCTTCATGTGTCTATAGGCCATTTTTGTTTCTAACAAGATACATTTCTTATTTTAAGGATAAGCATCTGTTTTATGGCAGGATGCATTCTTTCCTGGAAGGAATGCCCATGCATTAAAGAGTGAGTCACAAACAGTGTGGAAGACAACAGTCAGGAACTAACTCAGAAAGTGTAACAACACCAAGAGTGTCTCCCTTTGAGTACCCATAGTATGCCAGTTAGCGTGCCTCTGCCTTTCTGCTTGCTGGCTTACTCAATAAAGCTCTTCCAAGTTTTCTTATAATTGTGACTTGTCCAGAAATTCTTATTCTGCAATCAAAAAGACTCTAAGTGAAGGATTTCTACTTTTAAAGGAAAACTTCACCTGGACCCAGTGGCAGCATCATTCAATAGAAGAAATTTTAGATGGAAAAAAAAGATACTGAATAGGGAGGGAGACAATTTTTATAAAAGAAGGAAGGAAGGAAAGGAGGAAGGGAGGAAGTTAGAAAGGAAGGAAGGAAGGAAGGAAGGAAGGAAGGAAGGAAGGAAGGAAGGAAGGAAAGAAGGAAAGAAGAGAGGAAAGGACCTCAGCAAGCTTTCCCCCTCCCCTCCCCTACCAGTGGCCACCACCCAAGAGAAGGGTCTTCCCATAACCCACGCCAGCCCTCCTACGAGCTACCATGCAGGGGAGTGTATGGGTCCTGCCATATCTCAGGCCAAACAGGAGAATCTGGCCTGTTTCAAACAAACCAATCATGAGCCCAGGCCAGACCACCATACTATGGGCACTGCCCTGGAGAAGGTCTGCCTGCTTCAAACACACCAATCATGATGGGATAGATTGCCTGAAGGGAGGGGAGAAAGGTGAGAATGGGGGCAACATAAAGCAACAGCCTAGACCACAAGCCAGGAAAACTGGTTCTGGATCTCCATGCTCACTCTTCTGAATGGCCTTTACATTCTCTTTACTAAAGAAACTCTTTAAAACTGTGCTCATCATCCCTGGTTTTATTTCTATGCTAGCAGAGAACGAGAACCCACTATAGCCATGTATGCTTGATCAGGAGAGAGAAAGGAAGGGAGGGAGGGAAACAAGGAGAAGGGAAAGAATGGAGGGAGAGGTGGAGGGAGAGAGAGAGGGAAGAAGAGAGGCAGGGGGAGGGGGAGGAAAGGTACATAGGAAAGGGAAGGAGTAGAAAGAAATATGCAAGGATGGAAAATGAGAGGAAAGTAATTGAGTGCATACATAGGGAGTAGAGAAAGGAAAGGGAAAATAAATGTATTGTAACTAAAAATATCCTCATCTGCATGAAACAAGATATTTGCATTTCATTCAATGTCCTTCTGGTTGTTTTGTTTTTAAAAAGCGACTGAGAATGTCAAACAGCTGTTTTATAGCTTCTGTCACTTTGTCAAAGCTGGCCTGTACAGCCTGACTGTAGGCAGACCAGACAGCTGTGCCGAGGGCTGGGCACTCAGGGAGCAGATGGGACAAGACTGCAAGCAGTACCCCAAGGATCAGTGCCTGGTGTCCATCCCTCACCTCAGAACCAAGGCTCAGAACCAGGATCCCTGGGAAGGTTGCTGGGAAGAGGAAAGCACCTGCAGCACCATTTCTCTTTTATGTTATGATAATATTCTTTCAGTAGAAACCCCACAAAATTCTAAGTCAGGTGATATAAACTTAGGCCCACACGGTCCTAAACTCACTGTTTCATCTCTGGAAAATCTGTTTCTCCATTTGTAGAATAATGATAATATGCCGCAGGGCTTTACAGAGATTAAATGAGATAATAATGTGATATAGAGACTAAAATAGACTAGGCCTTCAATAAAGACATCTGAAACCAATACCGTGGGTGCCAGTGAAGCCAAGATCTAAGGAGCAGTGTTCAAAGCCAGCCCCAGACAGTGACTCCATGAAACTCCAATTAACTTCCCAAAAAGCCAGAAGTGGAGCTGTGACTCAAGTGGTAGACCACTTGAGCAAAAAGGTAAAGGGACTCAGCCTAGGCCCTGAGTTCATGTCCTAGTACTGGCACACACACACACACACACACACACACACACTCGCACATGCACAATCATATTTGCAAAAAACCAGGTCAGATGATGGATGGATAAATCATAGATGGATGATAGAGGTAGAGGTGAAGACAGAGATTCAAAAGACCTTCAAATGAACTTTTGGTTTCTGAGAAAGGTAAGAAACATGTCACACTCCCTTTCCATCCTCCTACTCCGACAGTAGCAAGACCACTCAGAAATCACGCACTTGACTCTCTCTTCACTTCCCTCCCAAATCCACCCTCACTAGGAGATTCTTCACCCTGCCCAGCCTGACAAAAGAGCTGTATTCCAACAGAGTGAGGGACCATGCAGATGACAGCTCTTCCTGGAAGAAAATTTGATATAATCTGGGGATTTCCATCACACAATGGCCTATCCCCCCCAGAAGTACTGAACTTTGTGGTATGTTATATTGGATGGAAAGGAAGACAACAGGAAGGAGATGAGGTGAGAATCTCCATAGCAACAAGAGTAAAAGGGAAGAGGGCAGCTGGCCTGTCTCTCTCTATCAAGGTCTAAGGTCAAGGAATCTGAATTAGGAGCCTTTCCTTACAAGACCATGGTAGTGGACCAGCTCATGTGCATTTTCATCTTCATCATTCTCCCCCTACAGCAGAAGAGCCCAGAATATGGAGGAAAATACCCTTCTCCCCTTCCATCAACACTTGACCTGATAGCCTACAAGTACAGCTCTGGCCTGGCCTGCTTCCAGAAGGTCATGGAGCCCAGCTCTCCTCACTACCTACACCAGGCCCATCTACAACCCTCAGAACCTAAACATGAGGGTCCGAAGTTATATGCTGAGCTAACAACCGGTAAAATAAAATATATTACAACTTCATACCTTGACAAAAACACTGTCATAAGCTGGAAAGTTTAAATTTAGAATTCTCGGGCTCCTTGCAGTTGGCACTAGCACATAGAGCTTAGGGAAAAAAGAATGCTAGCCCATAACCTACCCTACCTCTTCCTAGGCTGTCAGGGAACTGCAGGCTCCCAAATAGAAAAGGTAGCAGAGTATGTCTTCCTAGCCCCAAGGATCCTTGCCCTCTGAGAAGAGTTATGGTTGAAATGGGATCAGCAGGCAGACCCAGGACAGGGTTCTCTGGCTCTCAACATCCCAGGGAATATACCTGTTTCCATGACAGGCAAGACAGATCCCCACCATTTCCCTGGGTTTGCTCACTTCCTGGCCTTCACTCCCAGCCACAGTTTTGCCAGCTTTAGACAGACGCACAGAAGCACTTAGGTCCAAATCTCTTGTGGGAAGTCAGAGAACAGAAAGGAGGCAGGGCTGATTTGGAGCTAGAATTCCTAGGGCTGATCCCATTGTTAGACAGGCCCCCCACTAGAGTTAATGGAGTGATTCTGCTGTGCTTTTCACAGTGTTGTGGCTCTTAATAGGCTCCCCTGGTGGGCTGCTCAGGGCCCACGCTGCCTCTGAGCAGCTGCTGTGTTGAGCTAGGGAGCAAGAGAGTTCATTTTCAGACCACGTGCCTGTCCCTGTCGCCTTCTTGGGAAGCCATCACAGCAAGTCCTGGAACAGACTCCTGAGGAGACATCACAGTTTAGTGTAATTCGTCAACTATACAGCTGCAGCCTGGAAAGGAAGGGACCCAAAAAAACAGCTAGTGCCAAGCTGTTCAGGAATAGCAGGAGGCTTTCCCAGGCCAGCAGAGCCCCAGGCCAGACTGAGCCCCAATAATGGTGAACAGGGCCCCTCCTCACTGGCACAGACTTCACCTCCAATCTGTCCTGCTCCTCAAAACACTCCTCTGTCCGGCGTTCCTGCTAGCCCTGAAGCAGCTGCAGACTGGAAACTCAGAGAGAAAGCTGGTCTTCAGAGTGAGGCAGGCTGGGTGAGGCCCCTGCCTTGGCCCCAGAGTGTATGATCTCAGCTCTGTAAGCCTCTGTCTGTCCACCTGTGACATAAAAACTTCCTGACTCCAGATCTGACATTCACCCAGGGCTGTGCTGGATAGTAAAATACTGGAAGGTTTAGTAACAAGCACTAACTCTCTAGATCCACGTCACTGACATCTTATAGGGTGTACACGCACAGCCTCCACCCAGACACACTGCGACAAGAACTGTGGGGAAGAGACCCAGTCGTCTGTTTGAACAAGCTAGCCACATGATTCTGATGTGGTATTAGGGTGAGTACCTGAGCCAACCCCACTCTCCTCCTGATGGCCTTCCCCAGTCTTCCCACCAGGACTTCCCAGAGCACTTCATGATCCAGCACTAAAAGGCTCACATCTAGCACAGAAGAGGCCTCCAGCTTCCCTGCCCAGCTATCTCCATTCTGTGTGGTCAGTGCCCACAATGACTTACTAATGACTGTGTGAGTGTTTTTAACATCAGCCCTGTCTGCCCAACACCCCCAGGGTAGTTGTGATTATGTCAATAGAAAGTGAGCAAGGCCTATAGGATGGAGTGTGGATTACCCAGCATGAAAAGAACATTCAGGTGGTGGAAAACACCTTGATGTTATTTCAGGAGTTCCTGTTATTCTTTGTAACCTCTGGGTGCACAGCCCTGTCCACAGTCAGTTTGTCCTTTCTCTCTTTTCTTTTTTTTCTTGCTTGTCCTAGGGCTTGAACACAGGGTTTGGGCATGGCCCTTGAGCTTTCTCAAGGCTAGAGCTCTACCAGTTGAGCCACAGCATCCCTTCTGGCTTTTTCTATATATGGGGTATCCAGGGATAGAATGCAGTGCTTCATGCATGCTAGGCAAGCACTCTACCACTAGGCTACAACCCAGCCCCAATTTGCCCTTACGGTGGAGTTTAGGTTTGGATCTTTTTTTTTAATTAAAGAATTTGTTAACATTGATTTTTACATCACATTTCAAATGTCATGTTTAACAAACAAGTATTCAAGAAGGGAATCTCTATATATTATCACTGGCATTTAGGTTTTAGAACGTAATTAAAATTAAGCTGAGGATTTGTATGTCATAGATACATATTAATCTATGTAATAAAACATTATGTCTATAGAGTATTAGCCCATCATAGATTTTTGTGTCTATGTAGTTATATTTATATCTCCAAGACCATGTCCATAACATTGGGTACCCAAATATTAAATCATTGCTCTTGTACTGTTTGGATAGGTCTCACAATATAGCTCAAGCAGCCTCAAACTCACAACCCTCTTGCCTTACTTCCTGAATTGATTACAGGCATGCATTACACACATGTTGTACTCTCAGTTGGTTGGCTTTTTAGCAGGCTACTTCTTTTTTTTATTGTAATTAGTAAAAGGGTTACATGGTATTTGCCAGATAGAAGGTGCATTAATTCACATATATTGATACCCTTTCACATGTCTTGGTACCCATTTCCCTCCCCCCCCACACCCCCCACCCGTCTTGGTTTTCCCCCCTTCCCTATCAAATTTCAAATATCCAAATACAAGTAAATTCAATATATCAGATAACAAAGTGAGATACTATACCAATACAAGATAACCAAGGGACAGCAAAGGAGATGAGAGACAACATAGTACATTAAGGACAACACTCATTCATTATATGGCTTTTGTTTCACTATCCTGGAGGTCCTTTCAATTAGCTTCACATTATATGGCCTTATGTATCAAGATTTTGCTCTGTTGCAGATCTCTGCTAGTAGAGCCCAAGGTTTCTACTGATTATGACGAATGAGGGAAACCATTGAGCCTAAGTTCCTTTGAGTCTGGCTTACTTCACTTAATATGATTTTTTCTAAGTCTTTCCATTTCCTAACAAATGGGGCGATGTCATTCTTTCTGACAGCAGCATAGAATTCCATTGTGTACAAATACCACAACTTGTTGATCCACTCATCAACTGAGGGACATCTAGGTTGGTTCCATATCTTTGCTATGGTGAATAGTGCTGCAATGAACATTGTTGTGCTAGTGGATTTAGTATGTCCTTGTTCCTGGGTGGTTGGGTAAATGCCAAGTAGTGGAATTGCTGGGTCATAGGGGAGTTCTATGTTTAGCCTTTTGAGGCACTAGCAGGCTACTTCATAGAGCAGTTATAGGTGCACAGCAAACCTGAATAGCAAGCAGGGAGAGTTTCACCTCCCTACCGCTCCCCTAAGCACAGCCTCCTTCACTTTCAACATAATTCACCAGAGTGATACCATTTTTTTCCAATCTACAAATGACATTGACATGTCATTATCACCCAGAATCTATAGCATGTATTAGGGTTCCCTTATGGTGTTGCACACATATGGACTTTGTCAAATATAAACCAGCACATACTACTATTATGGCCACATACAAGTAGCTTGTCTGCCCTCAAATCTCTCTGTGCTCTATCTGTTCATCTCTCTCTCGCCCTAAAGCCCTCAAAACCACTGACCTTCTCACTGTGTCCATAATTTTGCAATTTTTCAAATGTCATATGGTTTGAAATCGCACAGTTTATTGCCTTTCCGTGTTTTTTTTTCATTTAGTAATATGCACTTCACTTTCTGCCTCATCTTTTCATGGTTTGATGGCTCATTTCAGCACTGAATAATATTCCACTGTCTGGATGTACCCCAGTTTATCCATTCACTTAATGAAAGACATCTTAGTTGCTTCCAAGTTTTGGCAATTATGACTAAAGCTACTATCAATATTTGAATGCAAGTTTTTGTGTGAACATAAATTTTCGACTCACTTGGGTAAATACCAAGGAATGCAATTACTAGATTGTATAAGAATGTTTAGATTTGTAAGAAACCACCAAATCATCTTCCAAAGTATCATTTTATATTTCTACCAGCAATGAACATTCCTGTTGCTACACAACTTTAATGGTATTTGGTGTTGTCAGTGTTGTGGAGTTAGGCCATTCTAGTAAGTATGTGGCAAATCTTCTTTTAAGGTACAATTCCTGGATGGCATTAATTAAGATGCATTCTTCTCATACACTGATATGTTGAATTGAGACTCCTTTATACAACTATTTAAGGAGAATAAATAATAATAATAATTTACAATTTCCTACTGATATATGATAAGAACCTCTCGTACGCTTTTTTTGCATATTTGTAAGGGGCTGTTCAGATCTTTTGCCTACTTTTTAGTCTGTGTATTTTCTGATTGTTGGGCTTTAAGATAAAATATTTGTCTTTTGAAAATATTTTCTCTTATAGGATGATTTGCCTTTTCTTCTCGAAGTTTGTTCATTTGCTTTTAATATTTTGTTTTGCTTTTAGTAGGATAAAGGACATGGAAAATTGCCTCTGCCTTCTCAAGGTTCACTGAAATAAACTGACAATAATTCAATAGGAGAAAAACATTAAGACTTATTAATGTGAGAAGGGAGAGAATGGAATGGGGGAAATCAGACAAATGTTGTAACAGGTACTTGAAAGCTGCTTTGCTACAGATCACTAACTTGGAACTGTGAATTTAGTAAAAGCAGGAGAGAAGTCTCCATGTTGTACTCATCTCTAGCTATTCTCTCTGCAGTTACTTTGCAATCATCATGGGTTCCAGAAAGGACAGAGTTGATCAATAACATCATCATGACAAGAGACTGAAATGACCCCTAAGTAACAGAAGAGTCTGGCAAGACACCCTTACCCCTAAAAATAATGAGGCTAATACTTCAAAAAATGGGGGGGGGGACAGTAAACTCAGGGCCTAAGCACTGTCCTTGAGCTTTCTCAAGGGTGGCACTCTACCACCTGAGCCACTTCTGGCTTTTCTGTGTGTATGGTACCAGGGTATTGAACCCAATGCTTCGTGCATGCTAGGCAAGCACTCTACCCCTAGGCCACACTCCCAGCCCACCAATTACTTTTATACACCCTGGACCTTTATATACCCAGGACTCATGGGAACAATATTGCTACCTTCAAACAATGACAGCTAGAATAGCCTCTCCAGAACCCTCAGAAAATAAAGACTGGAATAATGGTCATTGCGGCACCACCTGGCCTATTGTGGACTTCCAGACACCTGCTGCTACCTCTCAACACTGGAAACACCTGGAACAGGGACAAAAGCCCCTTTTGTCTATTTCAGCCTGTAACTCATGTCTGTCCCAAGGATAGCTGGAGATGAACTGAAGTACTTCTTTCCCATGGCTGTGTGTGCCACATAATCTATCTTTTCCTGCCTTCACCATGTCTCTTTATTTGGTATATTGGAGTAAGTGATTCTACCTGACATGTAGAAGGCCAGGAGTGTGGGCCTAGGGCTTGAAACTCCAGTTTTAGCATGATTACTTTCCCTCACTTAATATTCTTCAGAACTTACATACCCTTTTTTCTATAGGGAAAAGAGAAAATAGGAAATGTAGACAATTGCACAGATTTGCAGAGGACTATTAGGGGACTGAATTGTTCCTCAGATGGTTTCTGGAATATGAATGAACCCAAAGATTCAGAAAAGACAGAGACATTATCTTGTAGAGGAAGCCTGTCCAGGTGTGGCTACATTCTGCCACCTGCTTTTCAGAGATAAATAAGAGGATTACCTGGGTAAGATAGAAATCTGCTCTCAAACCTGCTCTCTGCAGATTTGGGTTTGGGTTAAGAAGAGCAAGAATGCTTTAAGAACTTTTGTTTTTCTTATCAAATTTCTTAGCATACTAAAAAAACTAGTGCCATATTTTCAGAACACTCCTCTGTAAGCAGTAGTAAAGAGACACGGGATAAAAATGATGAATACTTGGGGAAAGACAAATGTTTATATTTTATTCTATAATTCCCTATCATGAAAGTCTTCTAAAGTCTAAGAATATAGGCGAAATATCCCTAACAAAGCCCTAGATTCTGGCCCTTCATTCCCACCCAGCCCCAAAGACAAAGTTCTGCCGTTAGGTAAGTAAGTCCCTCACCAAATTCTCCAGAACACCTTTCAGCTGTAATAGACAAATGACCAGAGTTTCTTAATGCCTTAAGAGCCACTAATCTCTCTCCGAATTTGATTAAAGCTACAGGCCTCTGCCCATAAACATCTCCTGGTGTTCTTGAACTTCCTAATTTCCTGTCACCATTTGGTGACGTATTAAGAGGATCTGCTTGGGAGTGGGGGAAGAGCCTGAGTTGCTAATAGAAATCCCAGTAGGAAAAAAAAAAAAAAGAAATCCCAGTTGGGTGTCCAAGAGCAACATAATAGCCATTTTCTTTTCAAACACTATCCAAGGAAGTGGATGCCAATGGCTCACACTCATAATTTTAGCTACTCAGGAAGTTGAGATTTGAGGATTGGCTTCAAGTCATCCCGGACAGGAAAATCTGTGAGATTCTTGGCTCTAATTAATCAGCCAAAGTCCAGAAGTACTAGGTGTCAGCTATTCAGGAGGCTGAGATCTGAGGATCATGGTTCAAAGCCAGACAGGGCAGAAAAGTTTGTGAAACTCATCTCCAATAAACTACTCAGAAAAAGCTGAAAGTTTTGCTGTGGCTCAAGGGGTAGAGTGCTAACCTTGAGTACAAAAAACCTCAGGAACAATACCCAAGCCTTGAGTTCAAGCCCCAGAACTGGCCAAAAACGTCCAGAAATGGAGTTGAAATTCAAGTAGCAGAATGTTAGTCTTGACCAAAAAAAGATAAAAGACAGTGCCAAGACCTTGAGGTCTAGCCTCCCTGCACAGGCACACATGCACACATGCACACACACACACACACACACACACATACACACACACCTATTTCACATTCACATAGCCTACATTAAAGCCTCCCAGGCCATTCCATAGTCATTACCTTGCTTTTGAGATTTACAGAGAAATCAAGAAGCACCAGGGCCAGAAGTTGAGGAAATAATTCAACCCTAGTTACACTGCCTCAAGCAACCCTAAACCAGCAAGAATGTTCTGTTCCCCCACCATCACACTTCTGTGAGAACAGCGCCCTCTTTCCAGGCCCCTCCCCAGGTATTCCACATCATTCATCTACCTAGTACAGCCCTCTAGCTGCTATCTATGGGCTTGCTTCATGGGGTATTCATGGTTCACACGAGATTAGA
Organism: Megascapheus bottae; assembly: GCF_031878675.1. Taxonomy (NCBI): domain Eukaryota; kingdom Metazoa; phylum Chordata; class Mammalia; order Rodentia; family Geomyidae; genus Megascapheus; species Megascapheus bottae. The sequence goes on from NC_143514.1 coordinate 21,504,937, forward strand.
GTTGGGAATATAGTGAAACATGAACAACATTAAGTCCAAAGGACTCTGTCAAGAAGAATAACAGCAGCTATTCCTTTGATTTCTTCTCCCTTTGCCTGGCACTCAAAATTGTAAAGAAAAGCTATACATATATATGATTAAAATCTTAGCTGTTAAATAATCTTTCTTCAAATTTACAAAACCCAGAACATCTGGTAAACCTCATATGACATCAAAATGGGTGCCACTTCTTCCTTGCTCTAGTCTTACGTCTAACACCAGCATGTGAATGGCTGTGAGGTTTAACATGCAGACAGGCAATATTATTGGGTGTCCAAAGAAGTAGCAAAACTAACCCTGAAAGGCCAACATCAACTGTCATGTTCTTAGCCAAGGTGGAAAAATAAAAGGTGACATAAGGTCCTAGATGATGAAGACCACACCGAGCAGTAGTCCTCCTTCCTGAAGGGCCTGCACCTCCTTTCTCTCCCTAAAATAATCATTAGGGGGTAGAGAGAGGGCCCGTGGCAGACAGCTTCCTCCCAACTTCTCAGCATCGAGAGACTGTGCTTAAAATCAACCTGGAAGAAAAAGTCCAAGAGATTCCATTTCTGAAATCAGCAAAAAGGCTGGACTGGTGGTTTGTCTCAAGTGGAAGAGCACCAACTGAGCAAGGAAACTGAGTGTCAGGCCCTGACTTCAAATCCCCAAAAATGGGAAAGAAAAAGAGGAACAGCTTGTTAACACTTTCAGAATCCTAGAGAAACTGGATACTTGCAAAGTAAAGGTATCTTCCTGTTCCTCCCCCCATCTAGGATGCAGTCCTGTCTTACTGGGTGAGCTCCCTCAACTCCTTGCATGGAGGAAGCACCTGCATACGAAAACTCAAGTATGGACTCCTGGCCTAATTTCCACAAAGAGGTAATTCTCCCTGGGGAGGGATCTCTCAGGCCATCTTTCCGGATCTCTCCCAAGTTCCTCCCACACCCACAGGCGTTTACATCACCCTTTTCCCTAAGAAAAAGACTCACTTCTGGGAACCAGCGGGTCACATCTGTAATCCTAGCTACTCAGGAGACTGAGATATGAAGATTATAGTGTGAAGCCAGCCCAGCTAGGAAAGTCCATGAGACTCTTATCTCCAGTTATTCAAAGAAAAAGCCAGAAATGGAGCTGTGGCTCAAATGGTAGAGCCTTAAGCAAAACAAGTTCAGCGTCAGGGCCCAGGCCCTGATTTCAAGCCCCCGAAGCAGAACAAGGAGGAGAAGGCAGAAGAGCAAGAGGAAGAGAAAGAGGAGGAAGAGGAGGAGGAGAAGGAGGAGGAGGAGGAGGAGGAGGAGGAGGAGGAGGAGGAGGAGGAGGAGGAGGAGGAGGAGGGAAGTGTGGTAGAGCAGACAGTAACTGAGAATGGCAGAGAGAAGGATCATTAACAGCTACTCAGGTATAAAGCTGCTGAGCCCAGAAGACTAAATTAGGTGTGAAATCCATCCTTAATGTCTTTTCAGAAGTTAAAGTCTTCCCATGCTGGATCCTCCCCCACCCCAGTTCAGGTAACCAAGGAGGCAGAAGAGGTGTGGCTGGAAAACCTTCAACTTAGGGTCAGTGAGGCTCCCCCTTCCCATACCAGCCCCTCTCTGCTCTCCTCACCTTTATTCCATCATCCATGCCTGTCCCACCTGCCTGTCACTGCTGCTGTGTCACATCCTGGAAGCATGCGCACGCGCACGCACACACACACACACACACACACACAGCTAAAAGTTGAAAGGGTATTCTTTGAACTCATTCCTTAGGTAAAGTGGTTTTTAGATATGGATGAATAAAGGCAATGAACACAGCTGTACTATCTACTCAAGAGGCTGATATCCTACTAAATATTTTGATTCAAAGTCTGCCTGGGCAGGAAAGTCTGTGGAAGTTTTATCTCCAGTTAGCCACCAAAAAGTCGAGCTGTGGCTCAAATACTGGCAGCACTCAGACCTTGAGTTCAAACCTTAGAACAGCACAAAAAAAAAAGAAGGGAAAGGAAAGAGGGGGAGGGAGGAAGAAAAGGAGAGAGAATAGAAGGAAAGAAAGAAAAAGAAACAAAGAGAGAAAGGGAGGGAGGGAGGGAGGAAAGGTCTATAAATAATTTGAAGTCTTCATAAGTTTTGAAGTTTCATAACAAGTCTTGAAAACAAGTCTTCCTAACAAGTTTTATTCTTCCTCTTCAGAAAGACAGGCTCAGACATAAGTATTTAGTGACCATCTTCATTGTGCCAGGCATTATGCTAAGCACTGGAGATTCAACTAATAATAGCTCACATCCAGAGCATGTGTTTTATGCGTAGGCATTAATGTCTGGCAATGCCATAAGGACTTTATACTATCTCATTTAATTTTCACAATAACACTCTGAGATAGAAAGCATTATTGTCCTCACTTTACTGAAGAGAACCCTGAGGCATAAAGAAATTGAGCTTGTAACATGTTCAAGTCCCCAGCTGAGAAGTGATGAAACAGAATTTGGACCCAGGCTGTCTGATCACAGACCATACTATTAACTATGAGAAAAATTAAATCATTTTATCCTACTTATGTTAACTTAGCATTTGTCAAATTGGTTATTCAGAGAAATTTCAGGCTTCTGTAGATATAAAAATAGTCAGAAAGTTTGTCCTTTTGCAAAAGAAATTTAAAACTATAAAGGAACTCTACATAAGTAAAGTGGACAGCCTGCTTATCCATCTAAAACCTACAATCCTTTCCACTGTGAGATCTTTACATAGGAAGATGAAATAGGAAATTAACAATAACAAATGTTGGCTGAGATATGACCAAAATGGAGCTCTATTACAAGTAGCTGGGAATATAAACTTGTTCAACTACTCTGGAAAGTAGTATACAGGTTCCTCAAAAGACTAAACATAGAGCTCCCCTATGACCCAGCAATTCCACTCCTAGGTTTAACCAATAGACCACAAACAAAGCCACAAAGCTACCAGCATAGCCATGTTTATTGCAGCATTGTTTACCATAACTAAGATATGGAATCAACCCAGGTGCCCCTCAGGCAACAAATGGATCAAGAAAATGCCACATACACAAACACGCACACACACACACACACGCACGCACACACACACATACACAAATGGAATTCTACATGTCCATCAGGAAGAATGATATTGTACCATTCATAAGGAAATGGAAATACTTGGAAAAAAAACTTTATTAAGTAAGCCAGACCCAAAGAAAAGTAGGTTTCATAGTTTCCTTCATTTGTGGTACCCAGAATATACCTGTAAATCTATAAGTAGACACACTGGATGATAAAAGAATAAAAAATACACTGGAACATGATAAATTATACAAGAATCTAGGTTTTCACACAAAGTAAGACCAAAAGAGGATATAGTTAGGAGAGGATCACAAAGGCACAATAAATATGTGTGCATCCGATCTTGTAAAATAATATTTGTTTTATTTGTTCCAGGAAATGGAAACAAGATTTTTTTTCTTCATTGCATTTTTTATTTTCTTTTCCTTTGTCTTGTTTGTTCATTTATCTGTCTTTAGGAGGGTAAGGGGGACACAAATGGTAAATAAAGGGTAAATAAATGCAGCAGACACTAGACACTAGGTTTAAAATGAACTACACAATTGGTGGGTAGGAATGGGGGGAACTGGGAAAAGGTTAGGGAAGAGTTGATATTGTTAAAAATAAATAAATAAATAAATATACTCTTTATCTGACTTATGTAACTGTACATAATTCATACAATAACAGTCAAGAAAATTTTAAATCAAAAAGAGGGCTGGGAGCATGGCCTAGTGGTAGTGCTTGCCTAGCATGTATGAAGCCCTGGTTCAAATCCTTGGTACTACATACACAGAAAAACCCAGAAGTGGTGCTGTGGCTCAAGTGATAGAGTGCTAGCCTTGAGAAAGCCCAAGGACAGTGCCCAGACCCTGAATTCAAGCTCCAGGCCTAGCAAAAAAGAAAATAGAGAAGGAGAAAGAAAGAGGAGGAGGAGGAAGAGGGGGAGGAGGAGGAAGAGGAGGGAGGAGAAGGGGAAGGGGAAGGGGAAGAAGAAGAAAGAGAAGAAGAAGAAGAAGAAGAAGAAGAAGAAGAAGAAGAAGAAGAAGAAGAAGAAGAAGAAGAAGAAGAAGAAGAGGAGGAGGAGGAGGAGGGGGGAGGGGGGAGGAGGAGGAGGAGGAGGAGGAGGAGGAGGAGGAGGAGGAGGAGAAGAAGAAATGAGAAGGAGAAGAAGAAGAAGAAGAAGAAGAAGAAGAAGAAGAAGAAGAAGAAGGAGGAGGAGGAGGAGGAGGAGGAGGAGGAGGAGGAGGAGGAGGAGGAGGAGGAGGAGGTGGGGGGAGAGAGGAGGAGGAAGAAAAGGAATTCCAAGCTAGCATGGAAATCACCACAGATAGTTGTTTCATGGGAGATTTTTCCTACACAGCAGATGAAACCTTCTTCTCAGAAGTCTGAAGTTTATCCTATTGTCTAACTCTATTATGTTTCAACTGCCTAACTTTCTTCCTGCATGCTTTGTTTTTTTTCCAGTACTTAAGCTTGAATTCATGTACCTCGTTTCTATGACTGACACTCTGCACCTTGAGCCACACTCTAAGTTTAGCTTTTACTGGTTAATTGGCTTTGATGTTTGACTTTTCTGCCAAGCCTTGCTTTAAACCATGATCTTCAGAATCTCAGCTTCTTGAGTAGCTATGCTCACAAGAGTGAGCCACCAACACCTGGCTCTGTATCTTAATAAAGTGTGTGTGTGTGTGTGTGTGTGTGTGTGTGTGTGTGTGTGTGTGTGTGTGTGATCTACCTATTGTCAATCTATTTATGGTCTAAAATTACTGAAAAAAGTAAGTTTAAAAATTTCTTTCAAGCATTACTGTATATACTTTTTCAAGACAAAATAGACACCTTTCTTGTCTGTATGAACCATGGTCCAGTGTAAAGAATAGGTCATGGTCTGAATCTGTTTTTATAAAATCTTAGCCGGGCACTAATTTTACTGTCAGTCTCTACTGCCTCTCTTGCTGCAAGGGTTCTGGCTGCCGAGCAGCTCTTTCTGCTGCTACAGACGTGATGACAGAGGCCATTGGGCTCAAGGTAGTAGAGACAAAAGGAACAGTGGCAAGGTGGCTAGAGCAATTAACATGAGCGATCTGGATGGATCCGTGGTGAGGAGTCACTTCTTGGCATGGTCCCTAGCCAAGATACTACAGAGCTGTAAACACTTCTAGCCCCTTGCCTTAGCCCCAGATGTGGAAAGTAGTCCTTGGGCCAACTACTTCTGGCCACTGTCAGCCACTGCAAATACCCAGCATGGACCCAGAATTCCTGACGATTTTCTTCTCATCTATCCATGGTTTCTATGTAGACAGAGAAGAAGATTCTCAGCCAGCCACTGTGGTAACAGTAGGGACCACACTTCACCCATTGGTCTAAGAAGTGATCAGCACAACCCAGCCAAGATTCAGCCAGCCTTATCCAGGTGCTCTTCCATCTCCAGGCTGACTAGCCAGGATGAGATGGAGGCAGCTGGCTTGTAAGTATTCCCACCATCATTAGGTTTCCAGAGGAAACAGATATATTCTCTGGAACTAAGATACTGCAAGCAACTTGGGAGAGAGCATGCCTCTACCCAGTGCAGCTACTCACTGATCTATCTAATCATCCAGCATTCATTGAAGTACCCCCTGTATGTGTCACACTGTGGGAGTCATACGATGGATATAATTCAAATTTTTTTAAAAATCACACATAGGAACCAAGTACCAATGGCTCATGCCTGTAGTCCTATCTACTCTGGACACTAGAATCTGAGGTTGCTAATTGAAGTCAACCTGGGCAGGAAAATCCATGAAAATCTTATCTCTAGCAAAAAGCTAGAAATGGGAATGTGGTTCAAAGTGGTAAAGTGACAGCCTTGAATAAAAAAGCATCCCAAACCTCAGCACAAGTCCCAGTAATGGCATTAAAAAAAAAACACTCATTGGACTGCACAATTCAACAGAAAATACTATACTCTCCCTTTTGATTGTAAGGTGCTATACTCTGAAGATCTCTCAAGGATCTACAGAGTAGGCTCACGCTTTCAGGTCTTAGCTGATACACAAGAGAAAAAGCAAATTTGGACAGAGCTGAGCCACCACTTGTCTAGCTTTTAAGAGCTTCCAGCTCTTCTCAAGTCTATTCCCATTGAACTGCAGTGCAGTTTGCTCAACAAATATTACAACTACATTCATTATCTTCCATATAAATTTATACCATAAACATGTATACATATTTTCCAGAATTAAATTCCTAATGAAAAAGCATTAAGCAAAGAAGATATTGACAAAAGTGCTTTGAGACTGCAAAAACCTTGGTCTAGCAGGGGTTTTTCATCTGAGACAGATGAAAAGGTTAGAAAAATATTTACATATCAGATATAAAATTTAGGTTAATTCTATACTTCATCCATATCTTGTCATGCTAAATTTGAATTTCCATCTACGTCTATTTATGGAAAAAAATCAAAGAACTTTAATATTATATGGTTTGAGAGTTTTAAAAACTGCCAGCTTGTGTCATCAGAAAGAATGACATCACCCCATTTGTAAGGAAATGGAAAAACTTGGAAAAAATCATATTAAGTGAAGTAAGCCAGATCCAAAGGAACATAGGCTCAATGGTTTCCCTCATTTGTAATAATTAATACACATCTAGGACTCTCCTAGCAGAGGATTATAATAGCTGAAAACCTAGGTTCATACAGTCATATAAGATAAGACTAAATGAAAGGATCTCTAGGGTATGGAAACAAGAGCTTTATCTTGTGTGATTGTTGTTCTTAATGCACTATGTTATTTCTCTTCTCTCTCTCTCTCTCTCTCTCCCTCTCTCTCTCTCTCTCTCTCTCTCTCTCTCTCTCTCTCTCTCTCTCTCTCTCTCTCTCTCTCTCTCTCTCTTTCCCTTATGGTTAGCCTTATGTAGTTACTGTACCTGACTTTGTTACCTGGCATATTGTACATACGTTTATTTGTTTATTTGAAATAGGGAAGGGAAGGGGGGAAACAAGATGATTGGGAGGGGGTAGAGGCATGGAAGGGGGACAAAAACATGACACAAAAACACTTCTCACTCAATGTGCTAGAATTAATGTACCCACTACCTGATGAATGTAATTGTAACCCCTCTATACATTACCCTGACAATAAAATTATAAAACTGCCAGCTTGTAATCAGATCATTGAAGTTTGCTGTCAGGGACAAGACCAGTGAAAATATTTGCTGTAGGAAATTGTCCACTTAAAAGTAGCTAAACCACTTTGTGCTGCTGATTTACATCCTAGCTACTCAGGCGTCTGGGATCTGAGAATTGAAGTTCAAAGCCAGCCAGGCAGTAAAAACTGTGAGACACTAACCTCCAATTAACCAGTTAAAAGCCAAGAGCAGAAAATGCCAATCAGCGAGTATGAAGCCCCATGTTCACGTCTCAGAACTCGCCCAAAAATACATAAATAAGTAAATGTTTTATAAAAAATAATAAAGTAGCTAAGCTGTGTTTATCAAAGATTTCACTTGTCTCACTAGCCTTATTATATTTAATCTACTGCCTAATGACCTCAGTGGTCTCATTATAATTCAGCCAGTGGAAAAAACTCGGGAGAGTCTCTTAAAATTAGGAACATAGCTAAAAGCAATCCTTTTCTAAAAATAAATAGGAAAGAAATGATTTTGAAAGTAAAATCAGCAAGTGGTCCTATCAAGTTAGTTTCAAAACACTAAGCAAAATCTTGATTTTCCATGACAAGGGAATTCTTGTGTCAAAAGTTCAATAAGTCTGCCTGAAGAATGTGTACCCTCTCAAAATGCCAAGAAACAGCCATATCTTCGGTCCATGAGGGTATTCCCTGAGGTTTCTCATTCCTCCTGACTTCACTTCAGCGCTCAGGAAAATCTACACAGTGCATCTTCTCCACAAGTCACAAGCCAGAATTCTCATGGCCTGCCCTGGAGCTTGGCCCACAGAAGGTACTGGGAAAGCCAGCAGGGAGCTGGAGCATGAAGAAGCTCCAGGGAGGACTCCAGCTGTTCTCTGACCCAGACCAGAGTCTTCCTGAGCCAGCGACTGGCCACTGGAGAAACAATTTGTTCTTCAAGGCACTTTTTCCTCCCAGTCAGGTGAGAGAAATGGTACTGGCTGTAGTTGAAGGCTTTGGGGAGGTAGACACAAACATTATTGGAATGGCAGCTACCATCATCAATAATTAATAACTAATGACAGACAAACATCATTAATATGCTAGGCATCTCTCAGGGAAGCTGGCTGAATGGCAGAACTACCAGAAAATCATGTGGTGGTGTTTACTACGGCCTCCGAATCAGGCATGTTCATATGGACTCATCCTATGGAAAGAGTGGTTCTTATGGTCCCAAGAAGCAATTCTGAAGGGGTGAGGTGGAGTTTTCTGTTTGGGTTTTGGTTTTGCTTTATTTTGTTGTCTTAGTGATGTATAGAAGGGTTACAGTTACAATCATAGTGAGTACATTACTTCTTGAACATTGTTACCCCTTCCCATGTCTCTCTCTCTGTCTCTCTGTCTCTGTCTCTGTCTCTCTCCCTTTCTCTCTGTCTCTCTCTGTCTCTCTGTCTGTCTCTGTCTGTCTCTGTCTCTGTCTCTGTCTCTGTCTCTCTCTCTCTCTCTCTCTCTCTCAACAAGAGCTATATTGCTGATATAAGAAATATACAAGTAGGGCCGGGAATTTTGCCTAGTGGTAGAGTGCTTGCCTAGCATGTACAAAGACCCCAGGTTTGATTCCTCAGTACCTCATATATAAGAAAAAGCTGGAATTGGTGCTGAGGCTCAAGTGGTAAAGCTCTAGCCTTGAGAAAATCCAAGGACAGTGCTCAGTCCCTGAGCTCAAGCCCCAGGACTGGTGCGATATATATATATATATATATTAATATATATACATGTATATGCAGGATGAGGGGAAAAAACTATAAAACAAGAACTCAACAACCATTTTTGTTGGTATGCTGGTACTGGGGTTTGAACTCTGGGCCTTGTCTCCCACACAGCTTTCTAGCTCATGGCTGATAATCTACCACTTGAGCTACAGCTTTACTGTTGGGTTTTTGGGTGGCTAATTGGACATAAAAGTCTCACAGACTTTCTTGACTCCTGAATAGTTAGGATTACAGCCATATGCCACTGGCATCCAGCCCAATAATCTCTTTTTTTCATATATTTTTATTGTAATTAATGAAAGGGTTAAATTATATTCACCAGATAGAAGATGCATTACTTCACAAACATTGATACCCTTTCCCATGACTTGGTCCCCATTTCCCTCCCCCCACCCCCCCACCGCTCATCTTGTTTTCCCCCTTCCCTATCTGATTTCAAATAACCAAATATGCATATATATAATATATCAGATAATAAGGTGAAATACTGCAACAATATGAGATAGCCAAGGGACAGCAAAAGAGATGAGAGATAAGGACAACAATCACTCATTATATGGCTTTTGTTTCTATATCCTGGAGGTCCTTTCATTTACTGTCATACTATATGGCCTTATGTATCTAGGTTTTGTTCTATTGCAAATCTCTGCTAGGAGAGCTCAAGGTTTCTACTGATTATGACAAATGAGGGAAACCATTGAGCCTATGTTCCTTTGAGTCTGGCTGCTTCACTTAATAGGATTTTTTTCCTAAGTCTTTCCATTTCCTTACAAATGGGGCGATGTTGTTCTTTCTGACAGCAGCATAGAATTCTATTGTGTATAAATACTACATCCTGTTGATCCACTCATCAACTGAGGGGCATCTGGGTTGATTCCATATCTTTGCTATGGTAAATAGTGCTGCAATGAACATCATTGTGCTAGTGGATTTAGTATGTCCTTGTTTCTGGACCATTGGGTAAATGCCAAGTAGTGGAATTGCTGGGTCATAGGGGAGCTCTATGTTTAGTCTTTTGAGGAACTGCCATACTGCTTTCCACAGTGGTTGAAGGAGTTTGCACTCCCACCAACAGTGTAGTAGTGATCCCTTCTGGCCACATCCACTCCAGCATCTGTTGTTATTAGATTTCTTGATACTGGCCATTCTAACTGGAGTGAGGTAGAATCTTAGAGCTGTTTTGATTTGCATTTCTTTTATCCAGCCCAATAATCTCTTGATGTGCATCTTGATCCTGTAGGCATAGTAGTTCCACATACTTGCAGTCAAAGAGCAGAAAAAAGAGAAAGTTAACATACCCTGAAGCAGCTGGATTTCTGCTTTCCCTTGTTTTTTAATGACTGCTAGCTCCATTTCAAAGACCCTTCCGATGTGTCTTCCATTATAATTTTCCTTTTATTCTCACTTTCTCCCCAATACCTACCCTGCCTCTTCATCTTTTTCTGATGGCCTCCACCTGTTGACCCGAGTCTTCCTGAGCTAACAGAAAGGAATTTCTTCCACACCCAGAAGGCACAGATGCTTCTTAGTAGGCAGAGCTGCTAGTGTAAGGCGTCAACCTCACTGTGGATGCCAGTGAAGCCTGAAGCCTGCAATTCCTGGTCAGGTCCTTTATCTCCATGGTCTCAAAGAGAGGGATCAGTGAAACAGCAAAGATTTTTTTGAAGAAAAGGATAAGCAGAACTCCAACTAGACAGAATGAGTCCTTAGAAGAGGGCAGGGCTTAATAACATCTCTGGGAGCAAGCAATGATCTTAACTCTCAAGATCACTGGACAGCCTATAGGCCCTATTAGTCCCCAGACCCAATCAGAAACTCCTCGCAGGCTGCATGAGCTCTCAGGAATAGTTGAGCCCCACTGACTGGGTGCCCTTTTCAGTGCACATCACGAGAGGTCAATCAGTGTGCTGTTCACCTGCAAGTCATCCTAACACAATGGATCATGATGTGATGCCGAGAGCCTGTATGTGGACTCTGCAAAGCCATGGAAATGTGATGTGTAGGGGCCTGTGTGAGGACTGCATAAGACCATGGTAAAGAGGCCTTTGTTCAGATTGCCTAGCCAGGCTCTATTTCTGATCTCATCAGGACTGAGATACTGGTCCTTTCCCCAATCCTATCCTGGGAGAGAGATGTGTCTTAACCCAAAGGTGTGAGGTATAATGTCAAAGATAAGCTTTTAAGTCAGAGAGACTGGTTTTGAAGTCTATCTCTAATATTTATTAGGTGTTGGAGCTTAGCAGATTACTCTATATCCATGGTAGGGCCACTATTTCCCTGGTGAAGTAACTTGCCAGATAAAGACGCTTTCTCAGTTTCCTTAACTATAAGAGTAAAATTAATGATACATATCTAGAGTTGTAAGGGTTAAAAGACTGAATGTAAGCCAGCCACCAGTGGCTTACACCTATAATCATAGCTACTCGGAAGGCAAGATCTGAAAATCTCAGATCAAAGCCAGCCCAAGCAGAAAAGTCTGTGAGATTCTTATCTCCAATTAAGCACCAAAAAGCCAGAAGTAGAACTGTGACTCAATTGGTAGTCAGCCTTAATTGAAAAACCTAAAGAACAGTGTCCAGTCCCTAACTTCAAGCCCTAAAACTGTGTGTGTGCACATGCACACACACATACACACACATACACACACACACACACACACACACACACACACACACACACACGGATTTAATGTAGATGACAATGTAGCCTATAACCAGTGATCGATAAGGCAAACCTAGCTTCTTTCCTTCTCTCGTCTTTCCATCAAAAAGTATGCTTCCTGATTGCTTGTGGCTTCATTGGATAAACAGCCCAGGAGTCTTGTGTCTAGATCCAACCATACTGTGTCTCAATTCCTGCCCCTGGGTGTCTTGCATCAAGCCTCTGCTGTGCCAGGTCAGAAGACCATGGTTATGAATCAAGTGGGATCAAACATTAGGAGCAGCCATGTGTGAACACAACTGAGTTTTATTTGGCTCACATGATCGAGGAGTGTTGACAATTTATTCAATTTCATGTCTCTTTTATTTTTTAAGCTTTGAATCCCTGAGCCCCTAAACAGATGCTGCTCAGATAGCTGGCTCACTGCATGCTCCTATACTCCTAACTGTCCATTCTGGATAGATACAATGGAATAGACAGCCAGGTCTCCTTTTTCTGGCAAAGGGTCTGAACTCTGGCACTCAGTCATGCACACTTCTGCACACTATATATTGTCCAGAGGATCTCTCTATCCATAAGACTATATAAAGCCTAGAAAAAAAAATCCCCAGCTGTGCACTCAAAAGGCTTTCTAGAATAAAAGCCATAATAATAACCAGTAACATTAATATAGCACTTTGAAGTTTATAAGAAAAAACTTTTATCCATTTAAACTCTGTCAAAGTAGGCTAAATGCTATAAAGAATGACCCCAAATTTTCAGTGCCTTGACAGAATGAAAGTATTTCTTGTTCTCATCACAGTTCAATGCTGAGAAACAGAAAGGAGAGGACACTGTTCCTCATAGACATTAGGGACTCGTGTTCTTTTCATCATGTGGCTTTGCCATTCCTTAAAGTCCCCAAGTCTTCGCTTCCAGTACCCACTGTGGGGCAGTTTGTACAGGACAGACCTGGAAAAGGGAACATCAATTCCACCCCCTGTCATTGGCCAAAAGTTAGTCTCATACCCATCAAACTCCAAGAGAGTTTAGGGTCCAGAAACAAAGAGAAGAAGATAAGAGTAAAATTACTATACTGTACTATCCTCCCTGTAAAATCATTAGAGAACTATTTTTATCCAGAGTTGGAACTAGGGCTCAGTATGGTTGTCATGCCCAACTTCCATTGTCAGGCAATGGCTTTGAATCCACATCTTCTTGCTTGGATTTATCCTTCATCTCATGCCAAAGTTCTTCCATTGGGTATGATTTGTTATGTAAGTGACCAAATCCCATGAATCATCCCCTCTTTCTCTTGCCTTATTCTTTTCTTCCTGCCTTTAAGCATTCAAAAAGCTAGAGGGAGCCAGCCATTGCTAGCAGCTCATTCCAATAATCCTAGCTCAAGGGCTGAGATCTGAGAATTGTGGTTCAAAGCCAGCCTCAGCAGGGAAGTCCATGAAGCTCTTATTTCTAATTAACTGCCAGCAAACCAGAAATAGAACTGTGGCTCAAAAGGTCAAGGACAGCGCCCAGGCCCTGAGTTTCAGCCCACAATTGACAAAAATAAAAGCTAGAGGGAAATATTACTATACCCCTGATTCCCACTTCCTCCCAGCCAGCCCTTCCTCTGTACCACAGAACTGGGATCAGATCTTTCCCAGTGGCTTTCAGAAATGATACAAACAATGATGCTTAAGCACATCTACATTATGGCCTTGAGTGAGAAATCTTGGCCCTTGACTTGGAACAGTTCATAATCTAATAAGAAAGACAGAAATATAAGACATTGAGAGGGATTGGGGGGCTGGAAACAGGGACAAAAATATGAGAAGGGTTATCAATGTGGGAGAAGTAATGCACCCATTACCTAACGAATGTAACTGTGACCCCTCTATACATTACCCTGACAATAAAATGAAAGAAAACTTTTTTAATGAAGCAAAACGAAAGAAATGTAAGAAATAATTTCAATATAGTTTGATTAGGCAACAAGAGACAACTGCAAAGTGCTACAAGAACATGGAAGAACATAAAACAGATTTCATCAGGGAGTTAGAGAAAGTTCTAGAGAGCAGATAATGTTTGTTCTGAGCTATGAGGCAGAAATTACCCAACATAGTAGGCAAAGGCAGAATGCGGGTCAGAAGAAGGCATTTGCCAGATGCAGACAAGAAAGATGATGTGAGCAAGTCCTCAACAAGAGACAGCAGGAACCCCAAAATGCTGAAGGAGGCCCCTGTTTAGTCTCTGTTTCTCCTGAGCTCTTGGGAAGATGGAAGATGAAAGATCCTGAGGAATGTCATGGACTGCATACATGGGCTGCATAGAGCCACAAGGTACTACATTGCAAGGCTCTATGTGGAGCCTGAAGGCAATTAGCCACCCAGGAAGATGAAGAAAACAGATGTACAGGCTTAACTCACTAGGCTGGCAGCCATAGGTTCTGTACTCTAACCCAGGAATTTTCTGATAAGAGGCTTTAAGTTGTTTCTTGTAGTTCATTTACTTATTGTTATTATAGAGGTAATGTACAATTATGAATCAGGCAATGAGTACATTTCCTTTTGTACAGTGTCTTCTGTTCCCACCCTCTCTCCCAGACCCTCCCTCTTGTCTCCACCCACCATTTATATAGTTCACTTTCATCAGTGTCCAGTGAGCTCCACTGCTGTACTTTTTCAACCTTTTTCCTTTGAGTTCTGTACCTCTCCTCAATCCTCCCAAAGATAAACACTTGACTACAACCGTACACACAGAAAACAGACTCATCAAAAACTTAAAAACTAAAAGAAAAGAGGGAGGGATCTCATTTCCATATCTTGGAATTAATCTCCATAGATAGATAGATACATAGGTAATTTGATATATATAATTTTATATAAATATGAAGAGGCACTTAGGGCATGACACCTTTGTGTTTCTCTCCTAAGAGTACCATTTTTGTCTCACTCTGCGTGGGTATCTAGAATCCTGTTTAGTTTATCTTATCCTAGGCCATTTTAGATCTAATTTCCACATATCAGAGAAAACATGTGCTGTTTGTCTCTCTGAGCTTGGCTTACCTCACTTAACATGATATGTTCTAGTTCCATCCATTTCTCTGCAAATAACATTATTTTACTCTTTCTAATGGCTGTATGAAGTTCCATTGTGTATAGGTGCCACATTTTTTTGATCCATTCATTATTGTGGGGAGACATATAGGCTGTTTCCATTTCTTGGCTATTATGAATAATGCAGCAATGAACATAAATGTGCATGTATCCTTATATCCTGACTCATGATATGGAGGGTAGATGCCAAGAAGTGGTATATCCCATACATACAAGGAGCTCGAGAAACTAACCCCTCCCAGACCTACTAAACCAATCTCTAAATGGGGAAAGGAGCTAAGGAGAGACTTCTCAGAAGAAGTGGTAAGAATGGCAAAGAAACATATGAGGAAATGTTTGTCAAGCCTGGCCATAAAGGAAATGCAGACCAAAACAACTCTTGAGGTTCATCTCACTCCAATTAGCTTGGTCAACATTCTGAATTCGAACAACAATTGACATTGGCAGGGATCTGGCAGGACTTTTGGCAGTAGGGAAGGGAAGGGCACCCTGTGGAAGAAAGGCACAGTGGAGCATTTTCTTTATCCCTGGGAGGGTCCTTCTCAAAGAGTATTTCCAATTCTTCTTCCTTCATCTCCTTCCAGATGGAACTGAGAGCAAATTTTCAGAATGTACCCCTAGGGGACCAAGTACAGAAGCCCATCCTGAGAAAGAAAGGATGCCCTCTGATTCTGGAGAGCATCTCCAATGGATCAGCATCTCTGCTCTATGCTAGTCACTCTTTCACAAAGTCACCAGACAGAAGAACAAACTCGAGAAACAGAAAGCCAAACCACCTGAGAACCAAGCACCTCAGAGACTGGGCCCACAATCTTCCAGAATGAATGCCTATGCCTATAATACTAGCATCTGGGAGGCAGAGGCAGTATGAGGATCACAAGTTGAAGTCCAACCTGGGTTACATAGCAAGACTATATCTCAAAAAGAAAATCATGAACAGTTACAGACAGAAACAGAATTGAGCACAGAGGACAGCAGTCTTCTTCATATGCTATTACCCTTACAGCCCCACCATTCCTGCCTTCAGGAAAGATCTTAAATGTCAACCTCAGGCTCACCCTCCCTGGTACCCTGGGCCTTAGATACCTTCCTCAACCCAGTTCTGACTTTTCTTTCAGTTCAAAATTGGATAGAGAGAACAAGAACTTGTGATGCTGTTTTGTAGTGAGGTTCTCTGCCATTTCTGGAAATGATCTGTGGAAAGCTGTCCCTTTTAGAATAAATCAAGGCTCCTGCAGCCCAGAGGCTATTCTCAAGTGATCCTGAAGACTGTGCACCTGAGAGATTGTAGTTACATACAACCCAGGGCCAAGAATCCTCCAAAAGTAAGCAGTTGGTACAGGTAAGGGTTACTCCCTACCAGTTGTTTCCTAACACAAGCACCATATTTTCCAAGTAAAAAGGTGGAACAGGGGGAGCCAGGCAATGATTGTGTATGCCTATAATTCTAACTTCTCTGGAGGCTGAGATTCCAGAGGATTCGTGATTCAAGGTCAGCCTCAGCACGAAAGTCTGAGCAACTTCATCTCCAAAATAGCCAGTAAAAAGCTGAGCTGTTTTGTTGTTCCTTGGTTATTCTCATATTGTTACAGTATCTTACCTTGTAATCGGGTATATTGTATATACGTTTATGTGTTTATTTGAAATAGGAAAGAGAAGGGGGGAAAACAAGATGAGGGGAGGGAGTAGGGGGGAGGGAAATGGAAACAAAAACATGAGAAGGGGTATCAATGTGTGTGAAATAATGTTCCATCTATCTGGTGAATATAATTGTAACCCCTCTATTAATTACAATAAAAATATGAAGAAAAAAAGCTGAGCTGGAGGCTCAAGTAGTATAGTACCAACTGAGTAAGCAAGCACAACAAATGTAAGGTTCTGAATTTAATCTCTGGTACTAGCAAGTCAGAATGGGGGCAAAAGTAGATTTTTTTTTAAAAAAAGCCAACTGTGGTGGCTTTATATGCCCATAGTCTCAGCTACTGAGGAGACTAAGGCAGTAAGCTTGCTTGTGTCCAGAGACATTAGTAACATAGCAAGACCCCATGTCAAAAATGTAATGGAGAGATAGGAACTAATCTATTGTTTCCTTGTTTCCTAAATTGTTTTCAGAAAAGCTCTAAAATAGCTTTCAAATTAATTACATATATCTATTGAAACATTTCTTTTCCTTTCCTCTTTCTTTCTTTCTTTCTTTCTTTCTTTCTTTCTTTCTCTTTCTTTGTGGGTCTTGGGGCTTGAACTCTGAGCCTGGGCGCTGTACCTGAGCTCTTCAGCTCAAGGCTATCACTCTACCCTTTGAGTCACAGCCCACTCCCTGTTTTCTAGTGATTAATTGGAGATAAGAATCTCATGTTCTCTAGTGCCCAGACTGGCCTTGAACCCTGATCCTTAGCTCTCAGCCTCCTGAGTAGCTAGGATTACAGGCATGAGCCACCATGTCCAGCTCTTTCTTCTTTCTTTCTTACCAACCCCTCATACCAGGGATTGAATTCAGAACTTCACCCTTGCTAAGCAGATGCTCTACCACTTCTGCCACACCTTTAACACTTTGGTTTTTAGTTTGCTCCTCATATAGAATCTCCAGCTAATTTTGCCCTTTCTGGTCTTGAAATTTGACCCAATTTCTGCCTTCTGAGTAGCTGGAACTACAAGCATGTACCAACATCCCCACTATTTCTTAAGAAAAATATAGATACAGAATTCAAAATTCAGTACATTGGACTGCTGTGGGTACTCAAGAACATAATTATTTCCTCTGCCATCTTTTTTCTCCTGCAGTAGTTGAGAAGTGACATCACATCAGGCCCTGGTAGGTGGTATGAAGGAGATAAAGTGAAATACAGGAGTTGCCTGATGGGGCTGCTCTTGTAGTTGGACAGAAAGATAAGGTTTCTGGGGAGGGGGGTCATTGAACATGAGGGAGCATGGAAAGCAGCCTTCCCTAGAGAGTCAGAGGTTACTGAACAATGTATAAGATGCTGATTCATTTTGAAATTCAGGTAAATGAGTATTGTATGATGCATGCTTATTCTAAGAATTATTCATTGCTTATCTGAAATTCAGTTTTAACTGGGTGTCCTGTGCTTTCATTTGCTAAATCTGGCATAAGAGAGAGGGAAGAAAAAGTGTGAAGACCTGGGGGTGGGAGCATGTGGGGTTTGTTCAAAGCACAGCATAGAGGCTACTGATAGGAGGTGAGGCTGGAAATGGAGCCAAGGCTGAAGCACACAGAGCTTCATGGATCCTGGTGAGCACTTTCAACTTTATTCCAAGTGCCATGGCAAGCCTTGTAAGCTTCAGATTATCTATGTGAGAGACAAGGGCAGAGCACATTGGGCTGTTACCTCCTAGCCATACCTCTCCAGAAGGATCATATGGCAGAAGCGGAAGATCAAGTTTATTTTAGAGCTAAATTTGCTGCTAAATTACATGTGAAGCTAGAGATAGGAGGCTGAGAGTTTAGGGACTGCCAACATAAACAGGAGCATCATTCCATAGACAGAGACCTGGAGCATCTCATCCAAATTCCCCTCTCTTATTCTGCTGGAGATCTGCCTGAATCAGCTGGGACCTAAGGGTTAATTAGGTGTCCACTGTTTTCTGAGCACCTCAAGAAAAGTATGATTGATGTTTCTGTCCACAGGCTTCTGGGCTTTGCCAGCAGCTACCACTGTGCTACCACTGACTCCAGTTTGCCTTAGTCACCATCCTTTTCTCTTGACCTGATTGCTCTTCTGAGAAGTATGGAGTGGAAAGAATGGTCTGGATTTCTTTTGGTCTAGCCACTACTCTCAATTTTTTCCCCTGTGCATACTGCCTGGGCTCCTGGTACTTCAGCTGTCAGCTTTAATGAACAGCAAGAGTAAACACAGGCAGACGCCAACCATTCCCAAGATGATCCATGTAGCTTCTCTCACTCTGCTTGAAAAGGAACACTTTCTGGGCTTGATCCAAAACATGTGACCCAATAAGCCTCCAGACTCCAGCCAAAGGGACAGGGCAAAGCCTTCTCTTAAA
Source organism: Megascapheus bottae (assembly GCF_031878675.1). Lineage (NCBI taxonomy): Eukaryota > Metazoa > Chordata > Mammalia > Rodentia > Geomyidae > Megascapheus > Megascapheus bottae. The sequence continues at coordinate 21,523,649 of NC_143514.1, forward strand.
AAATATGGAGGAAGGGGGCTTCTCTGTGAGGTTAAAGATGCTATAGACCTCACTTTTCAATAGCAGTATCTGATTCCAATTTCAGGGGCTGACTGGTCCTAACCATAGGGTATTGACTGCAAGGATTGATATGAGACTCATAGATCTACCTAGAAAAGGTTCTCCAGTCAGTTAGAATGGCCATGATCAAGAAATCTAATAACAACACATGCTGGCAGGGATGTGGCGGGGATGTGGTGGGAGTGCAAACTCGTTCAGCCACTATGGAAAGCAGTATGGCAGTTCCTCAAAAGACTAAACATAGAGCTCCCCTATGACCCAGCAATTCCACTATTTGGCATTTACCCAATCGCCCAGAAACAAGGACATACTAAATCCACTAGCACAACCATGTTCATTGCAGCACTATTCACCATAGCAAAGATATGGAACCAACCCAGATGCCCCTCAGTTGATGAGTGGATCAACAAGATGTAGTATTTATACACAATAGAATTCTATGCTGCTGTCAGAAAGAATGACATCACCCCATTTGTAAGGAAATGGAAAGACTTAGAAAAAACCCTATTAAGTGAAGCAAGCCAGACTCAAAAGAACATAGGCTCAATGGTTTCCCTCATTTGTCATAATCAGTAGAAACCTTGGGCTCTCCTAGCAGAGATCTACAATAGAACAAAACCTAGATACATAAGGCCCTATATGATGACAGTAAATGAAAGGACCTCCAGGATATAGAAACAAAAGCCATATAATGAGTGATTGTTGTCCTTAATGTACTATGTTATCTCTCATCTCTTTTGCTATCCCTTGGTTATCTCATATTGTTGCAGTATTTCACCTTATTATCTGATATATATATGTATATATGCATATTTGGTTATTTGAAATCAGATAGGGAAGGGGGAAAACAAGATGAGGGGTGGGGGGTGGGGGGAGGGAAATGGGGACCAAGTCATGGGAAAGGGTATCAATGTATGTGAAGTAATGCACCTTCTATCTGGTGAATATAATGTAACCCTTCTATTAATTACAATAAAAAATATATGGAAAAAAAGAAGAGGTTCTCCAGTGATTTTTCCATCCTGAGCTTTGTCTTGTAAAACATCTGCTTTAGCAGAAACTATATGTAAAACATATACTTTAGAACTATGACATTCCAGTGTGTAGATGACTGAAAGCTAGGACATAGTATAATGTAGGGAGCCACTATGCCATTTGAGGGACTGTAGACAATGCATTCAACCTCTGAGCCATCAGTTCCACCTGTGTAAAATGGAAACAGTAAGCCATCCCTCCACAAATTGTCCTAAGGGCTAATCTAGATGCTCTGTTCCAAGTTCCTAGCCCAATATCTGGCAAAAATGACTCACTTAACAGGTAATAATTCCCTGTAGTTTTTATCAACTGTAACATGGTGACAGTAGAAGTAGGAATGCCATTAGAATCTGAAAGCAAATTAACTCTATTAAAAAAAGACTTAATTGCTTGAGAACCGCCAATGCACTAGAAAAATAGATCAAAATTAAGATAATGAACATTAATAAGCCATGCAATTAAAAACTAGTAATAGCACAGAGAATAAATAGGAGCTTGATAACAAGCCCACTGAAAAGACCCAGGGGTTTGAATTAGCCATAAGCTCAGTTTGAAGCAAGAATGAGGCACAGTTGCCATGAGTAGTTGATGCAATCAAAGATTACATAATGACAATAATAATTAACATATACTGAACACTATGTCCCAAATGACGCTTCTAATACTGTACTTTGTTTAATGCCCTTAACAACCCAATGAGATGTTACTTTTATCACCAGTTTATAGATGGCAAAACTTGGTAGTAAATTGCCTATGGTCACAGAGTCTGCAAAATAGCAGAGCTGGGACAATATAATTTCACTCTGCATACAGTCCATCTGAAATTACTGGGTTAGTTTCTGAATATGTTGTAAGGCATGGCCATGTTTCCCTACCCTGACACCACCCCAGACTTTAGCTAGTCCAGATCTACAGATTGAGGGAGAGTTAACACAACATGGCTTAGAATTAAGCTCCTGATTGGACCCAGGTTCTGAAAGTCAGCGTTTGACCTCAAGATGCTCACATTGAGCAGAGAGGGCACTGGTGGCTTCTGCCTCTAATCCTAGCTACTCAGGAGGTTGAGATCTGAGGATCATCATTCTAAGCCAGCCCCAGCAGGAAAATTTGTAAGACTCTTATTCTCAATTAATCAACAGAAAGTCAGAAGTGGAGCTATAACTCAAGTGGTAGAGTGCTAGTCTTGAGCAAAATGATCAGGGACAATGACCAAGTCTTAAATTTAAGCCCCAGGATTGCCCTCTACCCCTCCCCCAATAAAATACTGATGTTCACATTGCCCAGCTTGTCATCTCATAGCCTATTAGTTAATGGCCTCTGTACCTCAAGGAATCACTCTGGGTAACCCATTCTCCTAAATGATCATCTATCTCTAAACACCTCCTCCCATTTAACTCATTCAATTAAGCCTTCCTAAATAAATGGCTATATACGAATACAAATGATAGTACAGGCCAAGTGATAAGGCTCACATCTAAAGTCTCAGCCACTCAGATGGTAAAGACTGAGTTTGAGGCCAATGCAGACAATAATTTAGTGAGACCGCTATCTTCACAAACAAACTGGGTGTGTCTCGTGTCTGTATTCCCAGCTATGCCAGAGGCTTAGGTAGGACTGTACTTCAAGGTTATCCTGGCAAGTGAGGGTAGAAAGAATGTGAGACCCTATCTAAAGCAAAAGGGGCTAAAGCAGGGTTCAAAGGGTACAATGCTTACCTAGGAAGCACAAAACCATGAGTTCAAACCTTAATATGACCACAAAAAACTTATATATAGATATAGATAAAGATAGAGATAGAGAGAGAGATAGAGATAGAGATAGAGAGAGCGCCAAAGCAGGAGCCAGTGGCTCATGTCTGTAATCTCAATTGCTCAGGAGGCTGAGAAAAGAGGATTGCAGCTCAAAGCCAGCCCAGACCAAAAAAAATACCTATGAGATTCTTATCTCCAATTAACCGCTCAAAAACCAGAAATGGAACTGTGGTAGAGCACTAGTCTTGAACAAAAGAGCTCAGGGGACAGTGCCCACATCTTAAGTTCAAGCCACACAACCAACAACAATTTTTTAAAAGTACAGCCAAGCATGGTTGTACACATTGATAATACCCGCAATCATGAAGTTGAGGTAGGAGGATCTTAAGTTTTAGGTCAACTTGGAGTACAGAGAAAGTCTGAAACTAATCTGGGCTCCATAGCCAAGACCTAACCTCAAAAAAAAGCAAATTAATTAATTAAATAAATTAAAAGGGAGAATAAGCAAAAGGATGCAGCAAGCTTAATATGTCATGGAAGACTCATATCTTCTAAAAAATCATGTGAATTTTGTACTCTATTCCTTACTATATCTGGGTTTGTTTTAGTTTTAAAAAAGTATTTTAAGTGACTTACCACTGAGTAAAATTGATGCTTCAGTGAGGTGAAGCGTGGTTATCCTGCTAGTTCATCAAATCCCTGATACACTGCTATGTGTCGCCAATTTGAAAAGCTCAGAACTTCAGATGCATATTTCGTGAAATGGAGTGATGTCCAGGGCATATCATTAAGAGATAAAAGCAGGTTACAAAACAGTATGATTCTATTTCTGTATACTTTCTGAAAGTCTATCTAGATATATATATTGAAATGTTAACAGAGATTATCTCTGGGCTGTAGGAATGTGGGTGAGGTTTAGTTTGCTGTTTTTGCTGTACATTTTATACTATTTACCTGCAACAAAAATACATACAATTGATTGTAGGTTTCTTTGGGGAGGAGTGGTTTAAGTTCTGCTTTTTAAGATTTAAAAGATAAAGTTGAGCACCCGTGATACACACCTATAATCCTAGCAACTCAGGAGGCTGAGATCTGGAGAATTGTGGTTCAAGACCAGCTGTGGCAGAAATATCTGTGAGACTCCATCTTCAAAATTACTAGCATGGGGGCTGGGAGTTTGACCTAGTGGTAGAGTGCCTGCCTAGCATGCACAAAGACCTGGGTTCGATTCCTCGGTACCACATACATAGAAAAAAGCTGGAAGTGGTGCTGAGGCTCAAGTGGTAGGGCTCTAGCCTTGAGAAAGTCCAAGGACAGTGCTCAGGCCCTGTGTCTAAGCCCAGGACTGGCAAAAAAAAAATACTAGCATGACCAGGCCAACAGAGGAGGTAGGGGGGAAGGAGAGCACAGGGGAGGGGAGGATGGGTACCTGGATTTTTCAGACACTTGCTTCACCAGGCTAGACATTTTGATCTCTGGACAATTCCCCTATGATGTAGGGAACCCAAGCCACAAGGAAACGCCATAACAAGAATTTCACCAGGCATTCTTCCTAGCTCCCCACCCTGCCAATTTAATCCTGTCAGCTGTGAAATCTACTGCACAACCCCCTCTCACTTTTAGGGTGTGCTATGGGGTACATCAATGGTCAAAATCCAATGCTGTTGAGCAAACACAAAAGTTTATTCTGTCCCTCCATCCTCCCAGCCTTCAGCTGCAGATATGGCCCAGAGTTGACTTCTCATGTCCAGTCTTAATGACAGAGGATCTCACACACCATTGTAGGCCAGAAAGTAAATAAGACCTCCACATTACACGGGCCTTCTCAGTAGATGCTGCCAGAACTTAGCACAAATCAGTGCACAGTTGGAACTTGTGGCCCAGCCCTGGATTTGTTCCTAAAGATGCCTCAAGTCAATTCCAATCTCCTGTTCTTTTGTCTCTGAAACTAAGGTTTCAACTTGAATCCTGTTCTTATTTCATTCTTAATGTCATTACTCATAATTATTTATTGTGTAATTGTTATGTGGCATGCTAAGTACTTTTAACTTCATTGCTTTCTAATGCCCATAGTAATCCTTTCATAGACTTCATTTCACAGATAAGGAAACTGAGGCTCTGGTAACTTGAGTGAATCATAGTTCAGATCATCTTGTGCTATATATTGTATCACTCCCAAACTTAGCAGTTTAAAACAACTCTACTTTTTTGGTGTGTGTGCCAGCACTAAGGCTTGATTGAACTCAGGGTCTCATGCTCTCACTTGGCTTTTTCACTCAAGGCTGGAGCTCTACCAACTTGAGCCACAGATTCACTTTCAACTCTTTGCTAGCCAGTTGGAGATAAGAGCCTTTTCTGCTTGGGCTGGCTTCAAATGTGATCCTCAGATCTCAGCCTCTTGTATAACTAGGATTATAGGAATAAGCCACCAGCAACCAGCTTCAAAGCAACTATTCTATTATGTGATTGGGCTCACATGGGGAATTCTTGCCTGAGGTCACATGACTTTGTAGTTGATGGTAGATAGGGCTGGAGTCAGTCATCTCAAAGACAGAGTGTTGTAGCATTCACAAGCATTTCAAAGACTTTCAGCTTTTCAGATAAGTGCCATTATGTTTCTCAGGCTGGCATCAAACTCATAATCCTCTTGTCTCCTAAGGGCTAGGATTACAGGTGTGTGACACCACATTCAGCTTTCAAAGACTTTCTTTCATATCCAGTGATTGACACTGGCTATAATTTAGGTCTTCAGCTGAGTTATCAGCCAGAAACATATGGCTTCCCTGTAGGGTCTTTCCACTTTGGTCAGTTTAGGTTCCCTTACAATGTGGTAACAGTTCCAATACTGCATATCTTCTCTAATAAGAATGCTAGTTGTGCCTGCCAAATCTCGCAGTGCACCTTATTTTTTCAATGTAGTGGTATTTAAAAGTAGTAGGTCTTTAGAAGGTTATGGGGACATTATCTTCAGAGGGACTAGTGTAGTTCTCTCAAGTCCAGGTAGGTTCACATGAATATGGGCTATTGCACAGCAAAGGTACCCTAAGGACCTGTGACTCATGCCTGTAATCCTAGTATTCAGAAGACTAAAATCTGAGGATTAAGTGGTAGAGCACCAGCTGAACAAGCCTAGGCAAAGGCCCAAAGTAGAAGTGTGGCTCAAGTGTTGGAGTGCTAGCCTTGAAGGGAAAAAAAAAACAAGAAAGAGCATGAGACACTGAGTTCAAGCTTCAGTGCTGGCACAGAGATAGACAGAAAAGCACACAGACAGACAGACAAACAGACAGATCTGTGGTACCTCCAGGTACTTAGCTCTTTCTGCTCTTCACAGCTTCTCTTCCTCCACTATATCATGATACAGCCAGACAGGAGCACTGCCCTATTTGGCCTTTCCAAACACCAGAGTCTTTTCTTTATATGTCACAGGTATTTGGTTTCAGAAGCACAAAATGGACTAAGACACTATCCACAGTGCAAGGAGTTTTTATGACCTGTTCTTGGAAATCACACTGATTACTTCACAAACATCTACCTAGGTTTGTCTAGAAAGGGCATAGATTTCATCATGTGATGAGAGGAACATTGTTAGTCTGTAAGAGCATGTAGGATGTAGAATGAGTACCTTGTAGTTGTTGTCTTAAAAAAAACAAAAAGCACACTGAGACCAAAGTACTAGTGGCTTACACCTGTAATCCTAGCTACTGAGAAGGCAGAGATCTGAAGGCTGTGGTTCAAAGCCATCTAGGGCAGGAAAGTCTTTGACCCAATTATCTATCTCCAGTTAGCCACCAAAGAGGCAGAAGTGAGGCTGTGGCTCAAGTGGTCTAATGCTAGCCTTGAGCACAAAAGCTCAAGGACAGTGCCAGGCCCTGAGTTCAAGATCCAGCAATGGCACAAAAAAAGATGCATGCTTAAGTTTCACATTGGTGACTCATGCCTACAATTCTATCTACTCAGAATCCTGAAAACTAGAGGACTACAGCCAGCCCAGGCAAAAGAGTCTGCAAGACTCTATCTCAGAGTAACAGCAAAAACTCTGGGCTAGAGGCATGGCTCAAGTGGTAGCAAGCCAGCTGTGAACAAGAAAGCTAAGTGAAAACATAGGCTGAGTTTAAACCACAGTATTGGCACAAGAAAAGGCAAAGAAAGGCAAAGGAGGGGAAAGGAGGGGAAGGGAGGGGAGGGGAGAAGAGGGAAGGGAAGGGGAGGGAAGGGGAGGGAAGGGAAGGGAAGGGGAGGGAAGGGAAGGGAAGGGAAAACCAAACAAATTCCATCCTACAACTGGCAAATGAGCTGAGCCAGAATTTGAACCTGGATTGACCTTTGTCTATTTGTTTAAGTCAAGGTCTTGCTGTGTAGCCCACTTGGCTTCAAATTCATTATTCTCCTGCCTCAGACATCCAAGTACTATCTTGCAGACAAGTGCCCCACACCCAGCAAGCCTGTGCTGTCTATACCAAGGCACACTGCCAAATGAGATTCAGCAGCACTAGTCTAGGATACAGAACACAGCACATCAGAGAATCATTAACAAACAAGGATAGCCTGTAAAGGGAGGCCAAAATGTTGAGATGCTTGGAAACCGTTGTCATATAACTTAACAAACAGTTGAGGATAGGAAGCCTAAGGAAAACAAAACTTAAAAGTAGCATGACAGCCTTTTTCAAATACCTTAGAGTAAACACAGAGAAGAACAAATACATTGTCTCTTGTAGCCTCCAGTGGATAGAAGAGACATATGTGCTGATTCCAGGGCATGGTAGATAACACTTTAGTGCAGACAGCAGAACCCAAGCTTTCAATTCAAGCAAAACAGGCTTATCTACTGGTAGCAGTCTTAAGCAAATTACATATCCTCTCCAGACCTCAGGCTCCACATCTTCAAAATGAGGGTAATAATATTTGTCTCACCATCAAAAGTTTGGTCACCAAGAGATATTTGTATACCCCTGTTTACAGAAGCATTATTCAAATTAAATGGACTACTCGCTTTGGCAGCACATATACTAAAATTGAATAATACAGAGAAGATTAGCATGGCCCCTGTGCAAAGATGACACTCAAATTCGTGAAGTCTTCCATATTTTTTCATGAAGAAATGCTCGATATCTCTGGCCATAAAAGAAATGCAAATCAAAACAACTCTAAGATTCCACCTCACTCCAGTTAGAATGGCCATGATCAAGAAATCTAATAACAACACATGCTGGAGGGAATGCAGCCAGGAAGGATCACTACTACATTGTGGGTGGGAGTGCAAACTCATTCAGCCACTATGGAAAGCAGTATGGCAGTTCCTCAAAAGACTAAACATAGAGCTCCCCTATGACCCAGCAATTCCACTACTTGGCATTTGCCAATCGTCCAGAAACAAGGACATACTAAATCCACTAGCACAATGATGTTCATTGCAGCACTATTTACCATAGCAAAGATATGGAACCAACCCAGATGCCCCTCAGTTGATGAGTGGATCAACAAGATGTCATATTTATACACAATAGAATTCTATGCTGCTGTCAGAAAGAATGACATCACTCCATTTGTAAGGAAATGGAAAGACTTAGAAAAAATCATATTAAGTGAAGTAAGCCAGACTCAAAGGAACATAGGCTCCATGGTTTCCCTCATTTGTCATAATCAGTAGAAATTTTGGGCTCTCCTAGCAGAGATTTACAATAGAACAAAACCTAGATACATAAAGCCATATAGGATGACACTAAATGAAAAGACCTCCAGGATATAGAAACAAAAGCCATAAAATGAGTGATTGTTGTCCTTAATGTACTGTTATCTCTCATCTCTTTTGCTGTCCCTTGCTATCTCATAGTTACAGTATTTCACCTTGTTTTGTGATATATTGCATATATGCATATTTGGTTATTTAAAATCAGATAGGGAAGGGGGAAAACAAGATGAGGGGTGGGGGGGTGGGGGGAGAGAAATGGGGACCATGTCATGAGAAAGGGTATCAGTTTTTGTGAAGTAATACACCTTCTATCTGGTGAATATAATGTAACCCTTCTATTAATTACAATAAAAAATATGGAAAAAATTAAATGGAGATGCAATTCAACTGTCCATAGAGGATGAACTAATAAACAAAATATGTTAATACATACAGTGGAATATAATTTAGTCTTATAAAGAGTTTCTGTCACATAATACCATACTATGTTAAATGGAATATGCCATTTAACAACAACAAACACTGTGATTTCACTTTGACAATGTACTTTTAATAGTTAAATTCATTGGGATAGTAAGTAGAATAGTGATTTTCAAGGATGTGGGGAGGGAGAAATAGGGAATTATTTCATGCATACAGAGACACAGTTTTGTAACATAAAGTTCTAGAGTTGGAGTTACACAATAATATATAGTCACTCTCATTGAATTGTGATGTGGATAGGGGTAGTATAGCTCAATGATCAAACATGTGCTTAGCAGACATGGGTACCTGAGTTCAACTCCTAGTGCCAAAACTATGGTTGAGATAGTAAATTTTATCTTATGTGTCCTCTAACACAATAAAAAAATTGAACATCTGAAAGGAATGAAGATGATAGATTAGAAACACCCAGCCCTTTCTGACCCCTTTATGAAGCTAAGACAAAACACCAGATGTGTTGCAACAGGTAGAGGTGATTGGTATGAAAAGGCAAGGAAGGGCAACAGCCAACAGTAGACAAAGACCAGGTAAAATCCAGCTACTTTAAACTGCAGATTTATAAAAGAAACAAGGTATCTAACTAACAGAGAGTGCAACACAATGGTAAGGAAGAGAGAATCCTCTCTGTAATCTATCAGGACTGTAAGCAAAAGAGAAAAGGGAAGTCTCAGGGAGATCTACAGAACATCTGGCACTCTTCACAAACATAGTTTAAGATGAGAGATCTGTTTCCCATGCAGTAAGCAGAGGCCAGAGAAGAGGATCCCTGCATGTTAGCATGCTTACCTGTGCCATTCGGGGGACTACCCTCAGAGTGGTCTTGCAGTCAATCCTCTCTTCTAGGAAAGACAGAAGACACAACATTTGTATATCTCCAAATAAACATTATATTCAGATAAAAATAAGGAAAAAGGTAATACACAAACATGACGACAACTTTCAAGAGCTCTGGAACATGATCAAGAGACCGGCTCTCCCATGAGAGCCATTCATTTCCTCTCACATTCAGGCAAGTTTTTCATTTAAAATTATAATCATGGGTAGATTTTATTTATTTTTATATCTATATTTTTTAATAACTGAGCCCATCTTTCACAACAAATGTGAAAAGTATGCCTCTTGATCAATGTCTCCATCCACATGACAGCTTGGTGTGATGTCTGAATTACATTGTATGGGGCACTGATTTCTGCAATGCTCACATTTGATGCTGAGCTCCCTGTGACTAAAATTCCTTTTTTTTTTTTTGCAAGCCACAAAGAGCCGTTTATTAGCAAGCTCGAGCTTGGTCCTCCGCGCCCATGAAAGTCAGAGATGCTTGGTGGCCCTGAGCACAGAGTCAGCACAGTTTTTATAGTACAGAACAAACAAGTTTGGAGAATTTCCATTTTCACAATATTATAGTTAATTAACCCTTACATTGATGGACTCCTTGACCCCTTATCTGCTTTATTAACTGTAAACAGTTGTGAAGCACAGCTGCTGACTTGGGGACAAATTCCAGGTGTCTCCACTAAGTTTCTGAGCAAATAGCTTATGGCACTTTGTAATCCTTCCAAGAAGGGTTTAGGGGAAATCATCTCCCAGTTGTCTGCAAGATGGAGGTAGTTCTAACAAGATGGATTTGGACTAGCTATAGTTTCTCAGCTTTGGCTCTTCATTTTTAGCTACAGCTCTTCATCCCCCCCTTTTTAATTGTATACCCCAATGGGCCAATCCTGGCCCAGATGGTCCAGATGAACGCCGTCAGTGGTCAGAAGCCAGAGGGGGTGCATCAAGCAAGGCATGCTGGCATCAGCGCTTTTGACTGGCTGATAGGCGGTCTCCTCTTTACAGCGGGAAGGCTATCTTTTATTACTCCAGTGTGGTTCACCCAAAAGCAATACCCTAAGGCGACACTCAAACCTCTAGGAACAATATATCTAGTCCTCTTTTGTTCTGGAGGACAACTTCAGCTAAGGACCCCAGTGAGTTCTCTGGGAGTCTGAAGGTCCAAAGTCCTCACACGCTGTCTCCACGTAGGAGCGATGGGTCCAGTAGCTCTTTACTGGAAACCAGCTGGTGAACATGTTCCAAAACTGACTTGTGAGGCCTGTAAGGGCTGGATTGAATCATGGTTAACAATGCCAGCTGAGATAACACATGGCTGGGGGGGGGGCAACAATTGTAATCAGACTCAGGCAGACAGCTTCTTTGGTTTGGAGGAGCATACAGTGTGCCCTCTTAGTTCTGTACCTGAGAAAACCCTCACAATTAGGAAATATACATCCAAGCACAGCAACTCCTCAGATGGGCACAAAGAATAGTTCCACATCAGTGTACCAATCCTGACCCTGTTTGCATTATGGCTAACTCAATTACATGCCAATTTTACTTGTAAGCTCCATTCTCAAGACATGCTTGTACCATCTACTACATACAGGAACTCTCTAGGACTATTCTTCTGTTTCTTTACTGAACTTTTTCTCTCTTCTTTACTTGACTATAGCCCTGATTCACGTTTAACACCTCTCATGTCTAGGCTGTTCAGCACCGGATGGAAAATTACATGGGTTCATTGCAGTTGGATGCAGGCACACAAAGATGTACTTGGCACTTCCCTTCACCCATCCAGAGTCACCATGATGGTTGCAAAATGTTACTTAGGTGCAGTCTCCTTACTTCATTTTTTTACTCACTTAAGATTTCTTCATAGAGCTGAATTTCTGCCTGAGCTTTTCTCCCCCATAACTTTGTTAGGGGACTTTGAACTTAGCACAAATAGAATGTCCCACCACCAAGGGTTTAGTTCCAGTCCTCTCAGGAAGCTACTGTGGGGTGGTGGAATCAGGCAGGACAGGTGGCATCAGCCTCATCTCTCAGCAGCTCCAATGGAATGGACCTCCTGCTGGGTCACCTGCACAGACTGGTTAGAGAAGCTTACTCTAAGGCCTGACTGTGGTGAAGTCTCCCAATGATTTCCTGAGCACACTCATTTTTGCAGGCTGGCACCCCATTGGTTTTTAGGACCGTATAGGGCTGAGATTCCAAAGGGTGCCAATTTTTAGTAACCAGATTTTCTTTAAATGAGGCTAGGATTCTCTAGACATGTGTAGAAGACTTGAACCTGTAGCCATTCCCCACAAGTGCAGTCTCCACTTTTGTACATATGTTACTACTCTTTTCCATACCTCTAATTTATCCTATCTCCCTTTCCAAAAATGACTCTGGTCCCTTCATCTTAAGGGAGCTGATGGGCGAAGATTCATCTTCTAAAACTTCTTCAGGCTGACTCGGGGGTGTTGTCTCTATACTTAGCTAGGGACCCTAAAAGCTTAGCCTATTTTACCAAGGGGTTGCCAGGATTACATTTTAGGAGCAATATTTTACTCTAAACTGGAAATCATATAAAACATTTAACAACTGCACAAACGTTTTCTTTGGCTACAACAATGTAGTTTACTTAACACCCATTTGCAAAGGCATTTTCCTGATTGTCTGGGGAACTTAATCCCTGTGACCCCAACAATGCCTCAGTTACCTTTGTAGGCCTATATAAAGTTCAATGGGGACACAGCCTTAGGTCCACAGACTTCTTTCCTGAATTTGTGCCTGGTGTTCAACCCAAATCTCGCTCAGCTAGAGCTTTGAGTGAATCCGGGGGGGGAGGGTGTCAGGATTGTAAATACCCACTATTACAGATGCCTGACAAGTTCCTGCCCAGTTATGCAGTAAATGGACATGGACAGTAGTAAGGTATGATTACAAACTATTCTATGATCTCCTGGCTCTGATTAATTTTGGATGGCCAAGCACAAGTGATTCTAGGATCTGACACCATCTCTGCCACCCAAGCAGTGGCTTACTGCATTTGGATGCTTCATTGTCCCAGTAGTGTCTCTCCACACAGGGATAAACATCCCATTGGCGTTTCACTTGGTTTGTTGCTGGACTTGAACTCAGGACTTGGGCACTGTCCCTCAACTCTCCAGCTCAAGGCTAGCACTCTGCCTCTTTGAGCTCCAAAGCAACTCTGCCCCAACATTCTGCTGGCAGATTGGACACTATAGTCTCACAGGGACTTTGTTTTGCCCGGGCTGGCTCAAAACTGCAGCTTTCAAATCAATGAGTCCTACAAAAGGCCATGTTACTCCAATTAAAGCAACAAGTGGTCAACACAGAAATACTCTCTAAGCATGATCTTACTTGGAACTTGATAAGAACGGAAGTTACATCTGAATAAGGATTGCTGTCCTTTTCCATGGGCCTGCGGGAAATTGCTATAAAGTAATTTGCAAGAGCAAGCTGAAATAGTAATTAAGCAATCATTTTGGCAGTCCTAATTTTGTCCAGAAACCCATTTCTAATTTTCTTTAAAACTTTTACTGATATTTGCTTAAACACTTAACACTTTAGTCTTTTTTTCATATTTTTTATTGTAATTAATAGAAGGGTTACATTACACTAAAATTCCTTTATTCCACTTTTCCTACAAGTCTTCTCTTTGCTTTACAAAAGCAGCCTCTTGTTACCTCTAACTTGACATTGCCAAGCTTTTAAAATATATTCCATAGAAGTTCATCTTCATATTTTCACTAAGGCACAACTCAATATGAGACATGTAGGTTGTCTCCCGTGATGGTTGAATTTGTGTGACAAGCTCTCTCACTTGGTGATTTCACCACAGCTAGTTCAGTTACTTGCTTTTCTAAAAATGCCTTTTGTGGTATGAATTGGCTATATGGCTCCCATTCTCTGGGCAGTGATCTCAATCTCAATATTTCTCCTGGCCTGAAAAGCTTTTGTTCGCATCCTGTTTGTCCTCTAGTGGTAAAAGATGCCTAGGCACTTCCAATTGCCACTTCCTGCCCACCTGCTGCTGGTGTTGATGGTCCTTATTTCCTTAGGTGTTTGTGGGGAATTGTTCTTGTTTTTTATCTCTCTCCTCATTATCAAAAACTTCCACTTGGTTCTTTTGGTCTTGCTGGATTTTTTTTTAAATCTATTTCTGAAGGAATTTATTTTCACCTTCTATGTGCAATGTTTCCTTCTCTACATGATGGGTTTGGGTTTCCTTTTTGTGCATTATTGCTTTCTTTTTTCCATCACTGTCTAAGCTCTAATACTGGATTCCAGTCTGGGTAACTACTGTGGTTGGGAATATTATTTTCTTTATTTTAAAACTGATTTTATTCACTCTGGTCAATGTGGTTACAAAGGTATTGCAAATAGATTCTTCAAGAATGTCTGTCTAACTGAATTCTCCAAGGTTACACATCTGATAAGTATCTGAACTAGAACAAGAGTTCCTTCAGGTTCTTTGTGCAAAATCCTGGGTCTTCTAACTACCTGCTCTACTGGTATAATAATATGTTTAGTCTAGTAGGCTTATTTTTTTGTATCCTATCTACCTATTTAGACATATCTGCTTCTATCAATTTATCTGTCTACATATGTTGTCAAAACATATACTTTAAAAGTTCATCTTTAACAAAATCTATTCCAATTTTTTTAAAAAAAGAATCCATATGGGGGCCGGGAGCTTGGCCTAATGGTAGAGTGCTTGCCTAGCATTCACAAAGACCTGGGTTCGATTCCTTGGTACCACATACATAGAAAAAAGCTGGAAGTGGTGCTGAGGCGCAAGTGGTAGATCTCTAACCTTGAGAAAGTCCAAAGACAGTGCTCAGGCCCTGAGTTCAAGCCCAGGATTGACAAAAAAAGAATCCATATGGTAAACTAAGGTACAGTATGAAATGAAAGCAATACTCAATACTAAGTGTAATTCCAGCACCCAAGAGGCAAAGCTACCACTTTGAAGCCAGCCTGGGACCCTATCTCAAACCAACAAACAAACCTAAAGACCATAATGCCAGCTACTGAGGGGCTGAGAACCCGAAGATCATGGTTTGAGATGAGCTTGGGCTTGTTTCATCGCCTAGCTAGCCCTGAAGCATGCTTTGGCATACCAAACTACATGGGAGGCTGAGGTTGTGGGGATTGCAGTGCCAACTCAGCCTGGGAAGAAAAGTCCATGGGAGTGGACCTCCACAAAGGGAAGCTGGATGTCATGGTGTGAAAGCCTAAAAGGATGTATATGACAGCTCAGGTGAGCTACTAGACAAAAAATGAAATCCTATTCTAAACATAACCAAAGTAAAAAGAGCTAGAAGCATGGTTTGGCATTATCATCTAGCCTAGGAAGTGCCAGACCCTGGGTTTAAAGCTCCTGTACCACAAGAGAAAAAAGGGAAGGGGAGGGAAGAGAAAGGAAGGAGGAAAGAGAATACAGGATGGAGGGAAGGAGGGGAGGGGAGGGGAGGGAAATAAGATAAATGAAGAAAGCTATATAATAAAATTATAGCAGAAAAATTTCCCAAGCCTAGGAAAAGATGTGAACATTCAAATACAGGAGGCATTTAAAACCACAAATAGGCATGACCAGAAAAGAAACTGTCCATGTCACATTACAGTTAAAATGTCAAGGCTGCAGAGCAAAGAAAGAATATTGAAAGCTGCAAGAGAAAAATGCCAACTTATTTATGAAGGCAAATGAATCAGAATTACATCAGCAGAAACCCTCAAAGCCAGGAAAACATGGAATGATGTAAGTACTGAAAGTAAGTAATTATCAGCCAAGTTTACTAAATCCAGTAAAGTTATCTAATAAAATCAGTAGTAAAATAAAAACCTTCTAAGATAAGCACAAATTAAATCAATTTATAACTACTGAGCCAACATTGCAGATGATGCTTAAAGGAATTCTATGCACAAATTTGGAAGAAAAACAAGAAAGAATAAATCTCATGAGAGGAATGGAAGAGCAAATTAAAAGTAGGCAAGAATTAAATACAATAAACTCAGTAAACCAGTAAATGATTAATAAGGGGGAAGAATAAAATAAACAGAACTGGAGTAAACCAAAAAATAAAATAATAGGAATTAGTATAGACTTCTCCATAATAACCCTAAATGTAAATGGTCTTAACTGTCCAATTAAAGATACACACTGAACCAGGGGTCAGTAACTCATGCCTATAACCATAGCTACTTAGGAGGCTGAGATCTGAGAATCACCATTCAAAGACAGACCTGGACAAGAAAGTCCATGAGATTCTTATATGCAGTGAACTAGCAAAAAGCTGGAAGTAGAGCTGTGGCTCAGAGTGGTATGGCACTAGTCTTGAGCACAAAAGTTCAGTGACAGAGTCCAGTGACAGAGTCCAGACCTTGAATTCAAGCCCCAGGACCAACACACACACACACACACACACACACACACACACACACACACACACACACACACACACACCACAGATGCAGACTGGATGAATGGATTCAAAAGAAAGTTCCAGCTGTTGACTATCTCCAAAAAACATATCTGACTAACACAGACACAGAATAGAAGTGGAATTATAGAAAACAGTACTCAAATGAAACTGAAAGGAAGGAGGGATGATTATATTCATATCTGATAAAGTAGACTACTAAAAGGAGCAAGCCATCCAGAAGGTATAACAATCCTAAGTATATATACACTGAACATGGTTGTATCCAATTCCACAAAATAAAAACTACCATACTTAAAGAGACATACAGGCCCATATACAATAATAATGAGTGTTTACCCACTCTTATCAACAAATACATGATCTACTCCCCCCACCCATCCACCCTTAAAAACCAATCAATGAAGAAACTCCAGAGTTTAATTGGATTATAAATCAAGTGGACTTAATGGACATTGTCAGAATATTCCATCCAATAGCTTCAGAATGCACTTTTTTTTCAGTGACCCATGGCATTAAGCTAACCTTAAATGAAAAGGGAGTAATTTATGATATTTTATCAGATTATAACAAAATAGAACTAGAAATCAACAAGTAAAATGACAGAAATCATAAAACTACATGAATATTGAATAATATATTTTGAATAATCAGTCAGTCATTTTAAAAGTCCTAGGATCACTAGCTACTCAGGAGGCTGAGATCTAAGAATGGCAGTTCAAAGCCAGTCCATTCTTTCATGAGACTCTGATCTCCAAATAATTACCCCAAAACTGAGAGGGAGGTGTGGCTCAAGTGTGAGCATACCAGCCTTGGATGAAAAAGCTAAGGAACAGCATCCAGGCCTTAAGTTGAAGTCCCAATACTGACATAAAAATGAAAACACAACATACTACAATCTTTGCAAAGCAATATTAGATGAAAAAGATAGATAGATAGATAGATAGATAGATAGATAGATAGATAGATAGATAGATAGATAGATAGATAGAGGTAAGAGATTTTGGTCAATCATGGGGCATGAACTCTGGGCCTGGGTACTGTCCCTGGACTCCTTTTGCTCAGGGCTAGCACTCTACCACTTTGAACCACAACAATACTTCTGGCTTTTTCTGTGATTAATTGGACTTTCCTTCTCAGACTAGCTTCAAACCACTATCCTCTGATCTCAGCCTCCTGAATAGCTAGGATTACAGACATGAGCCACTAACACCCAGGAAAACATATCTTTTAGTAGCTAGATTTTAAACGGAGAAATCTCATGTGTATAACTTAGCAATGCATCTTAAGGTCTTAGAAAAACAAAAGCAAGCCAAATTCAAAATTAGTTGTTGCTGCAAAGAATTAATAAAGAAAGTATGGCATAAAAGAGCAATATAAAAGATATTAGTGAAACAACAAAGTGGTTCTTTGAAAAAATAAACAAGATTGACAAACTCTTAGCCAAATTTACCAGAAGAAAGGGAGAAAACCCAATTAGCAAAATTGGAGAGAAACATATGATATTACAACAGATACAAATGAAATCATAGGAAATAAAGAAATTTAGAAACTTTTGACTAGAAGAAATGGATAAATTTCTAGGTGCACATGGCATATCTACCAAAATTGATCCAAGGATATAAACCACCTAAACAGACCTATAACAAGTAAGAAGATTGAAGCAATAAAGAACCTTCCAACAAAGAAAAGCTCAGGGCTCCAAGGCTGGATGAATTTGCTGCTGATTCATTGTTAGATCTTTAAGGAAGTAACGCTAGTTTTCCTCAAAGTATCCCATAAAATAGAAAAGGAAGGAACACTAACAAACTCATGGGCCAGTATGACCCATACCAAAACTGGACAAGAACAATAAAATAGATAGATAGATAGATAGATAGATAGATAGATAGATAGATAGACAGACAGACAGATAGAGTCCCTTGATGAACACACAGGTTAAAACCCTCAATAAAATACTCATAAACCAAATTCAACAGCACATTAGAAAGTTCATAAACCTTAATCAAGTTGGTTTTATTCCAAGAATGCAAGAATGGCTCAATATATGCACATCGATAAACATAATACAGCACACAAACAGAATCCATGGCAATCTACTGCATTGAAATGCTTTGAAAAAATTCAACATGCCTTCATGATAAAAAGCCTAGAAGAAATCAGAAATAAACAGAAGAACCATACTACAACATGATAAAGCAGCATACAACAACCCTAAAGCCAACAATATACTAAATACAGATAAAACAAAAGCATTTCCTCTAAAATTGCCAGCAAAACAACAATGTCCTGCCTCTCTCTCTTATTAAATATAGCACTTGAATCTTAGCTAGAGCAAGAAGATAAGGTAAAGAAATAAAATGGATATAGATAGAAAGAGAAGTCAAATTACCCCTATTTGCAGATTAGATAATCCTATACTTACAAGACTTAAATATTGCTTCAGAGAACTCTCAAATTTGATCAACACTTTGAACAAAATGGGAGAATATAAAGTGAACATCCTAAAACTTGTAGCTTTTCTATATACCACTAATGAATATTCTGAAAAAGAAATCAGAAAAACAAATCCCTTAGACAATAATCTCAAAAAGGAAGAAAAAATCTAAGAATAAGCCCAACATAGGAGGTAAAAGATATTCACAATGAAAATTTTAAGACACTGAAAAAGGAAGTAGAAGAAAACAATAAAAGATCGAAAATCTACCCATATTCATGGATTGCCAGAATTAATATTATGAAAATAACTGTCTTACCAAAAGCAATCCATAAATTCAACTCAATCCCTCATTGAAATTCCAATGAAATGCTACATGGAAATTTTTTAAGCCATAAATTCATATGGAAACATAAAAGACTCCAAATTGCCAGTGAAATTCTGAACAAAAAGAATAATTCTGAAGGCATTACAATATTTCATTTTAAATTATATTATGAAGCCATAGTAAAAAAAAAGATACTGGCACAAAGTAAACATGTAGACAAATGAAACAGAGGGATCCCTTAGAATTATTCTTTTTGTTCAGTGAAATTGCCAGTGAAATTTTGATTCTCCACTAAGTTGCCAAAAATATGTTTTGGAGAAAAAACAGCCTTAAAAAATTAGCTTTGGCAAAACTGAATATTCAGATGCTAAAGATTAAACCTAGATCTTTCTCCTTACAACAAAGAAAATCTATTAAAAATTAATCAAAGACCTGAATGCAGAACCTAACTTTGAAACTACTAGAGGAAAATATTTCAACATACAGGCAGGCATAGGTAACAACCTTTTGAATAGGATTCCAATTGCTCAGAAAATAATCATAAAAATTGACAAAGGAAAGTACATCCAATTAAACACTTCTAGCCCAGCACTAGTAGCTCATATCTGTAATCCTAGATTACAGGAAACTGAGACCTGAGGGTCATAGTTTAAAGTCAGCACCAGTAGAAAAGTCTGTGAGACTATCATCTCCAATTAATTAGCAAAAAGCCAAAAGTAGTGGTGTGGCTCAAGTGGTAGAACACACACCAACCTTGAGAGGAAAACACCAAAGCAAGCACACCAGCACCTTAGTTCAAGCCCCTATCTCAGAAACAAAAAGGGGGGGAAGTTAAAGCATTTTGAATCAAAGAAAACAATGGCCAAAGTGAAGAAACAGCCTATAAAATAGAAAGTTGCTGTAAAAACTTAGATTTATGTATAGCAACTGGATACTCTACTGAGTAAGTATTAATAAATGACAGCTGCTACTGATGGACTGTTATTGTTAGTCTTTGCTGTAATCATTTATTAGAGCTCTTTAACTAGATGGACTGCCTTGCAAAAGCATGAGGTCATCAGAAAAGATTCTTATACTAGGGAGGAAAATTCGATTTGGCGCTGAGTGAAATGTCAGGATAAATGCTTGGGAGTTCTTGGCTGGGGCTTGCTTTGGCCCATCTGAGGCAAGTCCCACCAAACATACCATGTGTCCTTTTCAGGGGCTTAACTTTGAGGCCTTGCAGCCCTAGCTAAGAGAGAATTGGAGAAAATGACAAAGGCACCAAGCTGCAGGTACAGCACCTGACCTCAGAGGTGGCAGCAGCAGGAGACCTTGTGTGAAGGCAGGGATGAATTCAAATCACAAAGACCATTGGTTGGGTTCTGGAAGCATCCATCTAGACTGGATCTACCTAGACATAGCTCCTGGGGGGCAGACTCCAATCCAATAGGGAAAAGACCCAGTGAGATTCAGTTTTGTCTGGGACCCCAGAACCAAAAAATATGTATGTTTTTTTTCAATTTTGACCTCTCCCTTAAGAAGCACTCATTACAAATCGGGAAAACAAGCCCTAATAAGTCAGGTCACTGACTATCAAAGAACAAAGGAGCAAGAAGAATGGAGGAGCCAATAATCCTAGCTACTGAAGGAGGCTGAGGTCTAGAGTAATGGCTGAAGCCAGCCTAGCAGGAAAAGTTTCTGAGACTCTTATACATCACTCAACCAGCAAAAAGCTAGATGTAGAGTGCTGGCTCATGTGGTAGAGCATTAGCCTTGAACAAAGGAGCTAAGGATTACAGTGCCTAAGCCTTGAGTTCAGGCCCCCCAAGAACAGAATGGAGGAGAGAAAAGAGTAAGGGAGAATTTGGTTACTCATTTATTTTACCCACTTGTATAGGACTCCACCATGTGTCAGGCAGAGCTTAAAGCATGTTGTGAATATCTGCCAACTGGATCATCACAATGTGACCATAAGACTTGTCATCAGTACCCCTATCCAGAAGCAAAGTTGAGGCTCAGAGGAACAGAGAAGCCTCCCAATATCACAGAGCTAATGTAAAACTGAGATAAAATATTACCATTAGACCTGACAGCTGTCCCTACTTCATCACGTCCTTCAGGCCCAAGGGCTCCGCATCTCCTGTGTATGGGGCCCCAGCGCTGCAGGACTGATTGTTTCCATTCACTCTAGCTGGAGGCACTAAGCCAAGGAAATCTCACAGTCACCGTGGGGTGTCAGTACCCTGATAGGACAGACAGTAGATCTCCTCACCACCTGCCACTTCACCCCATAAATGCAGCCATGCATAGACTGGGTGTCACAATGATAGATTCCTGGCTCTTATGCCAACACTCCTGAGCCTCATCCCTGACTGCATGTTAAGCTGCAAGACCTTTTCCTAACTCTACAGGAAAATATCATGGAGAAAAAGGAAGACTAGCTTTCCAGAGCATTAAAGTTCCATTGCCACTAGTGCTTGCCAATCTCCCAGCTAATTAATTGGAGGAAAGAAACTCAGAGGAAGCAGGCAGTAGATTTGATCAGTTCAGACCTGCCTGCTGAGAAACCCTGGTTTCTCTAGCACGAAGAGTCAACGCACCCCTTCTACTGCCCTGGCCCAGACTCGCTTCATGGAGAGCAAGAAGCCTAATACAGCCAAAGGGACAGTTCTCTCTCCATATATGGTGACAAAAATATCAGCCAGAGTTTATTCAAAAGCCAGCAAATATTTAGTAAGAACTTTTTATGTGCCAGACACAGAGCTGATTAACTAGTTCTTCAACCCTCTGTTTCCAAGTTTATAATCAGAGGCTTAAGTAATAAGGGCCAAGGAGGTGAGTGGTCTCAGATTTGAGAATATATATGCTTACACTTTGCCTGCCCCCAGCCCCATGCTAGCACCCCTACCCACACCCCCACAGTGCACACTTTCTTCCTGCTTTCTTTCCTGGCTGGACTGGAGAAAGATTAGGAGAGATTGTCTTTGTGTCCAGTAGCAAATTGTTCCAACACAAAGCTTCTATGGGGTTGGGCTAGTAATGAGAGATGGGCAAATGGTATGGTTAAGAGACTGGGTTTAAAAAGTGATCCAGACCAGTCGTTCAACCTCAGTGTTTCTCAGTTCCCTTATCTGCAAAATGAATGAGATTGATTATTCCACAGACCAGCCATAGTCCCAACCTGAGAGGGGCTGAGGCAGGAAGGCTGCAAGCCAGGCAGGCCAGGGCTACAAGATAAGAAAAGAATCATAATGCATCATAAATTGTTTGTTCTGTTCCAATCTCTTCAAATAGGTCCAGTTCACTGCTGGTACATACCAGAGGAGTACTTTTGAGAAAAAAAAAGTACATGAAAAGATGGGAGGAGATGGGCCCACTGAGGTACTGCCGGTAGGATTGTTATGTTCATGGCTTTCCTCCAAGTCTTCCTAAGAATTATCTTTGTGTATAAAGAGATATACACTGCAGTAAGGGTTAACACAGGTCATTTGCAATTTGTCTGTTTTGATTATACTATACATACAAAAAATAATATAATACACTTTAAAGATTAATGATAATTTTTAAAAACAGCCATGTACTCAACATAAACCTTAAGAAATAGAGAATACCCAGTTACTGATGACTCAAGACTATAATCCTAGCTACTGAGGAGGCTGAAACCTAAGAATCAAGGTTCAAAGCCAGCTTGGGCAGGAAAGTTTGTGAGACTCTTAGTTCTATTTAACCAGCAAAATGCTGGAAGTAGAATTTTGGCTCAAGTGGTAGAGCAAAAAGGCTAAAGAACTGTGCCAGGCCCTGACTCCAACCCCTAGTATAGCACACATACACATACAAGGAAAGAGAAGAGAAGGAAGAGAGAGGAAGAAGAGAAAAAAGAAAAGAGAGAGAAACAGAGTATTTACAATGCTTTTCAAACTAAATCCCAATATGTTCCCATCCCATCTCATACATCCTCTTCCCGTACCCCAGCAACTTACTAGCTCAAATATTCTGCTAGTCATTATTATTTTAATAATTTTATCACCAATCTAGATACATCTTCAAAAAAGAAACATTTTTTCCATTCTCAATCTCTAAACAAATACAGGCATTACTTCTTATTCATCATACTTTTAATTCTAATTTGATATTTTGTTTAGTAATAGCATTTAATCAGTGGGTACAGTTACCGTTACATGGGAGGGAAGAAGATGTTCTGGTAGCGCTGTCAAATAATAGACAACAATCAGCAAAGCTGTATATCCCCAAAAGCTAAAATATGGCACTTAAAATGAATAATAACAATGTCCGTTTAATAGTATTAAAAGAATTATCATTCTATACATATCACTTACCATTTGCCTACTTTATTATTTAATCATGTACTTTAAATCTACTTTAGGGAGCATTTTCCTGACTAGCTATGATTACAGACTTGTGCCCTCAGCACCCAGGCTTGGGCGTCTTCAGGAAATCTAAGACAGAATGTGAGTTGGGATCAAAGTACAACCTCCAAACCTTCAGGCTGGTCACTTCTGTGAACCTGGGTAACGATTGACCCAGGAATCCACCCAGGCTTCTGTCCAAATTCTCTCTGTTGAGTAGAAGGGGACTGATTTATGTCTCTAGCAGGTATGCCAGAGAAAATTCAAATTGATCAAAAATTAAATATTCATAGGACATTATTCATTAAGATTCATCTCACCGAGTGGATGAAATGAGGCAAGGGAAGAAATTAGCTTGCTTGAGAGTGTCAAAGTGATTATGTGATTAAATTGCAATTTATAATTTCTCCTTCAAAAAAAGCGTTACTTCTTGATTTGTGTTTTCTCCTCCTTGCTGTGCCCCCCCTTGTTGTCTAGGCCTGAGCCAAGGACACTCAGGGTTCACAGGAGATGGGAAAACTCCAAACCCGGGGCCTGGCAGCGCTCCATCCTCCTCCCTATCTACCATCTCCCACCTAACCTCCAGCATCTGCTTCTCATGTCCAGAACAGACCACCTTGCCAGAGACCAGATGTCTACAGTGTTGCCTTGTGGGGAATTTTCTGCTTCAGGATGCTGCCTTTCCTGCCTCTACACAAAGAAGAAGATGTATGTGATGCCATTTCTCTGCAACCCCTCTTATCCCTGTAAGTCATACCTAGACTGTCATTAAGGAAATCCTTTCTATCCAGTCCATACTCTTACAGAGAAGAGGGGTAACTTTTCTACACTCTTGGTCCTTCCTCCTCAACTTCAGATGAAGCCATGACAACCCAATTGAGAGAGTCTGGCTTGGCTATGTATGGTGCTACCTACCTATATTCTCAGCACAAAGGAGACTGAGGCAGGAGGTGTGACTGGAAGTCGGGGAGGTGGGGGAGGAGACTTCCCCTAACTGAAAAGAATATAAACAACAGCCAATAAAATGTCCATATGGTGACAGCATTCCTTGGCTGTCAACCAGCCTGTTCTGCCAATAAAGGTTCCTGGGGAGACAGAACAGCCAGGTTCAAAAATCCAACAGGTTCTAGAGTAAGGATGCAGGCATCACCTTGGAAACACATTTCTTCCACCAACTGCCATATCTGCTCCTCTATGGCTCCATTTGGGTGATTTTGGGCTCAGTCTGAATCCCAGGAAGAAGCAAGGACTGTCCCCAAGCTTCGTTACCCAGAGGCCAAGCAGTCTCTGCCCTGCAGAGGACAGGAGGGCTCAACCCAAAGCAGCCCTGCTTTCATCTGCTGTATATACACTGCCGCTGCTGCACATGATTTCATTTCAAGAAAAGGGTTTGCTGCTAAAAATAATTTTAAAACCACTGAATTAGATGACCTCTTGCAAGACCTCAACCAGTCCAGGAGCTTCTGATTGTCTGACTTCAGTGGCACAGAAACGAAATGTCTCTGAGCTAGACAAAGGCTCTGTTCCCTCCTCTTCCCTCTCACTCTTAAAAAGATTGTCTGCCTGCCTGCCTGCCTGCCTGCCTGTCTGTCTGCCTGCCTGCCTGTCTGTCCAGACTCCAGACTATGGGTATAATGGTCTGCACAGGTATGAGACAGATGGGTAACTGTATTCATCATCTGTTTCTATTATTTTCCATTGTGATCTCTCACTATTTCTCTAACTCACCATGGCTCTCTCTCCTACGACTGCCCAATAAAAGATTTAGATCTCTTGCAGCTGAAAAAGGCAATATTAATTCCAAGCTTGTTTCCAAACACCACAGAGGCCTGCTTGGGTTAATTAGTTGTGCAGTCTTTTCTTCAAGTGAGCGAGTAGACAGGTTTTTTTTTTTTACAGCTTTGCCGCTTCATTTATTTGTACATTTTCAGTCTTATTTGGAAATACATTTATCTGACAATAAATAACATCTATACCTCAACTTGAGATGATAAGGGCAATAAACAGTCCCTTCAGGGGTTTGGGAGCAACAATCCGAAGGCATTGTTAGCCTGAGTCCTCTACCTAACTGTTGCTCCAGCTCTCTGGAGAGAGAGGAAGGATGTGGCCCGTAGGAAGAGGCTGGAAGAAGAAATTAGGACCAAGGGCCATAGACACAGCAAATGAGAAAAGAGGATCTGCCCACCAGTGAACAGTGCCCACACAAGGGGGTTAGAGCCTCAGGGTCTTGGTTTAAGTCATTAAGACTGCATCCCTAGCCAGACAGACTAGAGGCAAGAGACAAGGCTCCAGGCCCAATCCAAGCAGATACAAGTAATGGGTAAGCTTGGGTGGATTCTCACCACCACACCTCAGTTTCTCTGTGTATGAAATGAGACTCATTATCACACTTCCCTGTTTGGAATGGTTGCAAACAATGGAAATCAAGAGACCAATCAATAAAAAGCTCTCTGTTTTCAGAGGAACAGAAGTGACAGGTGGGCTCTTCTAGTGTGCATGGTCCTAGAATACTCTAGGTCTACTCAGGAAAAAAAAATGAACACATTAGAGGAAGGTTGTGATAGGAGAGTTTTAGCTTTCTGTCTATAGAGTCTGTACCGATGACTTAAACCTAATCCTATAGTCTGGCCAATTTGCAAGGTAACAATATTTCCCTAAGCCTAGTTTGGCTTCTAAACAAGTCCTAGCTGAGCAGATTCTGTTCATCCAAACAAAAACTTTTCACAGGGCTGAGTAATCATAGTTCATACCTGTAATCCTCGTTATTCAAGAGGCAGAGATCTGGAGGATAATGGCTTAAAGCCAGCCCAGGCAGAACAACATACAACTCCAACTCCAAAATAACTGGCAGAAGCTGGGCTGGGAGCATGGTTCAAGCAGAGTACTAGCCAAGCAAGCAGCCTGGAGTTGAAATGCTGGCTGATACTTAAAAAAAAAACTCTGTAGGAAATATTTCACTCTTGTTTATAAAGGGATCTGGGAATTTGGGAAAGGGGAGAAATAAAGGCAAGAGGGGCTAGCATAAACCCAAGTGGACAGGGCAGAATACTGATACTAAGCTGAGAAGTCAAACTGCCTCTTCTTACCACCTTCTAGCTATTTACCTTAGACAAACTATCTAATACTGTCATCTCAATTCAATTTTCTCATTAGTAAAGTAAGGATAATTGTGGCACCTCACTCACTGGGGTGTGGTTTATGAATTCAGTGAGATGAAGTATGAAATATGCTCTGGACAGGAGGTGGCATATCGTAAAAGCCCAATAAACACCAGCGATCCTTGTAATACATCAGCACTACTAAAGACTCACATGAAGAGATACTACATGCATATAATCTTCCAAGCACAAGAGTGAAGAATTCCAGGCTGGTGGAATGTAATCAAGAAATCCTTCCAGGAGAAAGAGCAACTGCAATATGGTTTAAAAAAGAAGAGGCCAGGCACCAGTGGCTCACATCTATAAACTACTCAGGAAGCTGAGATGTGAAGGTTGTGGTTCAAAGCCAGCCAGAAAGTCTGTGAGACTCTTATCTTCAATTAGCCATCAAAAAGCCAGAAATAGAACTATGACTCAAATGAAAGATCACTAGCACTGAGTAAAACAGCTTAGGGATAGTACCTAGGCCCTGAGTTCAGCCCCAAGATAGGATGAGAGACAGACAGACAGAGATATCACTGCACACTGCTAGTTGGGCCCGGACATCCTTTCCCATGGCACTGGAGGTGCAGCCAGAAGCCCAGCAACACCATAGACATATCAGTGAACTGCCAGCAGATGGAGCCCTTTACTTACACATGGGGCTGATGGAAGAGCCAGCGTTCAAACCAGCTCCAGTAGAACAAGAACAGGTGATTCAGCAGGTTTGTGGGGAGCAGTGTTGTGAAGTAGTGAGGAAGATGCTTAGTCTTCCTTTCCCTGTTAGAGCTCTCCTGTCCCCAAAGTGACTGGAGAAGAAATTCAGCATCACCATAGATAGAAACCACAACATTGTCAGAGCTTGACATGCTGGAAACCTAGGACAGACACTGGGTGGCTCTCTTGTTTCCATACTATTTGATGACTCTAATCTAGAGTCAAGGGCTGCACTTGAATGTAGAGACAGGTTCTGCCTCAGGCCTGGGAGTGCTTTTTTTAATTCCTTGACTGATTTCTGAAAAATTATTTTTAAGTAGTTATACAAAAGGTTTACAACTCAACATATCCATTAGGAATACATCTTGACCATTGTCATCTCTTCCATCTTTCTCCCACATCCATCTCAACCCTATCCATTCCCTCAAGTTGCCTCAAGTTCATTTTTGCATATGGACATAGAATATTAAGAATGTGTTTGCCCCCCCTTTCTTACTCCACTTGTTTGCCTTGACAACATGAGTTTCTGCTTCCTGGTATTTGTTTTGTTGAACTATGAGTTATTTGTTCAAAGGTGTTACACCATTGCAAACCTCTCCTTCATATAACATACTTTAGACAATATGATTTTTTTTTGCCAGTCCTGGGCCTTGAACTCAGAGCCTGAGCACTGTCCTTAGGCTTTTCTCAAGGCTAGAGCTCTACCACCTGAGCCACAGCACCACTTCCAGCTTTTCCTTTTATGTATGTGGTACTGAGAAATTGAACCCAGGTCTTGATGTATGCTAGGGGAGCACTCTACGACTAGTCCACGCTCTCAGCCCTCTTTATGATTTTTTTGTATGTGTGCCAGCATTGGGGCTGGAACTCAGAATTCTAGCACTATCCCTTGCCTTTTTCACTCAAGGCTGCTGCTCTACTACTTGAGCCACAGCTTTATTTCTGGCTTTCTGGTAGTTAATTGGAAATAAAAGTCTCAAGGACTTTTCTGCTCAGGCTGGCTTCAAACGGAGATCCTTAGATCTCAGCCTCCTGAGTTTTTAGAGTGCTAGGCAGGAGTCACCGATGTTCAGCTAGACCTGAGGATCCCAAAGCCAAAAGGCCACTGTAATGAGCACTCTCTAGCAAGAAGAAGGGCAGCTGTCCCATCCAGCTCTGGGTGTCCCTAGAAGAGCTGTGTGGGAGAATACAACAGACAAGCTGTGACCCCTTGTGAAGAGGCAGAGAAGTCAGTTTAAAAAAAAAAAGACAGAGACCTCTGAGACTGCTGAATTAAGAGATGGAGTCATTGTGAACCTGTATCATTAGTGAAGCCAAAGAGAGGTTGAGCTGGGGGAAAGTTTCAAGCAGTCCTGGTGATAGAGGAGCGCTAGAGGCCATCTCTAGCACCTAACAGAAGCAGGCAGCCCAGGAAAGGATAAAGGATACTTCCTACCCTATACAGGGAGAGACCTCTTCTACTCCTCCCTCTCCCCCACAAAAAAATAAATAATGCAAATAAACAGGGATATAGGGGCCTGGAAAGGGACAAGGGAGATGAGATGCTTGGAGCTACTTCCATGGCAACAGATAGCCAGGGCACAGTGCTATTTGGGAGGAGAGAAGGAGAAGAGCTTTGGATCGGGTGTGCAATAATAGTTTTTAAAATGTAAAAGACTGTGCCCTAATTCCCGGAATGGGACTGTTGTCGTGAGTCAACGTGGCTGGGAAGTTACGAACCAGACGAAGACCTCATCAGGAAGCAGAGATCTGGCACGGCATAGGTATTGTGGGGGCCAGTTACTGGAAGACATAAAACGGCTTTGTGTTTACCCCGACTTGTGACTCCTGAATAAACTGGGCCCAATGACAGGCACACGGGTAGTCACAGAGCCTTGGAGACCGTGGTCAGCGCGCCTGCTCGAGGGCAGTGACCTCTCGCTGGCACGCCGGCGCAGTCCTTCATCCTAGGGAGAGTGAGGCAGTACCTGACGGAAGATGAGTCCTCCCACTTCCAACAGGGCACTTAGAAAGGGGAACACGGTGGTTTCTCCTTATAGGAAGCCCCTGTGGAATGTATTCAGAGGCAGTTGAAAGAAGGGGTGGCACATGCCACCCCTTCTGGGGGTGTTCCAGGATCCACCGCTCTCATCTCATCTGAACAGGACCCAGCAGGTCCCATATTTGGAAGGACCAACAGGCCAAGCCCTTGCGCGTCTCCAGGAAAGTCAGGAGAAACACAGACCAGGGGACTTTACAGGCCCCAGGACACAGATGGGGCACAAGCAGAAGGCCAGGAAACTGCCATACGGGCTGAAGAGGAAATGAAGTTTAAAGCACAGCAAGGGTGGGAACTAGTTTGCAGGACGCAATGTTCCCTTGGCTTGTTTCCATCCAGGCGAAAGGGAAGAACTCGCACTTAACTCAACGCCTGCACTCCATCAGGCACAGTCTTCATCCTTGTCTCAATCCTCCCACGACTCAGTAAGGAACTATATATCCCTCACCTTACAAATGGGGAAACTGAGGAAGGGGTTGCCTATGGTCCTAGGTTGCTGGAGTTTGAACCACAGGTTTTTCTGTCTGGGGCTAGGAAGATTCCATGTGTAAATGGGCCCCTTTCAGAAAGGCCTTGCTAGCCTGCTCTACACTTG
Organism: Megascapheus bottae; assembly: GCF_031878675.1. NCBI lineage: Eukaryota > Metazoa > Chordata > Mammalia > Rodentia > Geomyidae > Megascapheus > Megascapheus bottae. Next base: position 21,553,536 of record NC_143514.1, read on the forward strand.
GATTTAGTTGCTCCCAGCAGTTCGTTCCTTTAGGTTTTGAGACACAGCCATGCTTTTCTTTAAAATGGTACTAGACTGGGGCTGAGGAGAAGGATGGGACAAGAGTTTCGCCTTTTCCTACCAACAGGGAGCTGTAACAAAGGGTTCTGCTCCTGGTGCCTTACTTATCTGCCAGGATCTGATCAAGTTTGCTGCATGGACTGAGAGCTCCCGCTGGAGAAGCCTCCTCCTCCTCCCAATCCTCTCCCCTCCCCCCCAGCTGTCATTCGTAATTCTGTGCACTACTAACTCTGTCTCAGCCTCTGGCTCAGAGGCCCCAGCTGGGATTCCAACAGTCTGACCCTCAAGTTCTCCCTCTCCCTGATACTTCATCCTCATTCTCACTTGTCCTTAAGAACCATTGCTGAAATGAGAAAATGAGCTCCGGATTGATAGCCATGGCTCTGTTTCAATCAGAAGTGCCTTACTTGGCCCAGAACATGGAAGGAATCAGGCAGTCCCCAAAAACTCAATTCTCCTGCTCAAAGATGGTGGCTAACATGATATCATGTATAGAAATCTGCGGTCCAATTCAAAAGTCTCCCCAGCTCCCGCCTATTCCATATTTCCATTCCACCTCCTCAATTACTACAGGTGAAAATGGAAATGCACTTTCATTATTGGTTTGCTTATGGGAAAGCTTTCTGATTCTTGTGTTTAACTTTAAAAAAAAACAGATAACTAGGCTGGGAGTTTGGCCTAGTGATAGAGTGCTTGCCTAACACGCACAAAGACCCAGGTACCACATACATAGAAAAAGCCAGAAGTGGTGCTGTGGCTCAAGTGGTAGCGCTCTAGCCTTGAGAAAGCCCAAGGACAGTGCTCAGATCCAGAGCCCAAGCCCAAGACTGGCAAAAAAAACAAAAGCAGGGGCCGGAGTTTGGCCTAGTGGTTAAAGTACTTGCCTAGCATGCACGAAGACCCGGGTTCGATTCCTTGGTAACACATACATAGAAAAAAGCCGGAAGTGGTGCTGAGGCTCAAGTGGTAGAGCTCTAGCCTTGAGAAAGTCCAAGGACAGTGCTCAGGCCCTGAGCTCAAGCCCAGGACTGGCAAAAAAAAAAAAAAGCAGACAACTGTAAGGAACTGTATGTTTGTGTATGCAGATATGTATAGAAGTTGATACAGTTACATAGTTTTTGCATATAATTGTACAGTTATGTAGTTATATCTATATTTATCTATGCATATATCTATACATAGGGAGAATTACATATAGGGTGAGAAAAACAGAAAGACAGAAGAAGGGAGAGAAGAGGGAGGGAGAGAGAGAACAAGGGATGGAAAGAAAGGAAAAGAGAGAAAAAAAGAGAAAAGGACCATAGAATGAGAAAAGTATTTTCAAATTACATAATTGATAAGATAGTTTTATCCAAAATACACATATAGGTCCTTACAACTCAACAATAAAAGGACAACTCAAGTAAAAAATGTGCAAAGAATTTAAACATAGTTCAAAGAAAATGTACAGATGGTCTATATAAACGTGGGAAAATATTCAACATCGTTCATCATTAGGGAAATGCAAATCAAAACCACAATGAGAGGCTGGAGTACAAAAGCGGCTTTATAGTATAGTGCTTACCCAGCATGCATGAGGCCATAGGTTCTTGTTCTAGTGCTGCAAAAAATAACAACCTAACAACCAATCAATCAAGGAATACTCTCCACAATGACATAGACTTCATTCCCAGAAGAATGGCTATAATAATAGTTAACCAGGTGCTGGTGGCTCATGTCTGTAATCCTATTCATAAGGATGAGATCTGAGGATCACAGTTCAAAGCTATCCCATGCAAAAAAGTCTGAGAGACTCTTAACTCCAACTAACCAACAAAAAGCTGGTGGCATAGTAACAGCCTTGCGTGAAAAAGCCAAGTAAGAATGTGAGGTCCTGAGTTCAAGCCCCAGCATTGGCCCAGAAATAAAAAATAAGTTAATCACAGGTTTTAGATAGGATGTGGAGAAATTGGAATTTGTGTAGCATTGCTGATATGGTTAAATAACCCAAATAAAAATGCATCCACATATATTTCTGGCAACAACATTTTAAATGATCCACAAGTGGAAAGAACCCAAATGCCCCATCACTTGATAAATGGACAGAGCAAGTAGATTGACACCCACTGACTACCATTTCAACCACACATGCAACAACGTAGAAGAACCTTGAAACATTCTACCAAGTGAAGAAATCAGACATAAATTCATCATTCCACTTTATTAAATATCAAGAACGGCAAGTCCACAGGTACAGAAATTGGGTTAATGAGTGCTAGTGGCGGGGAGGAAGGGAAAATTGAGTTACTACTTAGGGATATGATCTTTTTGTTGTGGTTGGTTTGTTCTTGCTTTTGTTTTGGGGTGGTTTTTTTTTTTTTTCAGTAACAGAATTTGAACTGTCCCTTGCCTGGCTTGTTCACTCAGCAGGCACTCCACAATCTGAGCCATACCTCCATTCCTGGGGTTTCTTTAGGGTGATAAAAATGTTCTGAAATGAGAGAATGATGATGGTTTCACAACTTTCTGAATATAGTAAAAATCACTGAAATGTACGCTTTTAAAGGGTAAATTTTATGATATGTGAATTATATCTCAATAAAAAAATTGAAACCAATAATTTGAGTATTTTATGCTTCTCCAAGGAGATCAAACCACTTCAATTAAGGTGACTTATGATATGACCTTTGACTGGTTTCCTCTCCCAGGTCCCTGGTCTTTGATGAAAGACCCAGTCTTTGTGTAAGAGGCTCATATTTCACATAAGTTCAGCCCTCAGGACAGGGACCAGCTTGACTGAAGTTATTAAGGCTTTAGTTTAGGAGAGAGCAGAGTAAATGGGACCCAGTGAAAAGTGGCATATGACATGAAGGACAATTAGAAGAGATTAGTCAACTAGAAAGCAGAAATTCTAGTAGGCCTTTCATATCATAAAAAAAAAAAACAGGGCCAGGAGTTTGGCCTGGTGGTAGAGTGCTTGCCAAGCATGCATGAAGATCCATGTTTGATTTCTCATACATAGAAAAAAAGCTGGAAGTGGTACTGTGGCTCAAAAGGTAGAGCTCTAGCCTTGAGAAAGTTCAAGGACAGTGCTCAGGCCCTGAGTTCAAGCCCCACTACTGGCAAAAAAAAAAAAACAGCTTGCCCTCAGGGTTCAGAAATACTATCTCTGAGAGAATGCCATCATGACCAGTCCAAGTTGTAAACTGAGTCAACCATGAATCCTAAGAAAGGACCTAAGATGAGGAGAATTAAGTCTTTATCATAAGCAATGGATACAGTCCTTTAGGTTTATAAGATGTGCGTGTGTCTTCAGTTAGAAAAAAGAAGCCATAGCTAGGGGCACAACTTCATGCTAGCAAGCATCAAGCCCTAAGTTCAAATCCCAGTACCACCAAAGGAAAGGAAACAACATACATATATGCATGGACCACTAATTTTGTTTCCATTTTTATTTTTGGTTTTTGAGCCATGGGCTAACTTTGAACATGTGGTACTCCTTCTTCATCCTCGCAAGTGCTGGAACTACTGGCATATATCCCATGCCTGCCTAGGCAACTGACAGTACTCATACTGGGGCTTTGAACTCAGGGCCTCAAACTTTCACTCTTTTTCTATTCAAGACTGGTGCTTTACCACTTGAACCACACCTCCAGTCCCTAGACAACTGATTTTGCTACTAAAGGATAAAACAACCCAGTACATGAAAGATTGAATTTTCAGCAAACAGTTCTGAAGCAGTTGGGTATCTACATGCAAACATAACATTCAATCCTTACCGCATACCATTTACAAAAATTAACTCAGAATGAGTCATAGATCAAAATGTAAAATCTAAAGGTATAAAAGCTTCTGAAAAAAAGACGAAATGGGTGATATTTGGATAGATATGATTTCATAGATTAATCGCCAAAAGCAATCCACAAGAGAAAAACATCAATAAATTTGTTCGGTGTGTGTGTGTGTGTGTGTGTGTGTGTGTGTGTGTGTGTGTTGGTGCTTGTACTATGGCTAGAACTTAAAGTCTGGGCACTGTGTCAGCTTTTTACTCAAGGCTGGCACTCAATCATTTGAGTCACAATCCCACTCTGGCTTTTTGGTGGTAAACTGGAGAAACAAAAATCTCATGGACATAATATACTGTTATTTCTTTTCTCTTTTTTCCCCTTATGGTTACTTTCCCCTTATGTTGTTACTGAATCTGACTTTGTTACCTGGTATATTATATAAACATTTATTTGTTTATTTGAAATAAGTAAGGAAAGGGGGGAAACAAGATGATTGGAATGGGTTGGGGGAGGGAAACAGGGACAAAAACATGAAAAGGGGTATCAAGGTGTGAGAAGTAATGAACCTACTACCTGACAAATGTAACGGTAGCCCCTCTATACATTACCCCGACAATAAAATAAAATCTCATGGACTTAGCCAGGCATGGTGGCTCATGCTTGTAATTCCTAGCTACTCAGGAGGCTGAGATCTGAGGATCGTGGTTCAAAGCCAGCCCAGGTACTAAAGAATATGAGACTCTTATCTCTAATTAATCACTAAAAAATGGGAAGTAGGGCTATGGCTCAGGAATAGGGCAGTATCCTTGAGCTGAAGAGCTCAGGGACAACTCCCAGACCCAGAGTTCAAGCCCCATAACCCCCCAAAAAGCAACAACAAAAAAAAAGACAAGAGGATAAGTCAAGCAACACACTGGGAGAAACTTCCCAAAATATGTAACAGATAAAGGCCTGTGTCTAAAGTATATGAGAAACTCTAAAATAATAATAAGAAAACACAACTTTAGAGACAAGGTAAAGATTTGAAAGGCCACAAACAAAGATTAAACATATGGAAAACAAGTTCATGTAAAGATGCTAAATAAACTTTGTCATTAAAACCATAATAAGGTGAGCTGAGAGGATAGCTCAGGGGTAGAGTATTTACCTAACATGTGTATAAGTCCTTGGACTCAATCCCAAACATTGCCACACATGACAGATAAGTAGATAGACATAGAGATAACAAACAACCAACTGACAGACAGATGAACAGATAGTTGTATCACTACAGAACCAATGTAATAGCTAAAAAGCAAAGTGACTGTCATACAAGTGTTGGCAAGAACTTCCATGGTACAATTATTCTAGAAAACAGTTTGGCAAGTTCAATGTATGGCTGGGGCTATGACTCAAATATGGGAGCCCTTAGTTCGAACTGCCAGTACAAAATTAAGTACATTCTTAACATATTTCAAGATATCAAAGCAAAGATAATGTAACCTAGAAAACACTTGTACAAGAATGTACACAGAAAATTTATTTGTAACACCCCCAAACTAAAAACAACCCCTATATGTTATCAGTGAACTATAAAGTGTACATATAAATGTATATAATTATTAGCCAGAAACAAAAAATAATGAAGTTTTATAACACATAATATAGATGAATGTCAAAAATTATTACACTAACTGAAATGTTTGACCAAAAGTACATATTATTCAATTATACTTACAGGAAATGTTGGTGCTATTCTGGTTTGAATTAAGAGAATTGTGCTTGTTAGGCAGTTGCTCTATCCCTTAAGCCATGCCATTAGACCTCTTTTGTTTCCTTACTTTTCAAATTGGTTATTATTTTTTACTGGGATTGGCCTGGACAGGTGTCCCCCTATTTACTTTTCCCTCTTGGCTAAGATAACAGGAATATGCCACTACTCTCAGCTGTTTTGGCTCTTTGGGTTTTTTGGCTTTTTTTTTTCTGTTTGTTTTGTTTTGCTTTGTCTTGCCAGATGAGCTTAAACCTTTTATACTCTCACTCAGGTTGCTTGTTAATAGCTGGTGCTCTGCCACTTAAGCCACACCTTCACTCTAGTATTTGTTGTAATTAATTGGAGGTAATGGCTTGGATTTTTCTGACCTCAAACCTGAATCTCAGTCTCCTAATTAGGTGATAGTACAGGCTTGGATCCCAGCCTCAAACCACAATCCTCCCAGTCTCAGCATCTTAATTAACTAGAATTGGAGGCAGGAATCACCACACCCAGATTATTCAAAACTATTTTAAATGCTAGATCATCTGCAGTGGCAAAAGACAGATCAGATCAGTGGTTGCTTGAAGCTGATGGAAGGCATAAAAGATGAGAAAGGGAGCTTGTGAAGGGGCATTCAGGAAAGGGCAGGGATGATGCTGTGTCCATTCTCTTGATGTTGGCATTGGTTCTATAAGTGTAGTAAAACCCATACAACATGGGGCCTAATAGTAGAGTGCTTGCCTAGCATGCACAAAGACCCGGGTTTGATTCCTCGGTACCACATACATAGAAAAAAAAGCCAAAAGTGGTTCTGTGGTTCAAATGGAAGACCTCTAGCCTTGAGAAAACCCAAGGATAGTGCTCAGGCCCTGAGCTCAAGACCAGGACTGGCAAAAAAAAAAAAAAAAAAAAAAAAACCCTATACAACTGCTACAAGCATAGTGGTAGAGCACCTGTCTAGTATGTAAATAGCCACTCAAATCCCACTACTGAAAAAAAATCAGTAAACTTTACACATAGCTTATTGTAGGTCGGTTATGCCATAATAAAGCTAGAGAGGCAAGAAGATAGACTCACACAGTTATATTTATGAGTGAAAATATAACTTACAGTATACAAGTTACTAAAAGTGATATAGGCTCTAGCTGTGAAAACTCCCCACCCTGAAGACTTTCAGGAGTTTCGATGGAATTATCCCAGAAGCTGAGAAGCCCACACTCCTTTAAACAAACATTTCCTTCTTTTCCAGTACCAGGATTTGAATTCAATGCCTCATCCTCTTACTTGACTTTTTCACACATGGCTAGGCTCTGCCACTTGCGCCAAACGCCTCTCCCCTCTGGTTAATTTGTTATGCTGTCTCTTGGACTTTCTGCCCTGGATGTCTTTAAGCTAAGATCCCCAGATCTCTGCCTCCTGAATAGCTAAGATTCCAGGAATGAGCTACTTGTACTCAGTAACAAACTTTGAACAGATAGCCTTCCTTCATCTTATATCCTGGGGAAAGTAAATGAGTCTTTCAAACGTTGAAACAGGAACATTCAAGTTGAAACAAAATTAATTAGTTTGTGGCTCCATCTATTCTCTTGTAGCACCCAGGAATCCAGTAATATAATCCCTCTGGATTCTAGGATATAAAATTTGTGGATTCCACTGTTTCCAAAAGACTCCAAAGTTTGTACTGAATTGTCATTTTTCTCAGGCACATATTTCATTTCAGCCAGTAACAAAGTCCCTATAGAGGAGTAGCTGAGTTGATATGCAGCCCCCAAGGCTTTCACCATCCAACACAGCTTGCTTGGTCTCTAATTAATATCAAAACTTGTTCTCTTAAGCTAGGTGCTACTGGTGGTTTATGCCTATCATTGTAGCTACTAAGAGGCTGAGACCCAGAGGTTGGAGGTTTGAAGCGAGCGTATGCAGGAAAGTCTTCAAGACTTCATCTTCAAGTAATACAGGCTTTGCCCAAATACACTCTGAGCAACAAAGAAACAAACAAACAAACAAAAAAGCATAGGATTACAATAGCTCAAAAGCTATGTACATATGGCCATATAGGATGAGACTAAGCGAAATGAACTCCAGGATATGGAAACAAGAGATTTATCTTTGTGAATGCTGTTCTTAATGCACTATGTGAAATTATTTCTTCTCTTTTTTCCCCTTATGGTTTGCCTCATGTTGTTACTGTATCTGACTTTGGTGACTGATATACTATATATACATTAATTTGTTTATTTGAAATAGGGTAGGAAAGGAGAAAAACAAGATGATTTGGAGGGGGTGGGAAAGAGGGAAAGTGGGAGAAAAACATAGGAAGGGGTATCCATGTATGAGAAGTAATGCACCTACTACCTGATGAATGTAACAGTAACCCTTCTATATATCACCCCAACAATTAAAAAAATGAAAGAAAAAGAAACTAAGAGACAGTACCCAAGCCAGCAAAAAGTCAAGTTGAAGGTATGGCTCAAGTGGTAGAACACCATCTAAGAGTAAGCATGTCAAGCAAGTTGAAGGACCTGACTTCATCCCCTAGTACCAGCAAACTTTGTTCCTTTATGAAAAAGTGAACTGTCCACAAAAGAGCTATCAACTATGGTAGGAATGAGTAAGTAAATCAGTTCAAGAAAGAAAATCAGACCTTAGCCAGAAAATAGCTTTATGAATTAGGTTGATCTTTTACAAAGAATCACTTAAAGTCTTATACTTTACAGCATTTTATGAGAAGTTAAATACTACCGTGGCATTAACAGAACTAGAAATTTGAAAGGGCATTGGGCCTTGCCACTCAATAATGTCAAAAGTTCCAGGCAGCTGTGGCCAACACTCATCACATTGCATTACAATCATGTGTTTCACTATCTACTCTGTAGTCTAAGAAGCAGAGTATCAGGACTCTAGCATTGGAATTAATATAGAGGTGAACTTGAATATGTTACTTAACCTCTGTGTACCTCAATTTTCTCATGTATAAAATGCCAAGTACTCTACTGACTTACAGAGTTTGTTTTAAGGTTTAAATATGACAATGCAATAGAAGCACTTGTTGGCACATTAAAAGTGACTGATAAATACTAATGATAAGTTGGAGAATTTCCCCTAAGTCAGAGTTAAAAGACTTTGTGTGTATGAATGTGTGTGTGTGTGTGTGTGTGTGTGCAAGTACAGGCACTTGAACTCAAGACCTAGCGCTCTTGCTTAGCTTTCACACTCAAGAATGACACTCTACCACCTGAATCTTACCCTCACCTCCAGATTTTCTGCTGGTTAATTGAAGGTAAGACTCTCTTGGATTTGTCACCCTGGGCTGGCTTCAAACCAAGATCCTTGGATTTCAGTTTCATGAGTAGCTAGAATTACAGGCGTGAGACACTAGTCAGAGTTGATGTCTTAAGGACTGTTTGTAGCATTTTTTGGCTAATGCAGCCCTTGGCCCAAGGAACGTGCTTAAGAGGAGTTGGATGAGTGAGTGAATGTGCTCGTAAGTAGATGTGTTATGTCCTTGCCACCTTGCTTATACCATTGCAATTTATTTATTTCTGGTGTAATGAGGATGGGTAAGCCCCCGATCACCAGTCCTGTGTGGTATCTTATCTTTATTCCTGTGGAGGATCAGAGCATGAGGAGTGAGTGAGCAGGAGGGCAAGAGAGGATAGATGGAGGGTCACAGCTTGCCTTCAGCTCTGTATCTGGCCACCATAAGGTCTAAACTTGAGGTCCAGACAGACAGAACCACCTCCAAATTCCAGTAGCATCCTTGGTGTTTGCTGATCCTCTGCTGAGTGGTGCCATTAAAACCTAATTTCCCTCACACCACTCCCCTGCAGAAACCTCAACAATGAACAAACACAGCATTCAAACACGGGTCCAAAGCCAATTATAGTTCTCCCAACACATGTTCTCCCCTGTTTGTCCAAGCATGCACCATTCCAGCTTTTGTCCAGAACTTACTGGCCACCTTGCTGTTTCTCATACTTTCCCAAGAGACTTCTCCTTGGGGTTATTCATTAACTATCCCCTATGCCTCTACATTTTCCCCAGAAATGCATCTGATCTCTCTTCAAGTGCTATCTCATGAGAGAAGCCTTCTCTGACCAGTTTCTAAAGCACCATCAGAGCAAAAATTTTACTTGGTTCATACTTCACCCCATTCCTAGCACCTAACCCAACACCCGGTACAGAGAACTCTGTAGATATTATATTATTCCTATTGCCTAATGGCAAATAAAACCCAAGAAATTTACCTTATTCCCCTTCCAGTGTGGAAGTGTCTCCACAGTAGTAAGATAACTCCTTGCATAATGAAAGAGATGAAAGTGTAATGGGGGAAAAAAAAGAAAGTGTACTGGGGGTACACACAGGACACAATAGTTACAGAACTCTCTGTTGGGGAAACTTAGGAGTCAGTGCTGCAGAACAAACTCAGGGCCTTGTGTATCATAGGCAAGCACTTCAACACTGAGCTCCAGTTCCCAGCCCTTCGTTTAGGAGATAAGGATTGGCTGGCCTCAAGTTTGAGATCCTCATACTTCAGCCTCTCAAGTGCTGGGATTACAGGAGTGTAGCATCATAATTGGCCACAGAAAATCCTTAACCATCTTGGAAAGGATCTTAGAGATTTAGTAAATGTTCGAGGCCAAAAATTATAATAGAAAAGGCATAAATGAATAGATTTAAATCCTACCATCATTATTTTGTAGCACTAGGATTTGAACTCATAGCCTTGAATTTACTATCCTGGTCTCCTTTGCTTTTTGCTCTCATTAATCTTTAAATAGGATCTTATGGGAAATTTTTTCTTTTGTTTGTTTGTTTATTTGTTTTGGCCAGTCCTGGGCTTGAGCTCAGGGCCTGAGCCCTGTCCTTCGACTTTCTCAAGGCTAGAGCTCTACAACTTGAGCCTTAGCACCACTCCCTGCTTTTTTCTATGTATGTGGTACCAAGGAATCGAACCCAGGTCTTCGTGCATGCTAGGCAAGCACTCTACCACTAGGCCAAACTCGCAGACTGTTTGGGTTTGTTTTTTTTTTTAATTACCTAGAGTTCAAGCCCTATAACCAGCAAAATAGTATTAACAGGAGTAGAAGACATTATTATCTTATTGTTATGTACATAGTAGGCACTTATTAGATAGTAGTTTATTACTATTTGTTTTTGTTTGGTTTTTTTATCAGTCTTAGGGCTTGAACTTAGGGCCTGGGTGCTATCCCTGAGCCTCTTTGTGCTCAAGGCTAGTGCTCTACTACTTGAGTCACAGTGCTACTTCCTTCCTTTTCTGAATAATTTATTGGAGATGAGTCTCACAGACTTTCTTGCCTGGGCTGGCTTCAAACCTTGATCCTCAGATGTTAGCCTCTTGAATAGCTAGAATTATAGGTGTGTGCCACCAGCACCCAGCTTAGTTGTTTGATTAATATTATTTTCTTAGATTGTTCCATGGCATTCTTTTTCTTCACCCTATAAAAATTAAAACATAGTCACAAAGATTAAAACATACTCATTCTTATGGGCACAGTAGCTATAATCCTAGCTACTCAGGAGGCTGATATCTGAGGATCCTGGTTAAAAGCCAGCCCAGGCATTAAAGACTGTGAGAGTTTTATCTCCAGTTAACCACTAGAAAACTGGAAGTGGTGCTGTGGCTCAAAGGGGTAGGGCAGGAGCTTTGAGTTGAAGAGCTCAGGGACAGTGCCTAGGCCCACAGTTCAAGCCCCAGGACCAACAGACACACACACACACACGCACGCACACACACACACACACACACACACACACTCACATTCATTCTTAGTATTGTATATTAGTCGCACAAGTGGAAGGAATGTCACAGTGTCATTTCCACACATATACCAGTGTATCCACTCAATCACAGTCCCATCATTTCTTCCCCTCTGATCTCCACTTCTTAAAACAATGTCAACAGGTTTCATGGTTTATATATGCAAATAAACTACATTAACTATATTCATCTTCATTCACTCCCTTTGTTAGCCCAGCCCATGGATACCCCCTAAACTCCCTCTACCAGAGCCTGGAAAACTTAGTAAGAGTCTTAAAGGTTTTGCTCTTCTGCTAATAAGAACCATCAGCCTGTACCTTCCCCACATTTCCTCTTCCTCCTGTAGAACAGGTCCAGGAACATAGTTTTACAGCTGCAGAAAACTAAAGTTGGATCCTTCTATGTCACCCTGCACCAAGATTAACTCCAAATGGATCAAAGACCTGGAGGTAAAAGCAGATACACTGAAAACTTTACAAGAAGGAATAGGAGATACACTAGGTCTCCTTGGCACAGGTGGAAGCTTTCTTAATAAAGACACAGAAACAATAAATCAAAGAAAGTTTGGATAAGTGGGACTGCATTAAACTGAAGAGCTTCTGTATGGCAAAGGACATGGCTAACAGGCTAAATAGAAAGCCCACAGAGTGGGAGATCTTCACTAACTATACAACAGACAAAGGCCTCATATCTAAAATATATCAACAGCTAAAAAATTTGAATCACTACTCTTAGCGATTAATTGCTAATAATAAATCTTTCTAGTTTTAGTGTCATCCCCTCTAACTAAAGCTTGAGCAGGGGAAAGTAGAGCAGGCACTGCTATCATTCACACCCAGAGGTCTGGCTAAAGTCCTGTGAGTGCACTGGACATAAAACCCTTAAAGGAAATTCCCCTCATCAATATCTTGGAATCTGAGCTTGAAGAGAGAAGAGAAAGAAGTGAGGGACATCTAGATCCTATTGCTATCCAATCCCACCCTAAAGCATTAGGGCTTTGGAGTAATGCTTGAGGAATTGGAGGAAGCTGAAATTGAACTTCTAAACTTGGTTCTGCAAAGGCAATCCTATCCCAATCAGAGGGTGGCAGTCAGTAATACAATTTCCCACTGTTCCAGTTAGGCACAAAGTTCTCAGCCTTCTGCAACTCCACATCGCCACCTGTTGGATATTGCCTTGCACACAGCCTGGCCACTCAGTCCAGTAAGACTGCTGCTCTCCTGTGGTCTCTGCCACCAGGCTGGGGTGCCTTCAGGAGTCCCAGTGCAAGCTGGTGTCCTCTAACTGGAAACCATCTTTCTAAAACGTCTCAAACTACCATACTGAGTGAACCTCTGATTTTTCTGAACTTCAGTTTCGTGAAAGTTGTAACCACCCAGAAACTGAGGAGGCCTGGCTCGCCTGCCCTGCCAGGGTGAAGTGGGATAAATAACAAGACGCCCACTCTGCCAGATGGAAAGAATTGGAACTGTGGAAAGGAAGCTGCAGAACTAAGGAGCTCAAAGCAGCATTCCCAGTAATGAGAGGAAGAAATGAAGTATCCAAAAATCAAATAAAGCAGCACAGGAAAGATGTTTATTCATTTATTCATTTGGTTATTCAGTGAGTTATTCACAGACATGCTAGTGGAATACCTACTGCATGGATGAAATCTCAGTCTCTGAAATGTCAAGTCCCCTTGCTAGGCCACTCATTCCTTTTCTCCTGTCCATTTCCTTCTGAAAACTTTTCCCTGTGCCCTTGGTAACCTCCCTTCCAGTAAAAACAAATTCTACATGGTCAACACCCTCTGAGAATGTTCCCCATATCCTCCTACACCATCATTAAATCCTGGCCTGTCCCCAAGGACAAGGGTTTCCCTTTATCCCTCTTCAAGAAGGCTGTTCTTCCTCCCACATGAGTTCTATTTTCCTGCCAAGAGGGAGTGCATGGGGTTAGCCATCTCCCAGCTTCCCCCACCAGTTGCTCCTGGCTGCCTACACTGTCCCTGGTCCACAAGAACTGACAACTCCCCCCATCTACCTCTGTTAGACCGCCACCATTTTGAGACAGATTGCTAAAGTCAATTCATCTGACCCCCTCCATCCCTTACTGTCCTGGTCATTTCAAATAAACTTCTCTTTCAGCTCCCTTTCTCAAGGCCACAATTTGACCAATAAAAACCTGGCTCTATCTTTGGAGGAGGGGGAACGTGAACATCAGAATCCCATGAGGTCACAGTCGTTCCAATTCTTTGCCCTTTGGGCCACTTCACCACCCAAGATCTCAGTGAGGCCCAGTGCTTCAACTCAATCTCTGTCCAACAGTTCCTCTTCCCTCCTTCCCAATAACCTAGCCCTCAGTCTTTTAAACCTTGAATGAGTTCTCACCAGCCACCTCAATTCCCTTCTTTCCACTTCCTTCCACTAACACGTTGTGGAAAGTCCTGACCCCCTGTCTATTCTGCCATCCCCATTGTTGAGCTGGAACTTCTGAGGCCAGGTAGAAAGAAAACTGGGTACTCTGACCTGAAGTGATCTTTTGCAAGTTTCACAAAAACTATTACAAATCGGTGATTTTCCCTAATTCTTCAGCAGTCAGTCTGTTCTCCTACTTCTCTGAGAAAATCAAAACCAAGAACTTCGTTAACTTTTCATCCCTTTTGCTCATAAATATAGCCACAGTATTCATCTCTGTACTTCCCTCTGGACTCTAAGATCAAAACCTGTTCCTCTCCCAGTTCAGCCAGCGTTTCCACCTAGGCATAAGACCTCCCTGTCTATACCCTCTGCTTTTCTGACATTACTACTCCTTTATTTTTATTCTTTCTTTACCATTGTTGTTAGGCTTTTGGTTTTATTTATTTGTTTGGGGTGTGTGTGTGTGTGTGTTAATATTCAGGCTTGAACTGAGGACCTGGGCACTATCCCAGAAGGCTGCCACTCAATCCACTTGCACCACACCTCCACTTTTGGCTTTGTGCTAGTTAGTCAGAAATAAGAGTCTTATGGTCCTTCCTGACCCCGATGGCTCAGAGCTCAGCATCCTGAATAACTAAGATTTCAGATGTGGGCCATTGGTGCCTGGATGTTATTGTCTTGAGATACATTTTCACTATGTTCAAAGTCACCTAGCAGGCCTTAAACTCATGACCCTCCTGCTTCAGTTTCCCAAGTATCAGGACTGCAGACATGCACATCTAGCCATTGCTTACTTTTATTGGTGTTGCACTCAGGATATACTCAACAGACAAAAACTACAGTCTAGTTGGGAAAGAATTATAGTATCATAATAGTATTCCAGCATTTGGGACATTGCAAGGCATCTTTGAGGTGATGCCACCATGACATGTTTACTGCTCCCCCACAAAAAAATATGCCTGCAGAATAGTGCCTTGGAAAGCCGTGTTCTAGTATGCTGGGAGAAGCTGCCCATATGGAGGAGTGCAGGCTGGGGGCTGCTGGCCATGACGTATGTGGCTGGCCAAGACATGCTGCTGGTGCTGGCTGCAGGAGTCTGCCCACGAGGAGCTCACTGGAAGAATTCTTTCCTTCCCGTGTCCCCTCAGTGCCCTCTACTGACAAAGCTTCACATTAAGCCAGATGGTAAAGAGGAAATATATGCAGGGTACAGCTTCCCACCACAGAGCAGGCAATGAATACAGCACTTGAAAATCAAAGGATGCAAATTGGTATAATTAATATCTGCAGCCTCTATGATTTCCTACCTTTTCTCTTTGAGATTATGAAGCTGTGCATATATTGCTATCTAAATATATATATAGTCATTTCTGGGTACTACAGTCTCCAGTAATTATAACATTTCATTTAAGCCACACTTCTAAAAAAAAGTAATAATGTCCTCCACTACTTTGTTTTTCCCATCCATTTTCCCTTCCTTCTTTTTCTCTACTATAGCATCAACTATAGCTTCAACTACCACAATCTGCAGGTATTTCTACCTCTGTGAAATTCAAGGAATCATTTTTAATCTGTATCTTTAAAAAGGGGGGGGGGGAATACCTAAAAGGCATTTTATACTGAGAACAAGGCTTCTCTCTTTGCCTAGATCCTGTGAAGTTCTTGTGGCAGATTGCACTATTTGCTCAAAATTCTCACTCCTTTGCATCTGGCCTTGCCATGGTTCACTGGGGACAAAGGATGCTCCCTGCTCTCACTGACTTTAGGCTTAGCTGTAGGAAGCAACAGAGGAGCTGAAGTGACAATGTGATCAGTTTTCCAAAACAGACTCTGAGAGACATTGTTTCCATTTGCCTTCCTGTAACTCCAGCCTTCTGCCTGTGAAGCAAATGCCCACCATTAGCCATTGCTCCATGAGTCAGAATCACAGGATGACAGTCACATGAATCAAACCTGAATAAAAAGGCTGGCACAAGAGGAAATCTAAACAGAAATTTATCAGCTAAGACTATTATTTAGGATTTTTTTGAATAAAATAAAAATTACCCATGAAATGAAATGGAAATCTAATATTCAATTTTAAAAACACTTTCACAAGAAGCTAGGGTATAGATAAACTAGAGAACATGTTTAAAGTCCTTGATTCAGTCTCCAACCCCAAAAGCAAAAGCTTTCCACAAGCCTGGCACCAATGGTTTGCACACAGAATCCTCAAAATCATTCCAAGCAGAAAATCAGTGAGATTGCATCTCCAATTAATCTATAAGAATGTCAGACTTGAGGCATGGCTCAAATGATACAGCACCAGTTGTGAGCAAACAAGGCTCTCAGAAGAAAGAAAAGAAGAGAGAGGAGGTAGGGGAGAGGGAGGGAAGAAAAAGGGAGAGAGAAGGAAGGAAGAAAGGAAACAAGGAAGGAAGGAAAGAAGGAAGGAAGGAAAGAAGGAAGGAAAAGAAAGAAGGAAGGAAGGAAAGAAGGAAGGAAGGAAGGAAAGAAGGAAGGAAGGAAGGAAGGAAGGAAGGAAGGAAGGAAGGAAGGAAGGAAGGAAGGAGATAGAACACACAAATATATTAACTGAAATAAGTAGATTCAGGGGAGAATGTAAATGGTGTAATTTCTTAGAAAGGCTAACTCACAGTTCAACAAAATAAATACTAGGAAAAAGACACTCAAGGGGAAAGTGAAGTGGAGGGGTAGAGAAAGGAAGAGAGGAAGGTGAGGACAACACAGTCATAAAATCCAATGCATATCCTACAAAATTAAGAAAACAGAAGGATGGATGGAGGAGAATGCTGAAAGGGGTGAGATTGGTCAAAATACACTGTATTCATAAAAATGCTTTGTTTAATGGCAGTTCCTTTGTACAGCTACTTAAAGACAATAGGACCCAATTTCATAAGGTTGGTTTTCAAAAAGGAGCTAAAACACCCTAACTCAATTCACCTTCCTCTCCTGATTCTCCACCTACATCTCTGAGCAATTCCCTTTAATCTTTATAAAAATCTTCACTTTACCTTTGAGCCTCAGAGACTTCCTGATGTTCTACCCTTCAAGCTTTTCTCCCCATGCTCTTCTCCCTGACAATATTACTTTGGTTTGAGGATTGTTGCTGCTGTTTTTTTCTTTTTGAGAATGGGGTTTCATTATGTAGCCTAGGCTGGTCTTGAACTTGGGATCTTCCTGTCTCTTCCTCCAGAGCGCTAGGAATACAAGTATGTATTATTGCACATAGAAATCAAATCTCTATTTTTTTACAAAGACTTTTCCCCTAGAACTTTAGCAGACACACCCAAATGTCTAATGAAAATTCTATATCTCAAGTCCTGCCTGTTTTGAAACTAAGATCAATCACATAATGTGCCTAAATTGTTTTCTTAATTTATTTTTTATTATTTTTAAATAATTGTACTAAAAAATCCATCATGTCACCCCCTTCTAGCATACTCCTATGTCTCCATCCTTCTCCCATCCATTCCCCCAGTTTTCCTAGTTAAATCTGAGTTTTTATACTGAATTCTTCATTTTCTATTATATTCAATGTCTTCCAAACATTAAGAGCAATAGACTATTTGTTGAATGAATAAAAGATGGAATAATGAATAACCAGAAGCTACTTCAAGCCTTTCAGCTTTCTATAATGTTAAACATTTGCCACAGCATGTTCTATGAACTTTAGATAACCAGTGTCTCTCTCCCTTTAGAAGCCCAGAAAGTATCATTTCCATGCAGTTATAAGACACTGAGAAAGCTCTCATCCTCCAGACCTCAGACATATCATATAGAAGGAATGAAGTTTGGAATCATCAAAGTAGCTTCATATTCCTATTCACCACTGATAAATATGTAGCTATGTAGCTTATTGCTTGTGTTCTTTCATTCCATATCTGTAAAGTGGAGAAACTAATGTCCCTGTTGAACAAGTATGACTAAGAAGCAGGGCCCTCTTTGCTCACATATATAATCCTAGCTACTCTGGAGGCTGAAATCTGAGGATTGAAGTTTGAAGTCAACATGGGTAGAAAAGTCCAAAAGACTTTCTGATTTCTAATAAACCAACAGAAACCCAGAAGTAGAGCTGTGGTTCAATGCAGTAGAGCATCTGCCTTGACCCAAAAAAAGCTAAGCAAAGCATGAGGCCCTGAGTTCAAGCCTGACTGTCAGGACACACACACACACACACACACACACACACACACACACACACACACACACCACAGACTGGAAAAGGATAGGATTATAGCTCAGTACTAGAGAACTTGCTTGGTGTGCACAATCCCCAGCATTGCAACATAAATAAATACAAATAATGAATTTTGTGAAATGTGCCACTGCCTGGCACAAAGGAAATGTCATTAAGTGTTATCTTGGTATCTCCTTTTTCCCCTCTCCCCACTGCTACCTCTATTCCCTCCCAACAAAGAGAGGGGGTGAGAACCCAATTGGCACACACTCCAAGTGGCACCTCAGACTCCAGCACCTCAAAGTAAGAGAGGCTCTTACTTTCCTCTCTGGCATCTTGGCTACCACCCAGCTTGTAATTGGTATTCTAGAGGCAGCCAGAGGTGCTGTTATCTGAGGGTGCATCTGTCTTGGAAAAGAAAAAAAGGAACCTTGTGCATAGAAGGAATATTTTTCCCTTCCCAGATACGCAAGAGAAATAAAGAAACTCAAATTGGAATGACCAGGTGATAAAACTCCTGCCCACCAGGTGTTTATTCCAGCTCATAAAAACAACTATTTTAAGATAATGAGAAAGCACTCCCTGTTGGGCCAGCAAATGGAACCGCGTGGTTTTGAATGGTTGGAAAGAAAGCAGGGAACCCAATGAGCAGATAACAAATGCATAGCAACCAGCATCAGCAAGCCTGCCCAGACAAGGCCATCAGGAAGGCTGGACTGCTAGAAACCCAGCCTCCCAGCCAGGTTCAGTGACTCACACTAGGCATCTAAATCTACTTTACAGGAGTTCAAGGCCAACCCTGGCACAAAGTTAGTGAGACATCTCTCATCCCATTTATGTAGGAAGCATAAATAGAAGGACCACTGAACAGGCACAAACAAAAGACCCTACTCTAAAAATAACTACAGGGAAAAAAAGGAGTTCAAGGCTTGTTTCAAGTGGCAGACTGCTTACTTGTAAGTATAAGGCATTGAATTCAAATCCGAGTATATCCAAAGGGGAAAACAAAACAAAACCCAACAACCCGTCTGATTAGCATGTAACCTCCACTCGCCAAGTACTCGGGCTGCTCTGCTTCAGGGGATAGAGGTGGCTCCTCTTTCTGTCCAAGAACCTAAATATTCAATATTATTTTTCTTTTTTACTATCTTACCAACTCTATCCCTGAGACAATCTCCCCAGTTCTCTCGCTTTCTCTCTCTCCCTCTACCTCTCCTGTTGTCCCTATAGGTAAATCCATGTGCTTTTATTGCTAATCTCTACAGGAAAATAAGAAAAACAAGACAAACAGAGATGAAGACATCTATTTATCTAATGAGGCTTTGTACATCCGGTGACCATATGCCCTTCTTTGCTCAAGACAACCCCAGGTTAAGTTGTTCCCCTGCCAGGTTATTTATTAATAGCATCTTTTCTCATTTGTGTATGTCACAAAGTAGACTGTTATCCTATTTACATGACATTTACTTTGAGCCAGGCATAGAAGCATTAATTAATTTTAATCCTCAAGGCAATCTTGTGAAGTTAAAAACAAAAACCATTTCTAAAATAACAAAAACCAAGGCATCGACAAGTAACTTGCCCAGGGCCACATAAAAAAATGGGAATAGGGAATCAGAGAGGCAACAGGCCAACCAAGAGAGTTTAATGTCATGGTGGCCAACAAGGAAAGAAAGAGAAAGAAGAGGAAGCTTCTAAGGCTATGGGGTACATTAGTCAGGGCCTAGGCATTCTTGGGGAATCTCAGGGGAGCCATTTCCCATTGGAAACCTGAGTATGACTACAAAAGGTTGAGTGTCCTGGAGCAATCTGCATTACAAGGAAGAGGTGAGATAGAGCTCAAATGATACCAGCCCAAGACCCTGGCTCCAAGACAAGCCCAAGACCCAGGACTTGGCGGGGGAGGGAGAGGAAAAGCAAGAAGCACAGGACATAGGAGTGAAAGCAGGGATGTTGGGAAGGTAGAAATGGACAACAAATGCTTAGACACAAACACGGAACTCCCTGCTTCCTTTTTATTCTTTTTTGTTTTTAAATTACCATGAAAACATTTAACATAAGATCTAGTCTCCCAACAGGTTTCTCAATATATAGTACATTACAGTTGACTAAAAGCACACTATTCTGCAACATGTCTTAGCAACTTGTTCACCCTACTTAACTGAAATGTTTGTTCATTGATTACTCTCCATTTCTCCCTCCCCACACTATTCTATTTTTTGATTCTATGAACTGAACTATTTGGAATATGCTGTATGAGTGACAGTGTACAATATTTATCTTCCTATGACCAGATTATTTCACTCTGAAGCTCACTTAAGTGTGGTCAAGGAAGTCTTTGTTGCCAGTTGATTGGGGCAAAGATTGCAAGGGTCAGAGTAGCAGTAGATGGTTCTACAAAGATAAGCAGGAAGCCAAATAATGAAGCTTTGTTTAATCGGGTTAGCCTAAGAGATTGAAGTGTTTATTGGGAGGGAGAGAATAATGGGGTACATATTTAAGAGACTAGATCTCATGTTAAATGTCCTCACCACAATTTAAAATATTCATGAATATGAATATTGCTAGAAGGCCCATGCTATCACCATAGAGAGAGAGACAAAGACAGAACAAGATGATAATGGTGATAGAAACAGACATAAAGTGCATGAGATATTTTGGAGGTAAACATTGACAGTGATAGATTAGTGGTAAAGGAAAATAGTTAATAGATCTGTATTTCTTTTTTTTTCTTTTTTTTCTTTTTTTTTGTCATGGGGCTTGGACTCTGGGTCTGGGCGCTGTCCCTGAGCTCTTTAACTCAAAGCTACTGCCTTATCCCCGGGCCTGAGTACTGTCCCTGAGCTCTTCAGTTCAAGGCTACTGCCCTACCCCTTGAGCCACAGTGGTTTTCTAGTGATTAATTGGAGATAAGAGTCTCATTGTCTTTAGTGCCTAGGCTGGCTTTGAACCACAGTCCTTAGATCTCAGCCTCCTGAATAGCTAAGATTACAGGCATGAGCCACTGTGCCCAGCTTCATTTAATCTTTCCTATAGACCTTAGAACACATTATTTTTTTTCTATTTTATACATAAGAGATTTGAAATTCCAAACATTTAAGTGACCTACACATAAGCTCTCGTTCCTCTGTATTACATAGGAGTGATGCAGCTCATCTTGGTTCTTTTCCTGTTTTTGTGACATTGGAAGCTACAGCCTGCACATGTGTATATAATGGCATGTCATCTGCAGTACTTTCATTACCTATTCATATATGACAAGAAAGCAAATAAAAACATTTTCACAGGAGCTGACTGCAGCATAAGCCAGCTGACCTTTCCAAAGACAGTACAAACCAGGTCTTCGGTTGAAGACAGTGAATTCATGGGTCTCTCTCCCTATGAAAAGTGAGATTCCCTGGGTAGAAATGAAATTAGAAATGTTTGGGCATTAAAGAGTCAAATTGCTATATAATTTCAAAGTTACAGAATTGTTAGAACAGGGGCCATGGCCATTAAACTTATCATTGTAATCTTGATGCCTGATACTCAATATTCATTTGTTGAATGAATGGTGCTTTAAAAATGGGGTAACAAAAGGCCAGGATTTTGGCCTAGTGGTACAGTGCTTGCCTAGCATACACAAAGACCCAGGTTCAATTCCTCAGTACCACATACATAAAAAAAAGCTGAAAGTGGTGCTATGGCTCAATTGGTAGAACTCTAGCCTTGAGAAAACCCAAGGACAGTGCTCAGGCCTTGAGTTCAAGCTCCAGGACTGGCAAAAAAAAAAAAAGAAGAATGGGGTAATGGGATAACAGCTAGGCACCAGAAGCTCATACCTGTAATCCTAGCTACTCAAGAAACTAAAATCTGAGGCTTGAAGTTTGAAGCCAGCCTGGGAAAGAGTCTGTGAAACTCTTATCTCCAATTAAAGCTGGAAGTGAAGTTATGGCTCAAGTGGTAGAGTGCTAGCTAGCCTTGAGTAAAAAAAGCTCAGGAATGAAAAATACCAAGGCTCTGAGTTCACGCCCCAGGACAGGCATCAAAACAAACAAACAAACAAACAAACAAAAAAGCAAAAGCAGGGAGAATAACAGCCAGGTACCAGTGACTCATACCTGTAATTCTAGCTACTTTGGTCACTGAGATCTGAGGACTGAGGTTCAAAATCAGCCTGATAAGAAACTCCTGAGAGATTCCAGCTCCAGAGCAAAAAGCCAAGCTAGGGGCATGTCTCAATAGGTGCAATACTAACCAATGAACAAGAAAGCAAAGTGAGAGCCTGAGGCCCTGAGTTCAAGCCCTGGTATCTGTAAGGTTTGCCGAAAGGAAACTCCACGCAGTTCAGAAGAAGAGGGTTTATTGCGTGAGGAAAGAGCAGACTCCTGCCACCCAAGATGGAGTCGGGGGAGCAAGAGGGCTTAGGGAAGGAAGCGAGAGATTATATAGGGGGAGGGGTATAGACACAGTGGAAGTGGATGTGATCTCAGAGGATGGGGAAATACCTCAGTCCCCTGGCATGCCAGTTGCCAGGGTTACAGGCGCTGGGCGGGGATTTCCAGGGTGCAGTGGGAGAGAGGCAAGGGAAGAAGTCATTTCTTCCAGTCCCACCTTCTGATAGTTGTAAAGGGGCGCCGACTCTTTTTGGCTACTTCCTGCTGACAAAATCCCAAATTCTCATTGGAAAGTTGCCCTCCTCTTAATCCAGCCACTTTACTTCCATCCAACTCTAGCTCTGTTTTTCATTCATGTACAGAGACCTTGGCAGAACTCACACCCCAATTTACAGGTATCTTAGACACGCCTCTCTCTAACCCGGAAGACACCTGGTATATTGATGGCAGTTCCACACCTACCTCCCTGGGCAGTCAGGTTGCAGGCTATATTATTGTTAACAATTGCGCCATTATTGAAGCAGCCCCCTTCCCCTGGCACCACCTCACAAAAGGCAGAACTTATAGCCTTCACTAGGGCCTTAACCCTAGCTAGGGGTCGGAGGATTAACATCTATACAGATTCAAAATATGCCTATCATATTCCCCATTCCCATGCAGCCATCTGGAAGGAGTGTGGCTTCCTGTCCACAAAAGGGACCCCTATCACTAATGCTCCACTTATTTTAAAGCTCCTGGAAGCGGCTTCCCTTCCCCAACAGGTAGCTGTCATTCACTGCCGGGGCCATGGGACAGGACCGGATGTCATCAGGGTAGGTAATTCAAAGGCAGACCAGGAGGCAAAGCTAGCGGCCCAGAGACAACTTCCAGCTCCCTTACTCCTGGTACTACCTCTGATCCAACCCTCTTATACCCCACAGGAGCTTGAGGAACTTACTCAACAGGGAGCCTCCCAGGAAGTGCAGGGATGGAGGACCCTGGGAGGACCACTAGTTCTTCCCAAAACACAAGCAGACAGCTTCCTGTCTCAGATTTACCAGGCCCTACACATAGGATACAAGCCTCTTTCTCACCTTCTGAAATCTTTAATCTATTGTCCTGGCCTAATCACATGACTAAAAACTATTACCCAAACCTGCCCTGCTTGTTCCCTTACTGATCTCCGACCAGCTGCATTCCCCACACACCAACTCCGGGGGCATACCCTGGGAGAAGACTGGCAGGTAGATTTCACTCATATGCCCCTATGTAAGCGACAAAGATACCTTCTAACTATGGTAGATACTTTTTCAGGATGGATAGAGGCTTATCCCACAACATTAGAGACTGCTGATACTGTCACTTCTGTCTTACTAAAAGAAAAGACCTAGGTTCGGTTTACCCAGGTCACTTCAATCTAATAATGGACCTGCTTTCATCTGCAAAGTGACCCAACAGGTAGCAGCCTCTTCAAATGTCCAGTGGAACCTTCTCATTCCTTACAGACCCCAGTCTTCTGGAAAGGTTGAAAGAGCAAATGCTCTCCTAAAAACACAACTCACCAAGCTTTCTTTAGAACTTCAGCAATCCTGGCCAGAACTGTTACCT
This sequence comes from Megascapheus bottae, assembly GCF_031878675.1. NCBI lineage: Eukaryota > Metazoa > Chordata > Mammalia > Rodentia > Geomyidae > Megascapheus > Megascapheus bottae. The sequence goes on from NC_143514.1 coordinate 21,577,422, forward strand.
CTTGCTCTCACTCGCTTAAGTACCTCCCCCCAGAGCCCTACTTTTCTTAGCCCCTTTGAACTAATGTATGGAAGACCTTTCCTCCTGGGAAATTTCCCCACTGATGGCACAAAGGCTCCATTAATGGATTATCTTCCTGTCCTAACTTTTCTTAGACACATGTTACGACAACATGCTGATGAATGCCTTCCTCAGCCCCACCAAGGCCCTTTCCTTCTCCTCCAATATTGCCTGGGAATAAGTCTTTCTCAAGACCCTTAATCCATCTGGTTTACGTCCTAAGTGGACAGGTCTACACCAGGTCCTATTGACCACTCCTACTGCAGTTAAGCTCAATGGACAGCCACAGTGGATTCATCTGTCAGGAGTAAAGAGGGCTACTGCTTCCGTTCCTGAACTTCCTATACCAATGATGACACCAAGATATGACTGCCCTTCTCTCGGGCCTACCAAGGTGCCGGGGCCAACCGGCAGCAAACCAGGGTTCTCAGATTGGGGTTCCTGAAATCGGGGGCAAGGACTAGCAAGAAATAGAAGAGAGACAGACACACCGGGTCCGGGATGTCCGCAGTCCAGGTAAAGACTGCCGAGACTGCCGCGTTTATTTTCCACCCCCGCTTCTTCCCTCCTCCAGACCCAGGGAACCTCCAGGTGTTACATTCATATGGTAATTCTCAGGTCATTTACATAGAATAGGGCCAGAAAACAATAAGACAATAAAGCCATCGTCTGATGCAAGTCAAGGTACAGTTTGATTCCACTCTGGCTCCCAACATATCCCCCGTTTTTTATTTTAAAAGAAACACAAGTGCAATTTTTACTCTTTTCTATACCCCTAATTTATCCTGTCACATTTTCCAAAAATGACTTTGGTCTCTTGGTCTAACGGGGATTGATGGGCGGAGATTCAATTTCTGTGACTTCTTCAAGCTGACTCAGGGGTGTTGTCTCTGTGCTTGACCAGGGACCTTAAGAAGCCTAGCCTGTTTTATCAAGGGGTTGCAAGGATTAGATATTAGGAACAATAATTTACTCCAAACTAGAGATCATATTTGACATTTAACAACTGCACAAACCATCTTTGGCTACAATAGTGTAGCTTACATAGCACCCATTTGCAAAGGCTTTTTCTTGATTGTCTGGGGAACTAAATTTCTGCAACCTTAACAATGCTTCAGTTGTCAGATCTAAACAGATTAATAGAGACACAAGCCTCAGATCCACAAACTTTTCCTGAATTTGTGGCTGGTGTCAAAAATAAAAAATAAAAATTTCGCTCAATTAGGACTTTAAACTACCCACTATCACAGAAGATTGACAAGTTCCTGCCCAGTTATGAAAGGCATGGGCATTAGTAAGGCATGCTTACAAACTATTCTATGACCTCCTGGCTCTGATTAATTTGATTGGCCAAGCACAAGTGACTAAGATCTGACACCATCTCTGCCATCCAAGCAGAGGCTTTCATGTCCCAGTAGTGTCTCTCCACACAGGGATAAACATGCCATTGGCATTTCACTTTGTTGGTTGCTGTACTTGAACTCGGGGCCTGGGCACTGTCTCTCAGCTCTCCAGCTCAAGGCTAGCACCCTACCACTATGAGTCCCGAGCTTGGTGCTTGAGGGCTTCCCCCCAGCTTTTCAGCTCAGAGCTAGCACTCTGCCACTTCAAGCTCCAAAGCAACTCTGTCCCAGCATCCTGCTGGCAGATTAGACACCACAGTCTCACAGGGACTTTGCTTTGCCCGGGCAGGCTCAAAGCTGAGGCTTTCAGATCAATGAGTCCTACAAAAGACCACGTTACTCCAATTAAAGCAACAAGGTGGTCAACACAGAAATAGTCTCTAAGCATGAGCTTACCTAGAACCTGGTAAAAGCCAAAGTTACATCTGAATAAGGATTGCTATCCTTCTCCATGGGCTAGCTGGAAGTTGCTATAAGGTAACTTACAAGAGCAAGCTGAAATAGCAATTAAGCAATTACTTTGGTAGTCCTAATTTTCCTTTTTTCTCTTTCTTTAAACATTTAAGACAACTTCACTTTCAAATATTGTTTAGAAACCCATTTCCAATGTTCTTAATAACTTTTACTGATACTGGCTTAAACAATTAACACCTTAGCCTTTATTTGCAATTGAAAAACCTTTAAGGGCACAAAGAACTCCTTCTGCCTTCAGGCCCCCTAAGGCCCAAGGCACTCCTCTTGCCTTTTAGAAAAAAGGGCTCTTTTGCAGTTTAGATTACTGTCTAGAACTCCAACAACAGTTTAAACTCAAATAACAGTTTTTCCCTAATTCAAGAACTATAGACATCAGTGCACCAAAAGTCTAAGTCTGGACTTAGTTTCCTCTCCTTTTTAAAATACACCCAATAGCATGGAGATAAACCTTTAAACATTCCTTTAAAATACTAATCACATTATCCACATTTTACCATCAGATTTCTAGTGTCAGTTTGCAAGAAAGGACAGTCAAAGTTTCTGACGTTAATGAACAATTTTACATTTAAATCTCTAATACATGTTTCCAAACTTTAACTTAAAGTAATAAATCCCAAATTCCCTAACACTTCTGTGCTGAACAGGATACAATGTTTACAATGTAAACAGCTGTATGTCCTGCAATAAAATGCAGATTTCAGGATCTAGAAAAATATTTACCAGTTTTTCTTTAAGACAACACAATAATTCTTTGAGACATTGTAAAACATTCAAACCTAATATTTTTGTTGAAGTTTTAAGCTTAGATTTACCCAATTGTCTTTGTGTTTAAGTATAAATTTATCCATTGTTTTATACAGCATGCTGACAATTTAACCTTGAACATGTTTATTCACTCATTCACACACATTCATACTCAAAGATCATAAAGTGCGCAAAATTAATATCGGCCGTTCATTTTCCAGAAGTTTGTGTCAAGAGAGTTTTGCCAATTTTACTCTTACAGGTGAGAACCAGGTTCAAAACAAAACTTTTTGCAAGGCAACTTGGCTGGAATTTATTTTTCCAGGGCTTGTTACAACTGCAGACATGGGGGAGCGGCCATGCTAGGCCCAGAAATGTTCAAATAAATAACAAGGATGTGTGCTTGAGTACGCACAGAAAAACCATAAGGATCCATACTTAGAAATGGTACCAATTTTAAAGACAAAACTGGACAAGAAAAAATATGTAACACGAACAAGACAGAGAAACGGAGACTTTTAAATAATCAGACATTGACATATAACAAGAAAATTGGACTCAATCAGATACACTTAACACAAAAAACATGAGCTCAAATGAATGTTTTCACCAAACAGTTATTTTTAGATTTAGACATGTCTTGCAGGTGGGACTCTCAGGTATGCCTTGTTATCGACAAGAAACTCAGAAGGGGAGGGGGGGTCAAGGCGTCCCTTGACCACCCAGGCCTCTGTTTTAGGCCCACAGCATTTATTTGTAAATAGGCCTCCTTTGCATAACCCAATTGATCTTCGGTGTTTTTATAGGTTCCCTCTCCTAACAACTGATCAACAGTGTAAGGCAGGTTCTTAGACCTATTTGTTTCAATTTTAGCCCGACACTGTGCAGTGAACTCTGTCTCCCATAATAAGTACTCTCCTGCACTAAGGCATGCTCTGGCAAGCCGCTTCCAGTCATTTGGGCATGCAATACCAGCACACGCGGCCTCCAATATTACTTGAGTAAAAGGGGCAGTTGGCCCATATTGGGAGCAGGCACTCTTTAAATCCTGTAATAGTTTAACAGGAACAGGTTGATGGTATACTTGTTCATCATGATCAACTAAACTAAGGAAGCATCGAGGCCCTGAAATATCTTCCCTCTCTCTAGCAGCCTGAGTCAGGTTTAATTGCGATGCACTGTGCCTGGTTGTAGTGCCTGTTAAAAGGGACTTGTTGCTACGGCCTTTAGGCTTGCCTAAAGGTTGAAAAAGGGATTGAGGCCGTAAGGCTGCAGCCGGAGGCGGTGGGTGTGAGGGGTAAGGTTTAGAATCAGACACCATAGTGGCCTGAGGGTCATATTTCTTTCCTACTTCTGGGGGGGCTCTCTGCTCCATCCCCGTTTTCGATAGAAAATGTAGCATTTCTTCTAACTTCTTCTCTATCGTAGCCACCCGGCCCTCCATTGACTCATCATAACTTTCCTCCTTGATATTCAAACCTGAAATCTGATACTCAATATCTACTGGTTGTTGTTCCCTTTTCAAGATCTCACTTAGACTCTCTTGGGCTGCGGCATATGGCTCAGCCTCAGGTTCTTCAGAAGGGTCCTTTAACTCATAAAGTTCCCTTAATTCAAGATTAAGTTCAGCATTTTCATGTAGAGGATCTATGCATTCACTTACTATATTCCATACATCAATAGCCTCTACTGGGGTCTTTTCGGGGCCATATACATTATAATATTCTTGAATTCTTTTTCCCATCCGCTGCCAGGTTTTTTGGAATTCCTCCTCTATAAACCTCGGGCATGCCTCCTCGACAAATTGTAGGAAGCTCCGAAGCACCCCTTTTTCCACCCACGTTCCATGGGCTTCAAGTAGGCCTGTTTAGATCGGTACATATGACCTATGGCTATTAACTTGACCCATAATTTTTACTCCTGACTATACACTCTCTTAATAGTCCTACGATGTGTTACTCACCACAGGGAGGGGTCCTTCACCTTCGTCCCAGATTTTCAGGGTCCCTGTTCGGGCGCCAGATGCCGGGGCCAACCGGCAGCAAACCAGGGTTCTCAGATTGGGGTTCCTGAAATTGGGGCAAGGACTAGCAAGAAATAGAAGAGACAGACACACCGGGTCCGGGATGTCCGCAGTCCAGGTAAAGACTGCCGAGACTGCCGCGTTTATTTTCCACCCCGGCTTCTTCCCTCCTCCAGACCCAGGGAACCTCCAGGTGTTACATTCATATGGTAATTCTCAGATCATTTACATAGAATAGGGCCAGAAAACAATAAGACAATAAAGCCATCGTCTGATGCAAGTCAAGGTACAGTTTGATTCCACTCTGGCTCCCAACACCAAGGTAGACAAGATGAGGGTGAGTAATGCCGAGCTAATTGTTCTCCTGTCTCCCCCTCCATTAGATATCCTCTGTATTCCTCTACACCTCATTCTTTTTGTTATTTCTAAATCACTCAAGTTTTTCTTTCTTATTGTTCAGACTTGACCTCATAAGACTTCACTTGGACTTCATCCAGGGACACAGGCTCATCACCATGGCACAGTCACCGCTTCCTCCTCCTGGACGGACAACATCCTCACCTTCTCCCAATATCGACGCCCCTTGTCAGCAGGAAGTAAGCCAGAAAGAGTTGGCGCCCCTTATAACTATCAGAAGGTGGGAATGTTAGGTCTGCCTGGGAGAAATGATTCCTTCCCCGCCCAGACTGTAACCCTGGCAACTGTCATGTCCCCCAGTGGAAGGTCCCCCAGTCTGAAGTATTTCTTCATCCTCTGAGGTCACATCTGCTTCTTCTGTGGCCACATTCCTCGCCCCTATATAATGTCTCACTTCCGGCCATACGCTCTCTTTCTTCCGCCTGACTCCATCTTGTGTGGCTGTAGGTCTGTTTTCTCTCTTTCTCTCTCTCAATAAACCTTCACCTCTTAAACTGTGTGGAGTTTCCTTTCGGCAGAACTTACAGTATCAACACAAAAAAATAAATGAGGGGAATGATGAAAGGATGATAGTAATCAAGATGTATAAGTGCAATAGTACTTATAAACTGATTTGTTGAATGGTAACCCCTTTGTACAACTACCTAAAGATAATAAGATATAGATAGATAGATAGATAGATCTATATCTATATATATATATATATGGGGAAGAAATGTTTTGTTGTTTTCTCTTGTATTTAGTTGCTTAATAATCATTTAGCTATTTTGTAAAGAAAATTCAAACTTTTCCTATAAAATCTCTAAATATATATACATACATACACACATTTATGTGCACATATGTATATATGCATGTGCATATATACATATGTGTGTACATGTATGTATGTGTGGATATGTGGGGTGAGCAATGCTTCTAGGATTTGAGTTCAGGATCTCACACTTGCAAAGAGGCACTCTACCACTTGAACCCTTCTGTCAGCCCCTAACAAGACATAACTTTTTGTATATCTAATCTAGATCTCTTGATGAACATTGACATTTGCACAGTAAGTTCTCTAGAATGGGGTCAGGGAAAAGTGAGGTGGCATCAGACTCACCTCAAGCTGACCTGAGGGGTGAAACAAACCTGTAAATGTGTAGCAGCTACCTATACTTTGCTTACCAATCCTATATCCTTACTTGTTCTGGTAGTAACTAAGTTAAAACAAACAAATTAAAAGGTTATAGAAAGATAGGGAAGGGGGGAAATCAAGATAAGTGGGGGGAGGGTGGAAGGGAAACGGGGACCATGAGAAAGGGTATCAATGTTTGTGAAGTTATGCACCTTCTATTTGATGGATATAATATAACCCCTCTATTAATCATAATTTAAAACATTTTTAAAAGAGAGACACACAGAGAGAACACATGTGAATAATTTGTTAAGGGGTTCCATTTCTCAATATGACACAGTTTCTGACAGAATAATATGTTTCTCAAAATCCAACTGAATTTGGAGCAATTTCTGCACTTTGTAAAATAATTGAACTTCAATTGGTGACTGTACTTTTGTATTTCTTTGCAATAATACATCTGGTTATAACACACAATAAAAGATCTTTGTACCATGAAATTGTACTTTAGTTGGTAAAACCAAGCTTGGACATAAATAAAAATGTTAGAGGACTGTTCTATTAAAACATGAAAACATATATATGTATATATATCTATATATATTCTTTTGTTTATGAAATAAACTCACTTTGCTATCTAAAAAAAAAGAAAGATAGATGAGTGATGGATACATAGATCTCCATTTCACATTTTCAACCCTCTTCATCCATGTCCCAGAGCCAAAGCCTTAGGTCTAATAAATGAAAACAGCATCCCCTCACCACAGTGACCAGCTGAAGAATGAACACGTGGTTTGAGTGGGCATGGGAGTACAAGCCTATAATTTAACACTTAGAGGCTGAAGGATCTCAAATCTGAGACCAATCTGTGCTACCTAGTGAAACAGGAAGCAAAGAAGGAAGGAAGGAAGGAAGGAAGGAAGGAAGGAAGGAAGGAAGGAAGGAAGGAAGGAAGAAGGGAAGGAGGAAGGGAGGAAGGGAGGGAGGGAGGGAGGGAGGGAGGGAAGGAGGGTCTTAAAGAGAAAAATAGAATACATAGACCAAGCATGCATGAGACACAAAGAGGCTTTTCTCAGACACAGGAAAAGAAGCAGATAAACTTTTCTATTGAAGTTACAAAACTGGAGCTACTATGCTATTGCCTGTTGAAGAAAGCCTGTCTGAAAGCAGAAGTAATACAGAGCAATGAAAATTGACAAAACCTTGATCCTGGACGGACTAAATAGTCTCATCTGAAGTCAGACTTGTCATGGACTTTCCCATCAGAAAAGCTGAAAGAAACTGGCCAGTTTGGATGGAACTCTCTGTGGCTCACATCTGGAGGAGTTCGATTGTGATGTAAGATAGTGGTTGGAGTTATTTTATCTGGGAAGCGAAAGTCCTGATCATGGGGTAAGATAATAGTTTGAGGTATTTTACTTGGAACATGTGTCTGCAAGAAAACAGGAGTTTGGGGGTCAGTGAGTTACACAAGTCTATGTCCCTTCCAAGCTTGTAAATGCCCTAAGGTCCAAAACTGTCACGGTAATAGGCACTCAATAGTTGTTTTAGAGATAAAAGGAAGAAGCTGAACTGCTTTGTACAATTGAAGATCATAATTTTTAAAAGAAAGAAAAGAAAACTAGGCCCCAGTGGCTCATGCCTATAATTCTAGCTCCTCAGAAGATCTCAGAAGGCTGAGATCTCAACCTTCTGAGATCTGAGGAATTCAGTTGGAAGCCAGCCCAGGAAGGAATGTTGGTTAGACTCTTACCTTACATTACAAATTATCACTAAAGACAAGAAGTGAAATGGTGGCTTAAGTGATAGAAAAGCTAAGGAACAGTACCCAAGCCTTGAGTTCAAGCCCAGAACTGGCAACAAAGAAAGGAAGAAAAGAAATATGAGAGGAAAGAAAGGGAGGGAGGGAAGGAGAGAGGGAGGGGAAAGGAAGGGAAGAAAGAAAGGAAGAAAGAAAGAAAGAAAGAAAGAAAGAAAGAAAGAAAGAAAGAAAGAAAGAAAGGAAGGAAGGAAGGAAGAAAGAAAGAAAGAAAGAAAGAAAGAAAGAGGAGATGGGGAGATAGAGGGAGGGAGAGAAGGGAGGGAGGGAGGGAGGGAGGGAGGGAGGGAGGAAGGAAGGAAGGAAGGAAGGAAGGAAGGAAGGAAGGAAGGAAGGAAGGGACACAGAGCAAAAGAAGAAAATGAGAAGAGGAAGGCAAGTGGGGGAAGGCGGGGGAGGAAAGGAAAGTTTGCAAACTCCTTCCAGAGAAGCAAAAATCCTAGGTCACATTTTCAGGCAGAGGACAACACACAAAACACACAAAACACACACACACACACACACACACACACACACACACACGTAGGAACCACAAAACAGGAAATGAAAACATAGAAACTTCTAACACCAGCCTACTGCAAAAGGCCACTCACCAGGAAATTGCCTAGAGATGATGGCACAGACATAAACGGCTCATTACTTTCCCTGAAAATATTTCTCCTGTTTGTGAGCAACAAGCACCCATTCAGCCAACTGTGTGGCGCTTCAGCTGAAATAACAGCCCAAAGGAAATGTGTAATTGGCTTTTATCAAATTGAAACTGTGGGGCAGCCTGGCCCAGCCAAAGCTGTTTCTGACTCTCACACAGTAATGATTCTCTGCCTACAATGTCAGGCCATCTGTAGGAAAAGAAACAGAGACAGAGAGAAGAGAAAGAGGAACAGCGTTTGGGTCATTTTCAGCTCTTCTGTAAGGATATTTAGCTGAATCAGCCAGCAGGGCTAAAATAACCTGGCTCCTCCTATAAGGTATCTGTGATGTGGGAACTGGAAGAGACAGAGAGGTGTTTTTGGTTTTGTTTTTGTTTTTCATGAAAAAAAGGTAACTTACAAATACATTTAAAAAGAATCATAAACTCTTCCCACCTGCCAATATGAAATTTATACGTGGAAATAATGAACTTAATATCAAAGCACATGTGCCATTACCCAGAATATTTGATCATAATAATTCAATCATTACTGGACATTTTCAAAACTAACAGTGGAAAATAAATTTTGTGACTCATCACAAAGGACATAGAGCATTATCCCCAGGATCGATAATAAGTCTGTAGTTTGAAGGGGTAGAGAAGAGTTCAAAATAATCCAGATTCTTGGGAACCTTGTTGAGTGCTTTGAGAACTTCATGGCTTATCTCATCTTCACCCAGCAATTTATTTTTCCGATCCTGGGACTTAAACGCAGGGCCTGGACACTGTCCCTGAACCTCTTTATGGAAAAAGCTAGCATTCTACCACTTGAGCTACAACTCCTCTTTCAGCTTTTTCTGAGGGGTTTATTGGAGATAAGTCTCAGAGTCTGCCCAGGCTGGCTTCAAACTTCAATCCTCAGATCTCAGCCTCCTGAGTAGCTAAGATTACAGGTGTGAGCCACTAGCACCTTGTTCATCCAGCAATTTTCCATCCACCTTCCTTTAAGGCCCCTGTGAGTTTTGAAATCCCCACCTTGGCCTACTAACCTCAGGAGAACATATGAGTTTCACTTAGAATGATTTCACCTGGGCTCAGATTTCACCCGGTGCTTTCCCTTACAACCTAAGAGCAGTATTGCCAGACTATTTCAGGTTCAAAGATCTAAAGGACCACATGACCCCAATCTTGTCTTCAAGAAAAATGTCAAGAAGTGCTAATAATGCAAAGAACCTCCAGTCACACTGGCCTGGGCTTGACCGAGAAGGGGAGTGTAATATACCATAGTTGGAACTTGTAATAACCTAGCAGGCTTCGCTGCCAAACTGATTTTGTTTTTGTAGAAATGCCTAACCTGCTCAACCATCTGTGGGTGGTTACGACCACTTGCACGTGGTTTCATCCTTGTGGTTATTGACGATGGGCATCGTAAGATGCATGGGGTGTTGACCTTTAAAAGCTCAGCCCCTCTGAAGGTCAGGGCTGCTTTGTATCAGCCCGAAGAAGCCTCTATTAAACTGACTCCTACCTCGGTTTACTGCTGACTCTATTGTAGGGGGGTTCAGGCCCCGGCCAAATGGCTGGGATATTATAGAACTTAGGGTCTTGCTCTTGCTGGGCAGGCACTTTACTGCTTGTGCCCACGTCCCCAACTCAGCCATTCTTTTCTTAAACTACCTAAATCTCAGTTCCCCGATTAGCAAAGTGGACTTTTAAGTATTCCTGTGATGGTTAAAAGAAACAGCGTGCCTGGTGTGAAATACGAAGTTGTTTTGTATCTTTGAACAAGACAATCTCTCTGAACGTTCTCTCTTGAAAAACTAGATATAATAATCACCTCTCCATATGTTTATAAAGATTATATATGTAAATTTTGCAAGAATTATAGAAGTAATATATGCAAATCACCTGGCCCCATGCCTGTTACACAATAACAGGCAGTGTTCGATTTATTGCTCTCTTCCTCCCGGACTACCAGGATAAGGGTTTGGTTGCTTCATCACAGCCAACCTGGCCCCAGCAATTAACTAATATCCGAAAGAATGTGTCCCTAAAGTTGGTTTCCCGAACTGCTTGTGTTTGGAATTCCCTACCTGTGGGGCTTTCATTCCATATCCATAAAAGGAAAAATTATCCATAGGGTGGCCTTATAAGAAGATGGCTAGGAAGGAAGCTGTCAGTTGCAGGATGCATCGCTCAACACTAGAGGGAGCAAAAAGCTCAGAAAAGCAGTTAGTGCCACACCCAAAAATCTCAGAACTCCCCTACACCACCCCCATGTCCCCTGCAGCCCAGGTCTCCGCAGGAAGTGGTCATTTAAGGCCTACCCAGAAAAAGCCTTCATGGAAACAAATGATGGGAGGAGGGGTGAAACTCGGGGACTAGGGAAGAGCATATACCTTCATTTTGGAAAACTCTTTAGCTTGGTTGTGGCTAAAAAGTATTTGGACTGCAACAGCCTTGTTCCCTCAAGAGGACTGAGAAAAAAGAGATAGGCAGGCAGGCCACTTCATTTCTTCAGTTCAGTACTCCCTGAACCACATTTGCCCTCTCTTCCCTGCTAAGCCTTGATTAGTACTCATTACTTTCTCCTCCCTTGTTTTTCCCTGTGTGTGTGTGTGTGTGTGTGTGTGTGTGTGTGTGTTTCTTTCATTTTTCTGGTGGGGTAAAGCTCTAACCTAGGCCTTGAATGCTTTAAGCAAGCATTCTATTGCTCAGCTACACTCCTGGCCCTCTTTGTTTTTTAAAAATTCAAATTACACTTGTAATTTCAAGAAAATTACTACCCTGCTCCAAGCATTCTAAAAGTTAACTTTTCAGATTTTTTTTTCCCTTCTGCCTTTCCCTAACGTATTGAGCATGGCACAGAGAAAGTAGAACAGAAGTATAAGGGTGCACTTTGAATCAGTTCTAATTACATCTATACTCATGAGTCCCGTATGAAATGGACCTCTTTGTGCCTCAACTTCCATGTCTGCAAAATGGGAACATTTATATTTATCCCAAGGGATTCTTTTAATGATGAAGAGATGTCAAGTGAAAATAACATGGAGCTGGTCACATCAGAGACTGTCACCATAAATGCATGCAGCATACATAATGATTTCCTAAGCATAGACTGATACAGTTGTTAGGAATTAGTTCACTACTTTCATGACATTTTCTAATGTTAGAGTTTAATGGGGACATTTCGTTGTCAATCCAGTTTGTAGAGTGGTTTATGAATGGAGTCCTCTCTAAATGCATACCTACTTATGATCTCATAATGTGGAATTATGTGGAAATATGATCTTTGCTGATGTAATAGTCAGGATGATGTCACTTAGCATCTTAGCTATTCAGGAGGCTGAACCTGGAGCACAAGTTGTGCTTTTATAAAAGAGGAAAAAACATACAGAAACACAGAGAAACTAGGCACTGGTAGCTCAGAACTATAATCCTAGCAACTCAAAAAGCTGAGATCTCAGGATCCTAGTTTGAAGCCACCCTCCGGAGGAAAATACATGAGAGCGGGGCTGGGAGTTTGGTTTAGTAGTAGAGTGCTTGCCTAGCATGCACGAAGACCTGAGTTCAATTCCTTGGTACCACATACATAGAAAAAGCTGGAAATGGTGCTGTTACTCAAGTGCTAGAGCTCTAGCCTTGAGAAAGCTCAAGGACAGTGCTCAGGCCCTGAGTTCAAGCCTCAAGACTAGCAAAAAAAAATACATGAGAGTTTTAAATTCAGTTAACTAGCTAGATGCTGAAAGTGGAGCCTGAGGCTCAAGTGGTAGAGCACCAGCCTTGAGTAAAAAAGTGAAGGGACAGCCCAATCTCCAGTGCCTCACACACACCTGTAATCTTACCTGTGCTGCTGGCTGAGATCTGAGATTTGCAGTAAAGTCTACAAAACTCTTATCTCCAATTAACCACCAGTAAACTGGAAGTGGGGCCATGGTTCAAGTGGTAGAAGGCTAGCTTTGTGCAAAATAGCTTGAGGTCAGTGTCTAGGCCCTGAGTTCAAGCCTCAGGACTGGTGCAAATTAAAATACACACTATTATGAGCTAATATTTTACTTCAGTGTACCAAGACTCTAAATTGATTGACAAGTTTTATAACTTGAAGAATGACAGGACTGCAGAACTGGCCTCCCACTGGTATAGCCTGAAGGGCAGCAGTCTGCTCATTACCTCTGGGAGTGACGAATTCAAAGAAAAACATCCTCAGGAATCTAAATCCTACAGGCAGGGATGATGTCATGCCTGTCCAATCCCTCCCAACTAGCCCCGAAATGAGCTGAAGTGAACCTGGGGAGTCAGACAAGTTGCCTAAGGAAGCTGGAAAGGAAGTGGGCCACTGGGTAGTGCTCTCACCAGGTCATCCTTGGAGTAAAACACTGGTGGTGGATTAAGAGCTCCAGAAGGGAGGGAGACGCTGATTCACTAGAACAAACCTTCCAATGACTCACAAGCCAGCAGCCTGTTGTCCCACATCTGCCTCATTGTCAGGCGATGAGGCACTTCCTCATTGCACACCCAAAGCCAAAGCAAAAGGGAGGAGGAGGAAACACGAGTTTTACAAGTTGGTGGGCCTATTCCAGCACCTAGGACTTGTTTTTAATCATTTAAGAGATTCTGTGTTCAGTTAGTAGTTATAATAAGCACCTATTGTGTAACTCCTGTAGATGGTCTTGCTAAATCCTAGTTTAAGTTCTGTGTCATAGGTGATTACTCCAAAGCATGCGGACTTCTGTGGAACACCTTAGCATCCAGTCTCGCCATCCTTTACACATAGTGTAGACATGACCCTCTGAAGCCCACAGTCAAAAGGGTGAGACGTGGAGCTAGCTCTTCTCTTTTTCTTTTTTCTTTTTCTTACTTTTTTTTTTCTTTTGCCAGAACTAGGGCTCAGTGCACTGTCCCTGAGCTTCTTTTGCTCAAGCCTAGCACTCTACCACTTTGAGCCACAGTGCCACTTCCAGCTTTTTCTGGTTATGTGGTAGTGAGGAATAGAACCCTGGGCTTTGTGCATACTAGGCAAGCACTCTACCAGTAAGCCACATTCCCAGATCACTAGCTGTTTTCTTTTCTTTCTTTTTTTTCCCCACTAGCTGTTTTCTTAATGCTGGTTTTATAACCATCCATGTCTCTTCGCTAGCTCGTCCTCCTTATGAGAGCCAGTATGTGCCATGAGCAACATACTGTAGAGATTTGGAGCTATATGCTGTATGTCCTTGGAAGGATACTTCTTAAAATGGGGATCCAGTATTAGGCTTGAGCTGTGGGTCTCATTCTCATTTGGCCTTTTCGTGAATGACTGATGCACTACCACTTGAGCCACATCTCCACTTCCAGCTTTCTACAGGTTAATTGAAGTTAAGAATCGCAGGTTTGGGGCTGGGAGTTTGGCCTAGTGGTAGAGTGCTTGCCTAGCATGCACGAAGACCGGGGTTCAGTTCCTCGGTACCACACATACATAGGAAAAAAAAAATCCAGAAGTGGTGTTGTGGCTCAAGTGACAGAGTGCTAGCCTCAAGAAAGCCCAAGGACAATGCTCAGGCCCTGAGTACGGTCCCCACTACTGGCAAAAAAAAAAAAAAAATGCAGGTTTGTCTGCCTGAGCTGGCTTCAAATCATGATTTTTCAGCATCCTAAGTAGCTAAGATTATAGGCATAAACTATTGAGACATGACTTGGAAACACACACACACACATACACATACACACACCACACACACACACATACACATACACACACCACACACACACACACACACACACACACACACACACACACACACAACTAGTTCTGTAACTTTGCTTTATTTATCTGAATCTTTATCTTCATTGGGCATTCTGATGTCCCTTTTAGAGTGTGATAGATTTTTTCACTCTATACTGAAGACTATAGTTATATAAAAGAACACGATATAGTGGCAATGTTTAAAAAAAATACTGCTTTATTACCTTCAAGCTATGAGTACATAGCCTGCCATCTCCCACCATCCTGTAAAGTACATGAGGCCAGGCTGCATCTGCCTTGACATTTGTGTTTGCCTCTGCTAGTACTAGTCCCTAATCCTATCTTGCTAGTATCTGTGATTCACATTAATGTATTGAAAGTAATACATTACTTATGCATTATAAATATTTGCTTTTTATTTATTTATATTTTATTATTATTATTTTGCCAGTCCTGGGGCTTGAGCTTAGGGCCTGAGCACTGTCCTTGGGCTTTCTCAAGGCTAGAGCTCTACCACTTGAGCCATGGCACCACTTCTGGCTTTCTCCATGTATTGTGGTACTGAAGAATCGAACCCCAGTCTTTGAGTGCTAGGCAAGCACTCTACCACTAGGCCAAACTCCCCGCCCATCGGGCCAAACTCCAGGCCCATTGTATTTTATTTTAAAACAATGTGGTAATCATGAATTTAGGGAAGTACAGCCTAGGGGAAAAAAAAAAACCCAGAACCTTTGGCCTCAGGTAAGGATCCAGCTTGAGATACATCTTCACTCTGCATTGTTTGGGCTTACCTAGTGTTTACTATCACCCCAAAAATTGTCAGGAAGGCATTCTTTTTATCCAACCACTCTTTTACAAACACAGGAGTCCATAATGGAGTCAAGCTCCCACCCAGCTGGGATGCATAATACAGACCAATTTTTTATGTGCCAGTCCTGAGAGTTGAACTTAGGGACTGGGTGCTGTTCCTGAAGGGTTTTGTTCACCCCCCTGCCCCCAAACTCAAGGCTAATGCTCTACCATTTGAGCCACAGCTCCACTTCTGGTTGTTTTTGTTGTTTGTTTTGTTTTTGTGTGTTTAATTGGAGGTAAGAGTCTCCCAGACTTCCTGCCCAGACTGGCTTTAGACTGTGAACCTCAGATCTCAGCCTCCTGAATAGCTAAGTAGCCATTGGAAGCCCAGTTTACAAGTGTGTGTGTGTGTGTGTGTGTGCACGCGCGTGCGTGTGTACTGGGTCTTGAACTCGGAATCTGGTGCTCTCTCTTAGCTTTTTCACTCAAGGTTGGTGCTCTACCACTTGAATCATACCTCACCTCCAGCTATTTGCTGGTTGACTGGAGACAAGTGTCTCACGGAGTTTGCAGCCTGGAGTGGCTCCAAATGGTGATTCTCAGCCCTTGGCCTCCTGGGTAGATAGGATTACAGGTCTGAGCCGTCCATCAATGGCTGGCACATTTGTAATATTTTGACTTCTGCCTGGAGGTAGGTTCTCAAGCCTTGCAGGATGTTACTGTGTTTCTCTGCCTCTGGGGCAGCGGCGTGGGGCGCTGGTTTCCCCTGCTCCATAGAAGGTGAAAAGGTGATGGTCTCCAGGTGCTGCTTGGCTGGCGCCTTAGCTTGGAGTCCCACACCCCCAAGCAGACCCAGGAAAAAGAGGGAGCAAGGAAGTTATCCAACTCCCGATCCTTAAAGTAGGCAGCCCGATTCACTTCGTTTATTAACACTTTAAAATGAAAATCCCAGTTATTCAGGCCACCAGAAGTCCGCCATTCGTGCTTCTCTCGCAGTCAGGGTAAGACGGACACGCCGGGGCCCACAACCTTCACGGAGGCGGAAAGCCGCAGAGCCCGGGTGGAGAGCGCGAGCCCACCTCCGAGTCCCGGCCTCCGGAGGGCGCCCTCCCCGGAAGTGACGCGAACTCAATCCCAGCCTGGCTCTCTCCACACAAAAGGGATCCTGAGGCTCCGGGAGGAGCCTGAGTGACATTGGAGAAGCCCCGCCTCCCGCCGGTACGGATTGGTGTCGGCGCTGCCGAGGCGAGTCGATGATTGGTCCCGGTGAATGTCAGTGCGGCCGCCGGCGGCTGAGGGGGCGAGGCCTCGAGAGGCTGTGGATGAGGAGCGGGTTGGCGGAGGCGGCTTGGGAGCGGATCCCCGAGAACCACGGAAAGGTAGGGGTCGCTGGCCGTGGCCAGAAGACCGGGGTTTCGAGAGAAAAATAGCTGGGGCTCGAGCGGCGGTTCCCTCCGGTCCTCGTTCTGACTGCCGCGGAGCCAGTCCCCGAGGGGGCGGGGCCGCCTCCTCCTCCCGGTGTTCCCCGAGGAGGCGGCTCCGCATCCTCCGGGATCCTCGCCGCAGTTCATTGTCCCCCCCCCCGCCCCCGCACCTCCACCGCCGTCGTCCCCAGCTCCTCGGCAGCGGCGCCCCTCTCGCGCCCCTCGGCCGCAGGCTCCCTTCCTCTCAGCGGCGCGGCCTGGGCGGAGGCGGCCTGACGGGTTCCCATTCCCTCCGCCGCCGCCCGCACTCCCTCCGTACCCCGGGGAGGCCCCGCACCCCTCCCTACACCTGCCCTGCTCGCCGCGGAGAGCCCGAGCTCGATTGTTCCAGACGACGAAACGAGCGTTGCTGTTAACTGTTGTTACTGTTTTAAGGAGGGATGGGGAGAAGCAAACACCCCTAGCCCCGACGTGAACCGGCACCTTTTCAGACCAGACGGCCCCCTCCTCCTCCAGCCCCCCGCCCCCCCCCCCGCCTTTCTGCCCAGCCTCCCTCCTGCAGCCCCCCATCCCCTCCCCCGCTCCGGGGGGCCGAGCTGCCGAGCCCGAGGACTTCACCGGCGCCGGAGGAGGAGGGAGTTGCTCTCCTCAGCCCAGGAGCCTTCTCCCATCTCCACCGATTCTCGGTGGGAATGCAGCCTCCCCCGGGGCATTGTTTTTGTTCTGGGGGGCTCTCGTTTCATTTCTGCATCCCCCCCCCCATTTCTTCTCCTGAGCACTCCAGGAGCCGCCATCCTCGCGTTTCGCGCTGAGGTGGGTGTGCTGGATGCCTGCCGTTGGCCCATATTGTTTGGATTGTTCGGCAGTCAATGAATAACTGCGTGGTTTTCCCACTGAACCCGTGTTAGCTGAGTGACTTAACATTCTTCCTTCGGGGTGGGATGGTCTGCGGCCGGAGGAGATGGCCGTTCACCTTGAAGGTGGTACTGCGGCTGGATGAGACAAAAGGCAGGAAATGTTTGAAGGAAATTCAGGTTCCGTCGGCTAGGTTTATGATTAATCTGGTCCTGTGGCCTTTGGTTGGTAACTATAGCCTAGCCCCTCTTTATCGTCACACACACACACCCCCTCCCCGAAACTAGTACACGTAGGTAATATTGATAAATAGTATGGATTAATTTTAAACACCAGTTGTCATCTACAGAGATTTACAGTACGAAAATAAGTTTGAAATCTTTGAATAAAGACATGGCTAAACTGCTATTCATGTATATAACTTTAAAAGAATAAATATTTTGTTAAATTGGCCTTAGTTTCATCTGATGAAAGTATTGATAATTTTGACCTAGTGTCGAGGTCATTGAATCCCCAGAATTGATCTATGGCTAGCACCTAATGATCTGTCACTAATAGGAAAATTTACCATCTTTACTGGCATTGTTTCTTTTGCTTTTAATCTCAAGTCTATCTTGTTACTGTTTATAACTAAAGCTGATAGCTGATGCAAAGAGTTGGGATCACAGAGGGTGATTGTAGTGGCTGTTGTCTTTTACTTTCCTGATTAGACTTCCTAAAGATAGACTTCCTGGAGGTAACTATTTTTGAATAGTTAGGCGCCAGGGTTTGGAGCCTCTGTGTACTCACAGATCTACTGCCTGGTGATTGTTTCCAGATCTCTAGTGAGGAAGCACAAAGAAGAAACTGTGTGAAGGGTCTTTAGCACACACAGTTTATTGCCATGGGAGGGTAAGGCATGGGCCCCCAGGAACAGCCGAAAAATCTAAAAGCAGAACAGGAAATCCCCAAAAGATATATCCTATTACATGAGCAGAGAACAGAAAATAAACTAAGGTAAGAGACCAAAGTAATGGTGGATTGCAGGAGCCTTCATAAACAGAAAAAGCAACTGATTTCTTTGATTGTTTGGCACAATGTGTTTGATACATCTTTCTTTGGATCTTGGATATGGTATTTTTTTTCTAACTTTCTTAATGCCTTTCTGGTTATGTTTGATGAAGAAAAGCATTGTTTGCAGAATTTTTAATGTAGCCAATCAATTTATCTCATGAAGTTTGAAATCCTTGCCTATGAAACCAAAGTATCTTTTTTTAATTTAATTTTATTGTCAGGGTGATGTACAGAGGAGTCAAGATTACATAGATAAGATAGTGAGTACATTTCATTGTTACCCCCTCCCATGTTTTTCTCACACTTTCCCTTCTCTACCCTCTCACTCCCCTCCCCCCACAAGTATCTTAAGTGACTAAAAACCCGAACCTTTCTATAAGAAAATACCTGCTGGTTAGATAATACCATTTTGCTGCCATGATTGAACCAGACTTCTCAATAGTAGTTATTTTAGGATTTAATATTTCTAAGAATTTGGCTTAATAGGAATAAAGTAAATGTAGAAGAACATACTACGAACTGTTTTGTTTGTTTTAGTTTCTGAATGTTTTGTTTTTACACATTGCTGATCTACTTTGGTTTTTTATCTAATTGGGTGTGCTAGTCCTGGGAGTCAGGTCCTGGGTACTGGTACTGTCCCTGAGCTTTTTTTTTTCTTTCTCATGACCAATACTGTACCACTAGAGCCCACTTGAGCCACAGCTTCGCTTCTGGGCTTTTTGCTAGTTAAAGAGTCTCACTACTTTCCTACTCAAGCTGGTTTTGATCCCAAATGCTCACATCTCAGACTTCTGAGTAGCTAGGATTATAGACATGAACCAATGGTACCTGGCTGGATTTTTTTTTTTTTTTTTTTTTTTGGCTAGTCCTGGAGCTTGGACTCAGGGCCTGAACACTGTCCTTGAGCTTTCTCAAGCTGGCTGGATTATTTAAAATTCATTTTTAGGTGCTTAGTGTAGTTGTTTAAAGCACAGATTGTAAAGGCAAACCTATATGCAGATCTCTATCATCTTTTACCCTTGACACACAGCAAGGCAAGAACATAGCTTTCTAACTTCATTAGACCTCAATTTTTTTTCATCTTTAAGGTAGAAGTACCTTAGAGGACCATTTGTTTTGAAGGATTTTTGAACTCAAGGTGTCTGACTATAGGTGACACTCAATGATTTATTATTTCATAGTTATTAGCACTTGCTTTGTGCGTTAAAGCAATTAGCAAATGCTGTATTAAATTAGTAAGTGCTATATTCCCAGCACTGAAGCAGGATCGAGAATTCAAGGCCAGTGTGGGTCACACCATATATTTATATGTGATAACGAAGGGGAAAGAGAGAAGAAAAGAGATGAGGTCAAAAGAAGAGATGGAGTATTCTACTACTTTTGCATTTTAGCTAGAGGTGAAGGTGAAGTAGTGCCTGATTATAGTTAGATTTATCAATGTATAGCTAAAGCTCCTAAATTGGATGAAACAAAGCTTGTTTATAATAGTCATGATTTCGAACATCTGAGTCAAAAATTGTTAGGTGTGTGTATGTCTTAAGAGTATATCTGTTTCACAATTTTGTTCTATAAATTATCTTTCTAGAATATTTTTTGCCTGAGGGAAAAGAAAAGCAAAGGACAGAGGCAGCTGATAATGTCTTTCTGAGTTACTAGTTGTTCTCCTCTGTTAGATGCTGAACCTAGAATATCAGTACATATTGATTGCTTTATAGGGTTGTACCTTCCATGAGATTTAAGCAATTTTCTTGTTTATCTTTTGTTCAAGTGACTATTGCCTTATTTTTGAAGACCATCTCTCTAGCTTTGCCAAAATCAAAGCACAATTAATTATAGGGACAACCAAGGCTGAGATGAGAAGAAAACATGGATAGGGGATTTAGAGCACAGGTGAGGGATGGCCAGGACAGATCTTTGTAGAATGAATACAGAACTTCAAACAAGCATTGCAGAAGGGAATAACATGGTTCCTCCCTGCCAAGTATATCCAAACAGTGCTTCCGATTCAAAGCCAAAACTTCCCGTGTCATTGTGTCCTTTGCTGCTGAGTGAATCCCTTTCTGAAACCACAAAGAATGTGATCCCTTAATTGTTACTAAGTTTAAAGACCATAACCCATAACTGATTCTAAGTTTAATAGAAACTGGACAGGAAAAACGGGGGAATACAAAATAATAGGGTTTGCAGACAAGAAAGGACTTGTGGCCCGGAGCCCCAAGAGATCTGTACAGATGCTCTGCCTAGAACTGTGGGCAAGGGCTGTGTTGACCTGTGCTGCTTGGCAAGGGGCATTGCTATTCATAGGAAGGTGAGAGCCAAAAAAGAACAGTAGAAAAGCAGAGTAAATTGTTTTAAGAAGAGGTAGGAATTGCAGGACAGGAAAGAGAAGAATGAAGGAACTGCTAAGCGAGAGGAAAAAGAAAAGCCGAGCTTACTTGAGAGAAGTGTACTTCAGACTTGGTTTCTGCTTAATTTTGCTAGTTTCTCCTTTCTGCTAAAAGTAACAATATTTGATGATCAAATGTGGTCTGGTCTAGTGCAATATACTAGTTTTATCATATTGTTTCTAGTCCTTAAATTGAGGACGCCGAGAAGGTTTTTGGTTCTCTTTTCTTCTTTTGCGGTAGCTGTAGGGGTTGAACTCAAGGTCTTGTTTTTGCTAAGCAGGAATTCTGCTACTTGAGCTATCTGTGCTGTTTCCCCCAGCCCTTTTGCTTTGTTATTTTGAAGATTTAGTGTTTACACTTGGGCTAGCCTGGATCCCCCTATTTACTCACGCAGTTGAGATGACACATGCAGCCACCACCACCATTGCTGAGCTGTTGTTTGAAGTGGGGAGTCTTTTTTTTTTTTTTTCATAGTCTGGCCTTGAACCATTATCCTTCCAAATTCTGCCTCCCTTTCATCTAGGATTATTGCCATGAGCCACTGCAGCTGGCTGATATTTTCTTTAAAAGGCTCCATCTCCAAAGACTTCATTTCTTAGCCCTTGGCCCTTTACCACACTAGCTGTTGCTCACTTGTTCCTCTTGGGGGTTTAATTACTTCTCATTCAGCATGTCTCACATCACAGTCATCATTTCCCCCAATAAGTTCCTTTTCTAACATCTCTCTTTCTGTAGATGGCATCATCAGTCTGGTCATCCAGTCTCAAAACCTCAGCTAATCGGGCCTTAGTTTTCCTCTTAACCTTCCTGAATGAAATCAAGTCATCAGATTATTATAAGTGAATTCTTCCTTTACATCGTGTTTTTTCCATTCTTATTGCCCACCATTCTATTTTACACATTTTGCCTTACATCTATCTATTCCTTCTATTTTTTTCTACCAATTGTTCTATCTCATTTCTCTTCAGTCAGTCAAATTAATTATTGTACCTGAGCCATAGCTCTGCTGAATTTTTTTTTTATCACTTTCAAGTTGAATAGATGGAGTACTTGTCCAGAAGAGTTAGGAGTTTTGTGAGATAGGAAACAGATGGGTTAGGGCCATAGTGCTGTATGTGGCTCAGTGATAGAGCACTTGCCTTGTATGCCTGAGGTCCTGAGTTTGATTCCTAACACTGACAAAAAAATCAAATATGTAAACAGATGATCTAATAAAACAATGTGGTAACGGTTCCTGAGTAACAAGGGTTAATACATATCCACTATGCATTTAATTTGATATAATAGCTATACGATTTTTAGAAAAATCTACTTTCAGTTATTTACAAGCTAAAATTGTGACTCAATTACAGTTTGTAAAAGTGGAAGCACAGACATGTTTTTTATTTATATTGCTAAAGACCTGAAAGGCTAATGTGATTTTTTGGAGGAGAAGGGCAGGGGGAGATGTGCTTGTCGTTTCCCCAATAATGTGACATATCATTAATGTGGACATGTGTTGAACAGGTCCCTACACCGATTTCCTCATGAGCTAGCCAGGCCATCTCCTCCCAGGAGCAGATAGACCTGCCAAGTCAGAAGGAATAAATTTGTTTTTCTTTGTAAATTAGACACTGTGGTAGTGGTGCCGCTCCTTTGGTGGAGGGACAGCTTTACTATCCTCGCAGAGGCAATTAAATGGATGTTCATCAAGGATGAGAAATGGCTGACTAGTCACAGTCGTCACTTAACTCATTTAAACCATATAACCTCTTAGAGTATTTATTGCATTTTACAGGTGCAGAACTAAAAGTTATACGGACCTAGGAACTATATGAAGTGGCAGAGCTAGAGTATAAACCTGGCCTTTCACACACCAGAATCCATGTAAAACATTGTCTCTGGAGAATTACTGTTCCTGAAAATCTTGGAGCAAAAGTAATGGCATTGTTTGGCAACATTCAACTGATAACAAAACAATTTTTTTCTTCTTTTAATCATGTGGCAAAACCACATCACCAGTTAAATATTTGTTAGAAGTTTGTGTGATTTTTTTTTTGATAAGTACCTTTACTGTTTTACGGTTAATCTCCACGATACTCACCGTAGAGTTTCTCCTAGTTTGGTATCCCAGTGGAACCCATGACATCATCCAACATTAACGTTTGAAGGGTTTTTACATTCCAGACTGCCTCTAGAATTGTGGCTCATGAATCATTTTACTGAAAATAAAATGTTATTATTCCTTTGTTGTAGTGGCTTTATTTCCAAACAGCAAAATTTTAGGAGCTTGATAGATAGATGATATGGGTATTTGAAGTCATTTTATAATTTAAACAAAGCTGACTGACAAATGTTGAAATAATCTGAACTTTGTTAATATGCTGGTATTAAAAGATAAGTTTTTTATGTTTCCAGTAAAGTTTTATTAAGGCAAAACCCATTTTTTATTCTTAATAGCTAAACTCATTCTTGTTTTTGACTATCACATACTCTCAAGAATTATTATCAATAAGAATATGTGGAAACATGTTTTTAATAACTTTGTGCTAATGTCCTTGTGAAGGAAGAGATGTTTGAATGTTTGTTAATGAGCACATAAGCATAAATTTTGCTGGCACCATGCAATGAAAACAGTGTGAGAAAGATGCATGTAATAGCATACAGATGGGTGAGGCTTAAAATTAAGGAAAACAAAAGCTTGATATTTGTCATGGTGTCTCAGGAAGTAGATTAAACTGAATCTTTAAAAAAATATTGAGTACTGAACCTACATAGAGTGAGTATTATAGTTACATATTCAGTACTTGTTTGAAGTTGTGAGCACTGAATCTGATTATTTCTGAGGTCCCTTCCACCTTTGCTAATCACATTTGAGCTGATTTTTCTACCACACCATTCCTAAAGACCAGGAAGTCTTTGACTTCTCAAATTACCTGGGTTCAAATCCCATTTCTGCTATGTGCTAGTTATGAGACCTTAATCAAGTTCTGTAGCCTTTATGTCTTGACTTTGTTGCCTGTTAAATGAGGATGGTAGTAGTGACAAATTTGTTGGTTATGACAATACCTAAGGTGTTTTTTGGAAGGATTAAATTAGTCAAATACTGTCTGGCATACAATAATTTTTAGTTCAATAAGTATTTTTCTTTTCCATTACTAATACTATTATTGAATTTTTCTTAGGAAATTTTGCTATAGAACTGTGAGGTAGTGGTGGTGAATACTTTCATTCATTTTTGTATTGTACCTAAATCCAGAAAGTCTGATATCTTAGAATCTACTTTAAATAGAATATTGTATATTTGGTGTGGGTATATACGTGTGTGTGCATGCGTATGTGCACAAGCACCAATCCCGGGACTCGAAGTCAGGGCCTGGATGCTGTTCCTGAGCTTTTTAGCACAAAGCTAGCACTCTGCCACTTGAACCACAGCTCCACTTTTAGCTTCATTGATGCTTAATTGGAGATAAAAATTCCTGCCTGGGTTGGCTTTCTCTGATCTCAGCTTCCTGAATAGATAGGATTATAGGTATGAGCCACTGACACCAAGTATTGCATATGTAAATAGAGTACTGCATTATTATAAATACTGACCTTGAGAAGAGTATTACCATAACTGCAGAGCTGGTCTTTTGAGACCCACTTCCCACTGTAATCTTGATTGCTACCACTGTTAATTTCTTTGTAAGTGTGCTAGTTGTATTTCAGGGTTACTCAAAGGATCCTGGAATTTAGAGTCTCTAAAAATGTGCCCAAACCATTCTGCTTTATGTAATGCTATCTATAATATGGCTAGAAGAAAGGTGGTAAGTCATCTTTTCTCAATTCTGAGAAATTAGATGTTGTGGTGTTCACATAGTAAGGCAAAGGCTTAGATCTAGTTCTAATGATCTTTAAAATAATGAAGTAAACTGGGTGTTATTGCTCACGCCTGTAATCCTAACTACCCAATCTAAATATCACAGTTCAAAGCCAACCCAGACATGAAAGTGTGTGAGACTGTTACCTCCAACTAACCATCAGGAAGCCAGAAGTAGAGCTGACTCAAGGTGGTAGAGTGCTAGCCCTGAGCAAAAGAGCTTAGGGACAGCACCTAGGCACTGAGTTCAAGCCCCATGACCAACACCCCCCCACCCAGCCAAACAAAAGTACTAAAGTGGTTAAGTGTATTATATTATTTTTCTTAGTCGTAGTTTTTTTGGTTTGTTTTTTTAAGTACAACAGACAAGTTGGCTTAAATAACAGACACATATTTTCTTACAGCCTTGTTGTGTTGGCAGGGTTGGATTTTATTTTTTCTTAAGACTTTTGTCTTTGGCTGATAGAAAACTTGTTCCCCTGTATCTTTTCATTGTTTTACCCTGACCCAGATTTCCAGTCATATTGAACTGGGACCCACTGTAATGAGTTCATTGTAATCTAACTTCTTAAAGACTTTTTTCTCCAAATTCAGTTACCTTCTAAGGTACTAGACATAGAGTATGAACCTAAGAATTTGGGAGCTGGGCCGGGCACCTGTGGCTCATACTTGTAATCTTGTTTACTGAGGAGGCGGAGATATGGAGGGTTATAGTTTCAAGCCAACCTGAGCAGAAGAGCCTTGGAGACCTCATCTCTAAATTAGCCAGCAAAAAGCTAGGCTAGATATGTGGCTCAAGTGGAGCACCCCAGCTGAGCAAGCAAGCTGAGCAAGTGCAAGGTTCTGAGTTTGAATGGATTACCAGCAAAAAATAATAGTACTTTCTTTTACCTTCCTAACAAAGAAAAGTCTTGATTTAAAATACTGGTAATGAAGCTTATATTGCTTTAATATAGGACTCTATAAAGTAAAATTGATTTTTACTTTGACTTTTGTAAATAACACTAGCCAAAAATCAGTTTGTTTTTGGTTTTGAAATAGATCTCCCTGTGTAGCTCTTGTCTAGAACTCTTAGTCTTTCTTGCCCCAGCTTCCCAGGTGTTGACCTCAAAAGTCCACACCACTGCACTCAGTTTTAAAGATACATTTTCTTGGTGAGAAAATCATTTTCTTAAAGCATATTGACATATTTATTCCCCCAGTATTGCTCTGAATGCCAAAAGAGAAGACAGGGACCGTTTAAAAACGTTGTTACTGTTTTATCCCTAGAGCATAAATAGTCCTTCAGAAAACCCAAAGTGCCAAGAGATGGGGAAATCTTGAATCTTTTCAGACAGTTATGGTAGTAAGCATATCAACATTTCTGCTTCCTGATTAAGGCTGGCCACATTTTAAAAAATAATAATACATTTTATCCATATTTAGATTTAGTATTTATACATGTGATTTTTCTTTTATTATTCCACATATACTGAGTTTTTAAGACCATGTATTAGTTAGTGGAAAGCTGTCAGAAACACTGTCCAAACTGTTGTTTTGCACTCAAGAGTTTTAAGAAGTATCTGATCTAAACCAGGAGTTTTGCCTATTGGTAGAGTGCTTGCCTAGCATGCATGAAGACCCAGGTTCAATTCCTTGGTACCACATACATAGAAAAGCTGGAAGTAGTGCTGAGGCTCAAGTGGTAGAGCACTAGCCTTGAGGGAAAAGCCCAAGGGCAGTGCTTAGGCCCTGACTTCAAGCCCCAGGACTGACAAAAAAAAAAGTATTTGATCCATATTTGGAGCTTGCTTGTATGTATATAAAAGTTTTTACATAATTGGAACAGATTCACTTTTCATCTTTGCTTATATATACTTATTAATACTAAAAATTTACTGAGTAGCCTGAATATATGTCAGTTGTAGATAAAGTACAAATTGCTTGAGTTTGATATCTAAGTTTGTAATAGTGATTTTTATACAGTTGTGCTAGAATAATCTAGTAAAGTGACTTTTCAGACTACGGGTTGATTTTTCTATAATTTTTTTTGAGTTTTGAGGAACTGTCTAAGTGACCTAAAAATGTTTTCTCTTTCATGTTCTGTGTCACCTACTACCTGGGAAACAAGAACCTTCACCTTCAGCTCCACACAAAATTATACTCACGCCCAGATACTAGACAAACAGTGGATTTATACTCCACCCTGCCCTGCCCTTTTGCTTTAGAAGTTGTTTGGGGTGTTTCTTTTCCTGCCATCCAGTTTCATGGTAAAAGGGCAATAATGCCTGTTATCCTATAGAGTTGATTCAGAATCTAAAGCAAAAGTTCTTCTTTAAAAAGGAAGAACAGTTAGAACTAGAATGAATGGAATTTGGGTATTTTCCAGAGAGAAAAAAGTCAAATTAACATGACCCAGAGCCCTGCCAGGCAGAGATTACAAACTCACGCATGTAATCTTGGCCACTTAGAAGGCTGAAATATGAAGATTGTGGTTCAAAGCCAGCCCTGGCCGGAAAACCTATGAGACTCTTATCTCCACCAGAAAGCTGTAAGTGGAACTGTAGTTTAAGCCCCTGTACTGACTTTTTTTTTTTTTTTTTTAAGCAGAGCCTAGAAAGCAACAGCATTTCCTAGAGAAAACCAACAGTTAAGGAGGGCATACGTGCTCATGGGCATGCACTTTTCACATGCCCACATAACTCTTCTCACTTGTCCTGGACATTGAACCCTCACTTGGTAGGATGGTAGCCGATTAGTAGACAAAATGGCATGTTGAGCCCATTTTAAATCATATATCACACTGAAACTTTAAATGGAATTTTTCTCAGGCATTGACATATGTCTTCATATTCATACATATTTATATGTATTTTGTAATTAAGAAAAATCTAAAACTTAGTATAGCTACAGCTGGCCATACCACAGAGTATGATAATATATCCAGACAACTTGTCCACAAGTGGTTTTTATTTCAAATTTATAGACTATAGAATTCCTCAGACAGAAATATCTGCTTGTAAACTGTTAAAGAAAGTTGCATCTTGGAGAGACTCTAATGGAAAGAATGAGTTGCACATGTGGCTGAAATGATCTCGTCTTTCAAAGTCATGTAATGAATGATGACAACGACAAGCAACAGCTCATTTAGAAATAAATGGAGAATGAGTCTTTGCCATGTGGCATGCCAAAAATCTTACAATCATATTTCTGATGATGACTTGGGTTAGAAACAGTCTTTTCCTGAGAACTCTGGGCCACATAATTCTGCCTTATACTGGGCAGGAATTGCTGGACTAGTTTATTCAGTGGTTTATCTTTATGTTGTTGTTATATAAAAGCTATACAAACTCACACTTTTCTAAATCAAGAGATCATTAGTTTTTCTTTTTCCTTTTTGTTTCTTCAACACAGGGTTTTTTTTCTCTCTCTCTCTCTTTTTTTTTTTTGTTGAACTCAGGCCCTGGGCCCTGTCCCTGAGCTTCTTTGTGTTCAAGGCTGGTCCCCTACCATTTGAGCCACAGCTCCATTTCCAACTTTTTGCTGGTAATTGTAGATGAGAGCCTCATGGATTTGCTTGCCTAAGCTGACTTCAGACCACAAGCTATAGATCTTGGCCTAAGTAGTCAGGATTACAGGAGTGAACTTCCAGTGTCAGATTCATATTTTTCATAAATTATTTTGTTTCAACATGAAGAACTGGCTTTCTTTCCTTGTCAGTAACAACCACTGCCTGTCTTTATCCAGTAAAAAAAAAAAAATGACATTAATGAGATTTGCCAAGTTGTATGGTGTGGTCACTGGATAATACATTTGTTTTTCTTTTGTAGCATTGAACACTGTCTCACCATGCTGATGGTATTTTGAGCACATCTGTCCATTCTCCCAAATTTTGACTGAAGAGAACTTGAAGAGTTTATACTTGAGGATTAAAGTGTGACTCTGCTGTCAGGTTAGTATCACCCACACCCATAAAAATATCATTGCCGCCCTAAACTATAATGGCATTTCACTCTATAGATCAGATAAAAATTAATTATACTGTCCTCTGTTTGAAGATTAGATTCAAATTTATAACAACGTGTTGCTAAATTTTAATATTTATAAAATCATTTGAATATGGTTTTTTAGGTTGCATAGCAATAACTCTCCCACTGCCTTTTTTCCCCCTCTTTTTTTGTGCCTGTCTCAGGTCTTGAACTCAGGGCATGGGCACTGCCCTTGAGTTTTTTTTTTTTTGGTTGGTTGTAGGGCTTTATTATCTGTCCCTGAGCCTCTGTGCTCAAGGCTAACACTCTGCCACTTGAGCTATAGCTCCAAGTTATGGTTAATTGGAGATAAGAGTCTCATGGGGACTTTCCTGCCCAGATTTTTCTAACTTTGGTCCTCATATCTCAGCCTCCTGAGTAGCTAGGGTGACAGGTATGAGCCACTGGGGTCTGGCTGTCCTTGAGTTTTTGTACTCCAGGCTTGTACATTAGACCACTTGAGCCATAGTTCCACTTCTGGCTTTTTAGTGGTTAACTGGAGATAACAGTCTCACAGGCTTTCCTGCTCAGGATGGCTTTGAACCTCAGTCCTCAGATCTAAGCCTCCTGAGTAGTTAGGATTATAGGCATGAGTCACCAGCACTTGGCTCCTTTCTTCCTCTTGAATATTTGCATTGTACTCAATTTAAACACAAATCTAAATGAGTGGCTATGAATCACTTTCCAGATATTAAAAATAGTGAGTTTGAGTTTAACTGCCATGTACTGCATGTGGAACAGGGGAAGGAATGTTTCTTTCATTTTCTGTTTATTTCTACTAACTCTGCTATATTAAAATGTTAAAAATGTCAGAAATAAGATAAGAAATGTGCATATATGACTTGTACATACAAAGATAACAAATTAGTATGGTTTAATTTGTTTTATTCTTTCTATTGAGAATCACAGAGCAATAGGCAAATTTCTTTCTTTTTTTTTTTGCCAGTCCTGGGCTTGAGCTCAGGGCCTGAGCACTGTCCTTGGACTTTCTCAAGGTTAGAGCTCTACCACTTGAGCCTCAGCACCACTTCCGGCTTTTTTCTATGTATGTGGTACCAAGGAATCGAACCCGGGTCTTCGTGCATTCTAGGCAAGCACTTTAACCACTAGGCCAAACTCCTGGCCCCGCAAATTTCTTTCTTAAAGCCATACAGCTAGCTGTTCTGTGTGTCATCCAAAGATATGACTAAAAATTTACACATCCCACCCTAAGTTCATTAAGTTCTACTTATATTGTATTTCTTCTGTAAGGTTACTAAATAAGAGACCAATATGCATGAATACACTATCATTAGTTTAGCTCTACTCCTACCTGCCTACCTTGGTGCTTATGTAGCCAGTTGGTTACTCTTACAGTTAGAATTATGGAATACTTGCCTGTTATTCTTCCTAACATCATGGGAAGGGAAAGGAAGAGCCTTGTGATCTCACTCTGACAAAGGTACAAACACCAGTCTATTACGGAGGGACTCATCTAATAAATTTGCATAACTTCTAAATTCCTTCAAATACCATTCCTCACTACAGAATAGCATTCGTTTCTTTGTGTGTGGTTGATTCTCAACTATGAAAGGACAGCTAAAGTTATCTCTGAAATCATTAATTTTGACTGTCACCAATTTTGATGCCTTTCTTCGCATTCTTTTTTCTTTCTTT
Source organism: Megascapheus bottae (assembly GCF_031878675.1). NCBI lineage: Eukaryota > Metazoa > Chordata > Mammalia > Rodentia > Geomyidae > Megascapheus > Megascapheus bottae. Next base: position 21,607,847 of record NC_143514.1, read on the forward strand.
CTTTCTTTTTTTTTTTTTTCAGTCATGGGGCTTGAACTCTGGGGCCTGGGCACTGTCCCTGAGCAATTTGGCTCAAGGCTAGTGCTATACCACTTGAACCACAATGCCACTTCCTTTCGAATTCTTAAACTATTTTTTAGGTGTTATCAATAAGATGTAAAGGTGTATTACATGGCTAATTCAATCTTCACAGAATCTCTATAGGTTAAATATCATTACCTCCTCAACATGTGAGAAAACTAAATATCAAGACTCAGTTCTTGAAATGGCACTAGATATCTTCCAATACCAAAGTACTAGAAGTGCTGATGGCTGGTGCCTGTAATCCTAGCTACTCAGGAGGTTGATTTTTGAGGATTGCAGTTTACAACTCAGGCCCGGCAGAAAAGTCCGTGGATTCTTATGTCCAATACTACTCAGAAAAAGCCGGAAATGGCGCTGTAGAGCAAGAGAAGCTTAAGGATAGTGTCCAAGCTCTGAGTTCAAGCCCTAGGAGTGGCAAAAAAAAAAAAAAAAAAAAGATTTCCAAATCCATCTGTAGAAAGTCAGTCACTGTTGAGAGACACACCCCTAATTCTAAAATGAGACTCACTAGTTGCTAGAATTCACCAGCTAGAAAGTAAACAGAACTGAGGTTACATTGACAGTATTTTACTATGTGGTAAGAGATTTGTGCAGCATGTCTTGCAACACACTAATGGCACACTGAGGTGTATATTTTTATATCATCTTCACTTAAAGACATGAAGGATAAATGACTCGTGTGTGGCCCCTCAGCTATATTAAGAGTAAAGAGTGATGGAGAATATGTGAACCATTCATGTTGTGATTCACATTAAATAAAGCTATGAGAGTAACAATTATAAAAAGGAAGAAGAGCCAGGAGTTTGGCCTAATAGTAGAGTACTTGCCTAGCATGCACTAAGACCCAGGTTTGATTCTTCAGTAACACATACATAAAAAAGCCAGAAATGATGCTGTGGTTCAAGTGGTAGAGCTCTACCTTGAGAAAGCACAAGGACAGTGCTCAGGCCCTGAGTTCAAGCTTCTGCACTGTTAAAAAAAAAAAAAAGCAAGAGAGGGAAAATAGTATTTTCTGTCCTTTGAAAGTTACAAAATGCAATCTTTTCCATACAGACTGATCAGAAGATCTTTTAAAGATTATTTAACAGACTAGCTTCTGGCTGAGTGTTTTATAAGAAATTTATATTGTCATGTAGTTTGATTTAACTTAGCTCAGAAGCTGCAATTATCATAGAAGTGTGAACTTAATTCAATTTAGTTTGTAGTAGCCTAGCCAACTAATATACTTCAATAAAGTCATTTAAAAGCATATTTGAGCCAGGTGCTCATGCATAAGCCTGTAATCCTAACTACTGTATAAGCTGAGATCTGAGGATCTGAGGTTTGGTGCTAGCCTAGGCAGGAAAGTCATCAAACTCTTATCTCCAGTTAATTAGCAAAATGGCCGTAAGTAGAGCTATGGCTCAGTGATACAGTACCACCCTGGAGTGAAAAAGCTAAGAAAAAGTGCCCTGGACCAGAGTTCAAGCCCCAGTACTGGCAAAACACTTCCCCACACACACACACAGACACACAGCAAAACCAAAACCTACTACACTTACATACAGTTGCATTTAACTCTGTTAAATTTACTGTACGAAATATGACAGATTCGAGGCATGGCTCAGTTGGCAGAGAACAGGCCAGTGGACAAAACAGTAAGACACAGAGTTTGAGTCCCAGTCTTGGACCAAACATTGAAATAAAAATTGTGTGTGTGTGTGTGTGTGTGTGTGTGTGCGCGCGCGTGTGTACTTTGTTATAGTTGTTCCCTGTAAGACAATAGAAGAAAAATCTCTTCTAAAGGCTTACCAACTATTATCTTTGCTAAAATTTCATTCCAATTAATTGGTGCCAGGTAGTTTAGGGTTTTAGAACTGGATTATCTAGAACTGGAAAACCTTTTTATGTGCTAATAATGTTTTGGTGAAACGGTAATTCTTAGTATTTCTTAGCTATTAACTCCTTCTAAAACCCAGGTTGTTTATAAATACTCCTTCAGAACAAATAATTTTTAAAAAGTGACTAGTTTTTTGGGAGCTGGAGTCTAGTGGATTTTTCTGTCCAAGCTGGTTTTGAACCAAGATTCTCCAAATCTCACCTTTCTGAGTAGATAGGATTAGAGGTGTGAGCCACTGTCATCCAGCATTTTACCATAAAACATTTCATACTGTAATTGTTTCTCTTCTCTTCCTTAACACACTAACTTCTGAAGAAGTTACTAACTTCTCCAGAAGACACTAATATCCTGTCTTTTGAGATTCCTTGATTGTTAACCATTTTTATTTCAGACTTTGAAGATGAATCTGGAAAAACTAAGCAAACCTGAACTCCTGACACTCTTCAGCATTCTTGAAGGAGAGCTTGAAGCACGAGATCTTGTTATAGAAGCTTTAAAGGTATGTTAAAAGAAGAAAAGAGAGTGGTCAACCTATGTTTTGAAAATTATGTCAACCATTATAACTTATTTAAGTAGCTATAGTCCTCATTGAAACTGAAGGAAGATATATTGATACTTGGCTTTGTATATCCAGCTATGATGGTGAAATTTTAGGGAACCTAGCAAAGACCTTTTGCCCTCAAAATACTTGTCTTAGTCTACTGGTTTTTAGATGTTGAACTTCATTACTTTTGTTTAGTGTGCTTCGGCACACTTAGTTTTTGGAATTCTAACCCTTTGAGAACTTGGTGAGACCTACTTCCTGAAACATATGTATGCATCCTTGTGCTTAGATTCAAGATGTAATACCTTAGAACAGGATATAAGATCAAGACCTCATGAAAACATTTGTGAATTCCCTGCAACCCAGATTAATAATTTGTCATTTAGATATTTGATATCTATTAAAATGCAAGGGACAGGAAAAGTTAGATATTAATGAGGGCAGAAGATGTTGTTCTTAATACCTTCAAAGTGTAGAGTACACCAAGTACAAACTATCCTGCCTTGAGAACATATTTAGGTAGAAGAAAAGACCATGGGTATGTCTGTGAGTGGAAGAGAGGTGATACTCTTACAAGGCATGCAGACACAGGGAAGGAAGGGAATATCTGAACAAGATGAAGAGTCTCCTGCCAAATGGAATGCAGTAAATTTCTAAGACTTTTCTGTTAGAAGTTATATTGACATACATCTTAAAGTTCACTTAATAAAAAGTATAGGATGTATTCTAGCTCTTTATTGAATAAAAAGAACATTTGTATTAATGTTCCATGAGTTGATATTAAACTGCTTTGTTGAAGTTTTTCTTTCTGTCTGTCTGTCTGTCTGTCTGTCTGTCTGTCTGGTGCTGGGGGTTCAGACTCGGGGCCTTAGGCATACTAGGCAATTGCTCTCCCATTGAGCTATGTATCCAGTTCTGAAAGTTTTGCTTTTCGCTTTTGTTTTGGTGATTCATGAGTTTGAATTTAGAGACTTGTATTTGTCAGATAAGTATGCTCTACCACTTGAGCCACCATACCCCTTTCTTGCTTTTTAGTTATTTATCAGAATCTTGTGCTTTTTTTGTCCAGTCTGACGTAGGCTGCAGTCCTTTTACCTACACTTCCCACTTAGTTGAGCTGGGTTCAACTAAGGGCTGTTCTACCACATTACCACATCCAGCTTTTTTTATTGAGATAGAAGGATCTTGCAAACTCTGGGCTGTCTTCAAACCAGAGTCCTCTCAAGTAGTTGTTTTGGTTGTTTTTTTTTCCCCCCAACAAAGATAATCTTCCCATTGTCACGGAAAATTTAAGAATCAATGATTCCCTAACCAGCCAACAGTAGAGTACATACAAAAAGTAACATAGCACTATCTTTTCTTTAGTGTTTTCTCTTTTTATTCCTTTAATCTATTAATTTATCTGTGAATCTGTTGTTCTTTAGTCTTTTTCCTTGGTGATTTCAGGTTGATCCTTCATCAGGATCCTCCTTCAGTCTTCAGGCTCCTAAGTGCTAGGATTACAGGAGTACATCATTTTGCTAGATTCCTTTTAAATAGTGTTTTCTTGGGATACTCTGAGGTTATAATTGAGGTTAAAAGCCTAAATAAAATCTAAATCTATTGTTTCTATAACTATTACATTTAAAATATAAGTTCATTTCTTTTGAGACTGACCAAAAAGACAACATTACTAATTAGGTATGTATGAAGGTAATTAATTATTTAAAACCTGTACTTTTTTGTTTTGCATTGAAGCGCTGTAATATGTGATGAGTACTTTCTAGTGGTTTTATTTCTCCAGAGTGTTTGAGGCAGTTGTTTTCTGATGTGGGAATAAAGTCTGTCTCATACTAGTTTTCTTGGGCATTCCAGGGGAGTTTATAGCTTTGACATATTTATAATCAGGTTTTGCCTGTCATGCTATTACGCACAATTATCTGAACCTGGTCAAGTTATTCAGTCTGTCTCCAGCAGAGCTTGCTTGTATGAAAATACATTGTTTTCAGCTCAATAGGGAGAATTTGACATTGTCTATCAAATTTGAAGTTGTATATATCTAGAAGTAATTTTATTTCTATATATGTGTATTGCTTACTTTCTTAGGCCCATGTAATAAAGCATATGAATAAGAGTTTTTTTTATTATAGCATTATTCAGAGAAACCAACTGCTAGAAACCACCTTAGTATCTAGCATATGAATAAGAGCTTTTTATTATAGCATTATTCAGAGAAACCAATTGCTAGAAACCACCTTAGTATCTATTAAGTAGGGCTATAGTCAAGTACATTTTGATATAATCACATAATCATATAATACCATGGAACTATTTTAAAGAAAATGAAAGAGATCTTAAAAGAATGAGCATTGAAAAAAATGATTAAGTTGTAACTGGTGAGTCTAGAAATATATCTCATAAGTTTCCTTTGCCTTGGCTTGGTTCTCTGAAAATGATAGGGGCTCCTGAAACGGTCTGCCCTAAGTTAGTGAGAGGGAAGTGTCAGATTGGTGTCGGGGTATTCTAGAAGAAAACAGAGAAACAGGAAAAGCTTCTGACTTACATAGGTTATTTATAACTTGGGTATTTGTGGGAAAAAAGCTTTATTCCTAATATTTCACATTTATTTGTTTCGCTCACAAAAACAAAAGCAAAAACTAGCGAACCTTGTATATAATAGCTAGTTTTTAAAAATGGTTCCAAAAGAGAATGGTGGGGGGTTAATAATACTTAAAAACATTTTGTCAATGTGTGGACAAAGTGATATCAGCTCTCTGCTATATCATTTTTTGTCATGTGTCATTTATATTATAATTGATGACATTTAGGGTTTCCAGAGTTAGGGTGCCAGAAGAAGCAGCATCTTTCTGGAGACTCTGTGGAGGGGTGGGGAGGTTGTTTGATGATGTGAGGGAGAATTCAGCCTGTAAATTATTCCTTATTTAGAGAACACAGTTCTTCAGCAGTTGAGGAGAGCTTCAGAAAAGATTACAGTACTGAGGAATTTCGTTGTACATTTATTCAGCCTGAAACTAAAACAAATAAAAAAGGGAAACAGCTTAGTCCTGTTATTTTGACTTCCTCTTATTGTGTCTCCCGGCATGTGTTAGCCTTGTGATTTGGATTAATCAGAGGTTATTTCTAGTAGCCTTTTAAAGAGGAAAATCAAAAAAGCAAAGGAGACACAAAAGGTTTAGTTTGAACTAAAACCTGAGATCTCTTATATATCTGTCAAGTTAGCCACTTGTAGGAGTGGTTTGGGAGACAATAGGAAGCTATCTTGTATATATTTGCTGGAACTCTTTATAGAAAGATAACACTGGGAGCTTCATTATATTAAAACTTGTGTCCTGCTTAGAAAAACATTGAAGCATATCCCATCTATAAACTTATTTTCATATTTTGAAGGTGTTTATTGAACCATTGTTAAATACAAAATAGGAAACTATAAACAACGTGAATATCCATCAGTAAGTCTGGCTACATAAACTGGCTGATTATGTACTTTCTTCCCCTAGTACCAGGGATTGAACCCAGAGGACTTACATTTGCTAGGCAAGCATTCTACAACTTGAGTTACTGTCCTAACCCTTCAATTTTCTTAATGATGAAAATAATAGTTATGCCTTAGATCATTAAGTCAGAAATTGGAAACTTGCAGACACATTATATAGAATAATTTACATAATAATATGTGATTAGATTTTATACCTTTCTGTATACATATGATATGAAATGTCCTGGGAGTATACTATACTCATAGTGAAAGCTTTTGGGGAAGAAAGTAAATTGGGTTTGATTATGAGGGGGACCTGTTGGTATAGGCTAAAATTTTAATGAGAAGATATTCATTTACTAATGGTAATTTTTTAAAATACATTTATAAGAAATAAAAGTATAAACCAGGCACCAGTGGCTCACACCTATAATACTAGCTACTCAAGAAGCTGAAATCTGAGGATTGTTGTTGGAAGCCATCCTTGGAACGAAGTCTGTGAGACTCATCACTAATTAACCACTAAAAAACCAGACGCAGGTCTGTGGCTCACGTAGAACACTAGCCATGAGTACAAAACCTTAAAAACTGCACACAGGCCTTGAATTCAAGTCCCAGGCCCAGCATGCATGCACACACACAAGAAAAAGTGGAGAAAAATGCCTTATTTTTAGGTGATTTATATTATTTACACAAATCTGTATGTGTGATTGTTCTTCATAATGTACTGTTATTTCTCTTCTCTTTTTTGCCCTTTGGTTAATCTCATACTGTTACTGTATCTTTGTTACCTGGTATATTGTATATACGTTTATTTGTTTATTTGAAATAGGAAAGGGAGGGGCCAGGAGTTTGGCCTAGTGGTAGAGTGCTTGCCTAGCATGCACGAAGACCCAGGTTCGATTCCTCGGAAACACATACATAGCAAAAAGCCAGGAGTGGTGCTGTGGCTCAAGTGGTAGAGCCCTAGCCTTGAGAAAAATCCAGGAACAGTGCTCAGGCCCTGAGCCCAAGCTCAGGACTGGCAAAAAAAAAAAAAAAAAGAAATAGGAAAGGGAAGGGGGGAAACAAGATGATTGGAAGGGGGTGAGGGGAGGGAAATGGAGACAAAAATAGGAGAAGTATCCAGTGTGTGAGAAGTAATGCACCTACTACCTGGTGAATGTAACTGTAACCCCTCTATACATTATCCTGACAATAAATAAATACAGTTATGGAATTAAAAACATTATGGCATACCAAGGAAAAACATAAGCTTTTTCCTTCCATACCCCAGAATTTCCCCCTGAAAAGAATACATTTCTCATTAACTTTCAAATTCTGCTTTTGTACAGGGGAACTAAAGATATTTTTCCAAAGCAAATATTTTTCCCTGGGTTATACACTCTAAATAAAAGTGGCAACATAAGTTTGAACAATTACACAATTAATTTCATGAAATTTTGTTTTAGTAAGAGAATATTCCATTGCTTAACACCAGAGAGAAACACTTTCTGGGCAAAGAAATAGACTCTGGCGGTGGTGGTATTTGCAGGAGGCTTGGACTTACAAGAAGGATGAAGGAGATTGAATAATATGGAAGTAGATGATTTGCAGCTATAAAAATAGAATGAGCCTTCTTGAAATTGTTTTGGGAAGGTAAAAAATGGACCAGAAAGTAATAGGAGACGAGATTGATTGGAGTATGTTGTAAACAGTTCAAAGCCATCCCAGGCAGGACAGTAAGTGAAACTTACCTACACATAACCAGCAAAAATCCAGAAGTGAAGTTGTGGCTCAAGCTGTAGAATGCTAGTCTAAGGAACAGCTGGTCCAGTCCCTGAGTTCAAGCCCCAGGATTGGCACCACCACTCCCCTCAACCATTCCACCACACACACACACACACACACACACACACACACACACACACACACACACACACACACACAATTTGTTCCATAACCTGTCTTCATTGGGAGCTGCCATATACACTCTCTCCTTTCTTTACACTCAGGTATTTAAATATCATTTGTATTCTGCCTCCAGTTTCTTCCCGTCTCTCATTTCCATTTTGCTTTTAATACTGTTATATATACCTAAAATTAAAGGTAACCTCTACTTTATTTTTATTTTTTGTGATGCTGGGTATTGAACCCTGGACATGACAAATGATAGGCAACTGCTCTGTCACCCAGCCACATCCCTAGTTCCTAATGCTTTTCTTTTAACCAAATTACCTAGTCTTTCTTTAGACTTGATACTGTTGGCTCTCTTTTTTTGCATTCTTTCCTTATCTTGATCCTTCATAGCTCCTACTTTTTCTCCTCCACACATTTCTTATAATTAATAACTTCTGCAGCTGCATAAAATGTCCTCTCCTGTGATTGTTACGGTATGCTGCACTAGTATCTCTCAGTTGATTTTACCTTTTAGACATTTATTTATCTATATTTGTTTTTGAGTCAGGATATTACCTGCTTTTGCCTCTAGAGTCCTGGGATTATACGTGTGCATTACCATGGATTGCCACCCTCTAGAGTTCTAAGACTAAAAGGCAGAAGCCTTTAAATCTAGGCCTTATGGCAGGTGCTTGTTATGGTAGCACTTGAGTGAGTTCTAAGACTAAAAGGCAGAAGCCTTTAAATCTAGGCCTTATGGCAAGTGCTTGTTATGGTAGCACTTGGGTGAGTTAGGCACAATAATTTTAAGTTTGAAGTCAGTCTGGATTATATAATGGTGTTCTCGTTCTCTCTCTCTCTCTCTCTCTCTCTCTCTCTCTCTCTCTCTCTCTGTCTCTCTGTCTCTGTCTCTGTCTCTCTCTCTCTCTCTCTCTCTCTCTCTCTCTCTCTCTCTCTCTCTCTCTCTCTCACACACACACACACACACACCAGGCACTAATAACTCATGCCTAATAATTCTAGCCACTCAGGAAGCCAGTGTCTGAAGCCCCCTGGTTAAATCTAGGCTGGGCAGACAAATCTGAGAGATTCTCATTCCAACAAAGCCAGAACTGAAGATACTGCTCAAGTGGTGGCTTACTCTGTAATCCTGGCTACTCAGTACTCTTGTTCATAGCCAGCCTGTGCAGGAAAGTCCATGAGACTCTTAACTCCACAGTCCACAAGTGGTAAAGTGCTAGTAGCTTTCAGGGAAAAGACTCAGGGACAGTGCCCATGTCCTAAGTTCAAACCCCAAGAGTGGCACAAAAGAAGATGAGAGTTCAAAGTCCTGAGTTCAAGCTCCATTGCTAGTTCTAAAAGAAAACAAAATTCTCTTGAGATGAAGAGATAGCTCAGTCATAAGAATACCTATCTAGCAAGAAGATCCAGCCCCACAAAATGTAAAATAATAGCTCCCTCTATCCTTAGTCACTACTCGCATCTACTGGGTACCAGAGCAGTTATTCTTGCATTTTTTTGTTTTCTTATAAACTGTATTGCTTGGCATGTATGAACTTGTATAATACACAGCTTATTCTCTATCTTTGTTTTGGCATTTACTGTGCCCCTGAGGTCCAGTATGCCTGTATGCATGTAACCCATTGTTTCTACTTCCTAGATCATGCTCTGTGGTATACATTTCATTTATATTGATCCTGTTGTATGGCTTTATATCTGCACTTGGCATTTTGTAATGTACTTAACATATGTACTGAATATATTAGCATGGATGAGTTATACAGATCTCTCCTATACGACTACTATGCTACTATATGCTAATAAAGTAGTATACGCTAATAAAGTGTTAACAAAATAATAAAAATAAAACCTAAGCCTTCCCCCAAGACTTTCTTCTTAGTCCTATTTCATCTTAACATTTTCACTTTTCTCTGAGTGATCCCATTGGTTGCATGTTTTCCATATATCTGAATATTCCCCATGTCTGATCAGGTTTTAATACCTGTGAGTTCTAGCACAATACTCTTTACATATATTCTCCATCTCATTTCTGTATGTTGGCTTTAGGTGCCACTTGTTCTTGATTAGTCAGTGGATCGAGCTTCCTTATTACTAATACTCTGGCCTTTGCACCATACATTTATGTACTTATATACTGTACTTACAGCCCATCAGTGTTATCAGTAATAATTTATTCATTCAGATAAATATCACATTTTATAGCATATTTTCTATTTTATGTCCAGTTCCTCACTTTCCCACTAAGTATAAACTCCATAAGTGGTTGGTACTTTCTCATGCTAGCTCTGTATCCCATATATGTAGAACCTGATAAATACTTTAAAAAGATTTATCATATGAGATAAAGTTTATGGCCTAGAAGTTTACCTTGAATGTTTTCAACTCTCAGGTTTTAAGAGAAGTTTCATAGTAAGATAGTTTAATAACTAACTTTTGTTAATACCCATTCAGTTATGTTATTTATATCTCAGCCTGAACCAAGGAACAATTTGTTCTTTAGACAGGACATCACTGTGTTGTGTTTACAATCATTTTTGTATAAAGCATACAAATATCTGGGAGATGTGCCCTTGTCTATCCTGTTGAATTCATGAAGAGAAAAAGCCTTTACCCCTTTCCTATTTCAATTTTCAATTGCTACTTTATCTTAGTGTTCTTTCCTGTCAAGCGGTAGAATGCTAGTTGAGCAATCTTCTGCTTTTCTTGACTAGTCACTTCAGAGAAAAATGATACAGACCCTCTACCCTCTCAGTGCTGGAGATTGAACTCAGGCCTCACACATACTAGACAAGCACTCTGCTTATTATATTCTTTCAGCCCCACAGTATTTTTTAATAGTACCATATTGCTCATCTATCTTTTTCTAGCTGAATAGATACAAAATACTGTCTCTCAGACTTTTCTGCTAAGGACCTGATAAGATTCAAGTGCAATTGTCAGGCCCTGAGTTAAATCCCCAGTACTAGCAACAGAGGAGGAGGAAGAAGAATCATTTCATAATTTTAATTCTGAGTCCTGGTCTATGTGAATGACTGCAGGTTGGAACTGATTGGCTACTTAACTTCCTTTATGATATATTTTCTTTTATGGTTACAGTGACAGTAGAAATTGCTATCTTCCATCCTATAACTTATAATATGGCACCTGTTATTATTATACTTCCTATCATTAGCATGTACAGTTACCCTGTTCTTGGTTTTGTTTACCTGCTTAGCCTGATAATTAGTCACCCTGGTATGGCTCTCAAACTGTTCCTTGGTCCCTTTTTCATTATACTGCCCTTTCTTCCTCTTCCCCAATCTTGTTTTTATTACTTGATAAACTTGTGAATGTGCACTCTTTCTACTTCTCAGTCAAGCTAAGAACACTGCAAAAACTTTGGCTTAAGTAGCTTGCTTGTTAGCATGTTTCCTTGAAGCATCTGTCTAGAAGAACCTTAATTCAGACAGTTAAGACACATTCATAGTTACACCACTTCACTACATGTGATTTACATCTTTTTTTTACCTTTTTTAGGAATAGTGATTGAACCTAAAGCTTTCCTCTTAGCTATACCCCACAAATGAGTACTTTTTAAATGCTTTAGTTTCTACACTGTCTGATAATGTATTCTGGAAGAGTCTAAGAATTTCAAAAGAATTTTTTGAATTCATCTGATCAAAACAGGTTAAGGATCATGCTGTGGTCTATGGTCTGAGTCTCATTGTGTCATACTTCAGAGACAGCTTTGGGTCATGTGCCTTTCCTTAACCCTCAGCTTTTGGTGTTTCCTGTAATTCATTAAATCACTGATAGTCCTATTTATCTGCCAGAACCCACCCACTTCCAGGGTTAGCCTTTTCCTTCCTATTCCTTAAGACTGTAAGAAACTTTCTTCATCTTAGAAAGTTCTAGTCAAGTACCTGGTATTTCTCTAAGCATAGATGATATTTTTAAAACATTTAACCAAGTACAGGTCACTTGGTCATTGCTGTTTTTAAACCTACACATAAAATTTGGCCATTTTAAACTCCTTAAAGCTAGGGTACTTATGCTTACATGGTCAAGCCTGTATTCCTATATTGTCACCCAGGCCATTTATCAATGTTACTACCCACCAAGAATTAAGCCTAAAACGAAAGCATTCAAAGTATGTCTACTCCTGAATCATCCATATATCTAGAAAATTTTCCTGGACTCCTCCAGTGACATTATGGTTGTCTAACCTGAGTGACAGAGAGGGTATTATTGGAGGTTTGGGGTTAGTTTCTTACAAATTTTATATATTTGATGTTATACCAACTTCTGGTTTTGTAAACTTTTTAGTATTTGCTGCTTTAAAATAAAGCAGTAGTACCTATGATCACTTCCAATAAATCACTTAAAAGCAGGAATCAGGCTTCTTGAATTCTGCATTTTATTATGGTGTTTTCAAACATTGTTGACAAAGCCTTTGCATTGCAACCGGAGGGACACACCCACATGTGTGTGTGCCCACATATTTATAATTGTATCAAGGAAGAAAAATTTCTCAAAATAGTATTCACCTTAGAATGTTCAGCACTCTCCAGTATTCTGTTCTGTTTCTATATTTGAGGGAAGAAAGGTGCTGCCAGGGATACTGAATATAGGGTTGTGGTTTTTTTTAATATGCCAATCAAGCACTCTACCATTGATGCTCACACTTGCCTCTTCTATTTCTTTTTCTTCTTTTTCTGTTTTGTTTGGTTTTGGTTTTCTTGAGATAGACTCTCATGTAGTTTAGATTGGCCTAATAATGTGATCCTCTTATCTCAGTCTCCAGAAAGCTAGGGGTATAGACATGTGCCATTACACTGCCTTCCATTTCATTTTAAGCTTTTTGCCAGTCCTGGGGCTTTCATTCAGGGTCTGGGCACTGCCCTTAGGCTTTCTCAAGGATAGCACTCTACCTCTTGAGCCACAGCACCAGTTCAAGCTTTTTCTGTGAATGTGTTACCAAGGATTCGAACCCAGAGCTTTGTGCATGCTAGGCAAGCACTGTACCAGTAGGCCACACTTTTGGCCCCTCATTTTAAGCTTATAATTAATACCTAATCGATTTAAATGTATTACTACAAAGTTCTGGGGAATATATGTAGTGTATTACTCCTTCAACTAATGTGTTCAGTTATATTATACCATTAGATTTCTTCAGTTAACTATCTTTGTGACTTTGGGAAAGTGGTGTTACTGTCCAGTTCCTTCTATAAAGTAACAATGTCACCCACTCAAGGAGAATTAGATTGGATTTGTAAAAACTCAACATATATAATAAGCGAGTGTGTGTTAGCTCCCCTGTCTTTCTGTTGTTAAAATTTATTCAGTGGTATGGCTCAGGCCTATAATCCTAGCTACTTGGGAAGCAGAGATTAGAGAACTGCCTTTGGAGCCCATGCAGAAACAAAGTTAGCAAGGCTCCATCTCAAGCAATGTCAGAGCCCATTGGCACATACCTGTTGTCCCGAATAATTAGGGAAAACACAAATTAGAGAATCATAGCCCAGGCATAAAGCAAGATTCTACCTTGAAAATAATCAGTACACAAAGTCATGCTGGAGGCCTAACTTAAATGGTAGAACACCTGCAAGTCTGAGGCCCTGTGTTCAGTCTTTAGTACCTGGTAAAGATATATATCACCCTTTGATTTTAAACTTCCCATCTCTTTTGAGACGTACTATATATAAAGCATGTATTGCAATATAGCTTAATTTTAACTAATACATTTTTAAACTAGATATAATTTAGAATAAAGTGCATGGATCTTTGGCATTCAGTTCAGTGAGTTTGGACACATACATTCTATAATAGCCCACACTTGGTCAAGACAGAAAGTACATAGAAGTCACTCTATGCCTCCTTCCAGTCAGTTGACCCCTCCTAACTCCAGAGCCAACCACCATTTAGATTTTTTCACTATAGTTATCTCTTGTGAAACTTTATCTAAACAGAATATATTATATTCTCTTGTTGATTGGTAGTTTGATTATTTCTACTTAGGTGCTGTCATGAATAAGGCTACTGTAGACAATTGGGTCTTGTATATGGTATATTTTCATTTCTCTTGGATTCTTAGAAGTGGAACTATAGCTAGTTTTTTCTCTTTATGAAAAATTTCCAGATGAATTTCCAGAGTCGTCGTATCATTTTATTATTCTCATGAGTAACATGTGAGTGTTCTACTTGTTCTGTCTTTCCAATATCTAAGATTCATAATCTATAATTTTAACATTCTCATGACTATCTTACTGTTTTGTTTTTACCTCCTTAATTACTAATGAGTTGAGCACCTCTTTATTTGCATTTTATTGTTGGGTCTATGATATGTCTGGTTTTTGTGTGTGGTATTTGGTTACTGTTGATTTTCACTGGAAAAAGGATGAAGGGCTGAGGTTGATATTCAGTAGAAGAATACTTGGGCAGCACCCAGGAGGCCTTGGCTTCTGTGACCAGCACTGCCAAAAAAAAAAAAAAAGAAATGGATAGAAATTAAGGTTAGAACTTGCTCAAAGTGTCACTTTAGTGTGACATGGGTCATGGAGAGGTAATGCAAATGCAAAAGCAGGGCTCGATGGGGATTTCACTGCAGGTGTAGTTCAGTTTTTCTGTGAGCCTAAACCTGCTTCCACAAGTGAGGCATTGTAAAATTTGTACTTTTAATTATACTCGGAGCATTCCATCAGTGTTTTTTTTAAATACGCTTTTTATTCCTCACCTCAAAAAAGATGTGACCTTAGTCCAAAATGTGTATGTAACACATTTCAACCATATTTCTGAACTGAAACAAAAAGGACAGTAAAAAAGGCAAAATATTCAACACATTTAATTTCACTTTCATTAGAACTTTTCACAAGACTTTTGGGAATGTGAATGTTGGAACAGCTTCATTATGATGTTTACTCATTCTTCAGCAAGCAGCCTAGTAGCTAGAAGTGCCACAATTGTAGTTATTGGACTAAAAATCATTTTTAATCTTGAATGGAATTTTTAACACTTTAGGGAAATAAATCACCTGTCCTTAAGTGATTGCTTTTAAGTGATTGCCTCAAGGGAATTTTTGAAGTTCATTCTACTTCAAAGTTAGTCAAAATACTTTTTAAAACATAAAAAGAAAATTTTCTTTGCTTTTATATTTGACTTTATACTTTTTTGGGGATTGGGGTCATAGCTCAGTGGCAAAGCACTGGCCTAGCATTCATGAAGCTCTGGATTCCATTTCTGGCATTATATGAGTATGCGTATGTGTGTGTTTATATGTGTTTATGTGTGTATATGTATGTATATGTAGACATACATACATACACATGTATAATGTATATATACATATATACACATACCATTTAAAAAAATTGAAATTTAATTCAAATGAGGCAAAGACCATCTGTATGATCAGCCTTTAAATCTAGTTTCTTTGAACCAATGATAGAAACTCTAGAACAAAATGAATGGCGTACACATCTATAATCCCAGCTAGTCAAGAGGATCATCATCATACAAGGTCAATGCTGGGGCAAAAAGCCTACCAGACCCTGACTGAAAATAAACAGAGTAAGAAAGGGAAAAAGAGTATCAAAGGAAGGAGAGAGATAATGGGCACATGGAAGACCAGGCAAATTTGTTCAGAGTCCATTGTGTACATGTATAAAAATGTATACACGAAATGTATATATTACAAATGTATACTGATTCAAAAATAAAATTTTATAATCTGAGAAAAAATGGGGGCCTGGAGGTATGGCTCTAGTGGTAGAGCATCACTGAGCAAGGACTAGGCCCTGAGTTTAAATCTTCTACCACGAAAATAAGAACTTTTGAACAAGAATATTCATATGATACTGTTATCTTTATGCAAAATAGTTGTAAGAACTAAGCTGTTTAGGTGCCCTCTTTGTTTTTTTCTTAAAACAGGATCTCTCTCTGTAGCCCAAGCTAGATTCAAACCGATGATCCTCCTACCTCAGCCTCCTGAGTGTTGGAATTACAGGCATGTGCTACTACATTTAAGTCAGGCAACTTTTTTCTTTTTTTGCTAGTCCTGAGGAGGGTCTGGGCACTGTCCCTGACCTTCTTTTGCTCAAGGCTAGCACTCTATCTCTTGAGCCACAGTGCTACTTCCAGCTTTTTCTGTTTATGTAGAACGGAGGGATTGAACCCAGGGCTTCATGAATGCTAGGCAAGCACTCTACCACTAAACCACATTCCCAGCTCTCTCAGGCAGCTTTTTATAGCTTATCAGGGACTCTAGAATGTGACAACAGGTTCAACTAGTATATACAATCCCTTTTAACATGCTTTTGATAGCATTAATAAAAATCAAGTCTTTGTCAAGGACTAAATAACATGTTTGGCTTTTAACAGAAGTGTGCAGTTTTTTGCGTTTTTGCTTTTTAAGGCTCACAGAGTTACATTGCTGTTTGCTTTCGAAAGTATTACTTCAGAATTGACTTACAAACATAAAGATGCATCATACTATAGTAGGTACCATCCCAAGTCTTGAAAATAAAAACCTGATGGCTGAAAATAAACCCTTAATAAAGTGAGCCTTAATTCTTTCCATTTAGGTTGGTATCATTTTTCATATGAGTGATTGATAATCATCCAAAGAATAAAGAGTGTGTTTCTTTCCTTTATACTGTGAAGGAAAAGGTGATTACATTGTATTTCTTTGGGAGGGTTGAGACCATCTTATTAGATAGTCTGGCTCTACTTGAACTTGTTCTTCTTCCTCTGACTGTGTGCCTGCCTATATTTTATTTTGATGTTAATAATAGTGTGAATGAAACTTTTGAAGAGCAAATAAGGCATATTCTAAAGCTAGGTGATTTTATTTTAAGCTGTCAGTAGTAGAGTGTTTTTATTCAGCCTGTGACGATAAAAACAAATGAGTAGTAGATGATTAGTATGTTTTGTCTATTGCCAAATCATCTAGCAAGCCAGTTATTTTCCTTTTTGCTATTTTCTGACAATGACTTTCTGTTCAATTAAAGACTTTCTGTTCAGTTAAATTGTATATTGCCATTGATGTAAAAGTGGCCTGGAGCAGTGGCTGACACCTATAATCCTAGCCACTCAGGAGGCTGAAATCTGAGGGTTGCAGTACAAAGCCACCCCGGGCTCTAAAAAGTCCATGAGACTCTTATCTCCAATTAATCACCAGAAAACCGGAAGTGGCACTGTGGCTCAAGAGGTAGGGTGGTAGCCTTAAGCTGAAGAACTCAGGGACAGTGCCCAGGCCCAGAGTCCAAGTCCCATGACCAACAACAACAAATAATAAAAAAAGGTATTAAAAGTGCAAGAAGTTGATCAATTTTAGCTTCACTGCTAACCTTCCTCAAAACTCAAATCCAAAATCATGTAAATTTTCTTATATAGTAGTTGGAATAATATTATTTTTTTCTTAGCATATATTAGCTATACAGGGAATTTCACTGTGACATATCCACCTAGGTGTACAATGTATTCCAGTCACTAACCCCCCGTTAGTGGGAGGTTATCAAGGTTCCTTACCCATTTCCCCTTCCTGATATAATTTTAACAATTTCATTAATATGTTATTAAAACCCAGCTTTATAGGTATCCACGTATTAACTGCATAAGTAGCTGATAGTGATAGCATATCCTGTCGTGTGCCTTATACAAGATACCCCCAGAAATCTCAGCCTCCACATATTCTCATCCTGTGTCGACCTCTCCTGAATTGTTCCAGAGTTGATCAGTCAACATTAGAGTACATAAAAGTAATGATTAGGTTATAAAAGTCACTGAGATGCTAATCTTACATGAGTGTGTCCTCCCTCCCTCCTTCCTTCCCTCTTCTCTCTCATTACTTGCTGTGTGGGAAGGGAAAGCCTGTGCCAGCAGCCATGAGAATAAGCTTAAACGTGTACTCACCAGCTCATTTCATGGCTTCAGGTGATGGTATCCTTATGAGACTTATCCAGAATTACCCCTCCCAGATTTCTGACCCTCAAATACCATGGAATAAAATCGTTAGTTATTATTAAAGCTAAGTTTTGGGGGTTTTTTTTGGGGGGTTGGTTGTTGTATATAACAAGTATGTCATTGAAGCTCTTAATTCTTCAAATTCTAACTTTTTTTTGCCAGTCTTGGGCTTGAGCTCAGGACCTGGGCACTGTCCTTGGACTTTCTCAATGCTTTTTTTCTGTGTATGTGGTCCCAAGGAGTCGAACCTGGGTCTTCGTGCATGCTAGGCAAGCACTCTACCACTAAGCCAAACTCCCGGCCCAACATTTGTTTTTGATTATTATTAGTTGCACTATCCAACTTATAATCCATACAGTTCACTTAATTTGAGTCATTAAATTGATGGTTGAAATACACCATATTCCCTTAGTGGTAGAGTGCTTGCTTAGCATGCACGAAGACCCAGGTTCGATTCCTCGGTACCACATATACATAGAAAAAGCCAGAAATGGTGCTGAGGGTCAAGTGGTAGAGCTCTAGCCTTGAGAAAGCCCAAGGATAGTGCTCAGTCCCTGAGTTCAAGGCCCAGGACTGACAAAAAAAAGAAAGAAATATACCATATTCCATCTCATATTTTTGAAGGGTTTGATGTAACAAATACAGACATTGAATTCGCCCTTTCTATATTTGGCCCCAATATTAGAACATACTTAAGAAGAACTATTATGTTACAAGGAGTCTCTTTAAAAGTTACTCCACAGATCTTTTTGACTTATAGGTGAAGCCTTCTATTTTATAACTGGTAATTACTATGCAAATTAGGGAATTACTATGAAGTATTTCAAGAGAAAATAGACAGCCTAACAACTGTTCTCAGGCTGAGACCTCACCAAAGAAGCCCTTTGTCTATTACTCATAATGTTGATGCTTATTAATTATATAGAATAATCATGGTGTGGGTTTTAAAAAGTCATATTTTTAGGATTAGTTAACTATATGCTCAAACTCCAGAGACAGCTTCTCAGCAGGTCTGATGTCAGAGCCATGAATTGTAGTCCTGCCTGCTTTCTCCATGGTGTTCGGGAAAGGGGAGATCATTAAAAATTCAGACGTTTTTCCATTTCTTTTTTGCCCTGCTAAGCCTTACCACTATTAACTGTGCAGAAATGGTTGTCTTAAATAAGAAATGGGACAGAAAGGTGGTATTTCCGCTGCTTAAAAAAAGTACTTTCTTTCCTTTCTGTGAAAGTATCCTTCTAAATATAAATTTGCCTTAGCATATTAGTAGCTATAAATAGTATTCATTGAATCCTTTATGATTAATCTTAGGTTTTAATACCTGAATTTAAAGAAACATTTTTTTTCAGTGAGTGAAAATCATTGTTTGATTCTGCTGCTTTTAAAAATTGCAGCTAGCTTGGTGGGTGCTGGTGAGTCATTCCTATAATCTTAGCTGCTCAGAGAGGCTAACATATGGTTTGAGGCCAGCCCAGGAAGGAAAATTCAGGAGATTTATTTATTTATTTATTTATTTTTTGTCTCTCATGGGGCTTAAACTCTGGGCCTGGGCGCTGTCCCTGAGCTCTTCAGCTCAAGGCTACCACCCTACCCCTTGAGTCACAGCCCCACTGCCAGTTTTCTAGTGGTTGATTAGAGATCAGAGCCTCAAGGTCTTTAGTGCTTGGGCTGGCTTTGAACTGAGATCTCAACTTCCTGTGTTGCTAAGATTACAGGCATAAGCCACCTCGATCGCTATGAGACTCTTATTTCTAGTTAACTACCAAGAAACCGGAAGTGGAGCTGAGGCTCAAGTAGAAAACTAACTTTAAGTGGGGGGGGGGGGGGGTCAGGGACAACTGGTAGCTGGTGGCTCACACCTGTAATCCAAGAAGGCCGAGATCTGAGGCTCACAGTCCGAAGCCAGCCCTGGCAAGAAAGTCTGTAAGACTCTTACCTCCAATAAAATTAAAAAAAAAAACCACCAGAAATGGAGCTGTGGCTCAAGTGGTAGAATAAAAGCAGCTTAGGGACTCAGCCAAGGCCCTGAATTCAAGCCCCAGGACTACTACCACAAAAAAACAACAACAAAGAAAACAAAAACTGAAGCATAGCTCAAATGATAAAGCCCATGCTCAGACCCCAGTATCACCAAAAAAAAAAAAAGGAAAACAGAAAATTCTGCTTTAGAACTATCATTTGAGCACCTTCCCACTTTAACTTACTCTCTCCGTGTGTATGTATATGTGTGTATATACCCAATATTTATATTTTTAAATTTATGCACACATACATAAAGATGACTAGAGTTATATTTAGTAATACATGTGGTTGTATGTATGATTACTGTTAGTGTAAACATTTCTCTGCAGTTTTGTTATGTAACCATCACCCAAATGCTCCCATAGTGCTGCAGGAAGAAGGCTGGAGTTCAGACTACAGTGAGAACCCAGACTACTTCTCTGTTGGTTTTTGATTTTTGAGATAGGGTCTCTGTATATAATATGCGCTGGCTTTGAACTTTAGAGCTTCCTAGTGTGCCTGACCTAAAACCTAAGTCTTCTAATTCAGCTTTAAACATTTGGTAACTGATGACAACACAAATTTGTACCTAAAGTTAAGTGATTTCTGGGGTGTACACTTGTCTATAAGTGCATTTGTCCTCTTGACTCATCAACAACATAGTTCCATTTGTATAAATAGGTGTGGGCTGGGAGTTTAGCCTAGTGGTAGAGTGCTTGCTGAGCATGCATGCATACCTGGGTTCGATTCCTTGGTACCATATACATAGAAAAATGTCAGAAGTGGTGTTGCAGCTCAAGTGGTAGAGCTCTAGCCTTGAGAAAGCCAACAATAGTGCTTAGGCTCCGAGTTCAACCCCCAGGTCTGGCAAAAAAAAGAAGTGTTCCATGGTTATAGTACAATCAAACTTATTTTTAACACCCTTAACATGTGTGGCTATACCTCTTTTCCATCTCTTAAAGTCTTCGTCGTTAACAGTTTGAAATACAAATGCCATTAAAGAAAAGTAGCCACTAATGCAGAGATCGTGAGCATGGCAATGAAAGGTCCTGGCCCTCAGAGCCAGGCTTCCCTGATGAGGAAGCTGGAACGGGTTACTTAGGCTCTATGTAATGGTTTCCACATCTACTTTATAGAGTTGTAAAACTTAAGTGAGGCAACATGACTGTAAATGCTTAGAACAATGTCTAGTGCATAGTTAGCACTCTATAATTATTTGTGCTTGTAAGTATTGATACACCATGCTGCCTGTCTCATGTTGTTTCTATACTTGGGTTGCTCAATTTGATTTGAGTCAGAACATTAAATTTATACTAGATAACACATTCCTCTTGTCAGTAGTTTCAAAAAACCAAAATACTTTTTTTTTTCTTTCAGGCCCAACACAGAGATACTTTCATTGAAGAACGCTATGGAAAATATAACATTAGTGATCCCCTAATGGCTCTGCAGAGAGATTTTGAAACACTCAAGGAGAAAAATGATGGTGAAAAGCAGCCCGTGTGCACAAACCCCCTGTCCATCCTGAAAGTGGTGATGAAGCAGTGCAAAAACATGCAGGAGCGCATGCTGTCTCAGCTTGCTGCTGCTGAGAGCAGACACCGAAAGGTGGGTTCACCTTCTGGGCGTTCACCCCGAGGCCTAGTGGCGACTCTGAATGCTGTACCCGCTTGTCAGCTGCCAGTGCACACAGTAATTCAAGGAGGGGAGGGAGATAGCCAACACACTTCAGCTTACATAGGAGTCAAGAGATACAAAGAAAAACACAGGTTATTCCAAATGTTAAATTTAGGAAATGTGCCAGACACATTATTTAAAATGACATTCCTTTTCGTATGTCACCGAAATACATTTGATATGTTTTGTTTTGGTTGTTTTTCAGCTCTTGGTCATCTACAGTTTGGCAATAAGCTAGGGTTTAAACAAGCTTGTAGTTGAACAGAGTGTTCTCTGCTTGCTTACTTAAGTGATAAATAGAAAGATTAACAGGTATTTGGGGAATGCTGTATCCCAGCAAAGGGGGTGGGGAAAATGAATTTACCTGACTACAAACACATGAGCCAGTGGATTGTATATAAGAGGCCACTTTTCCCCAGTTTTGAGTTTCATCACATTTTATTGCCCATGAACAGTTCTTAAGAGTGTTTACCTTAAAGCTCTTCCACTCTATAAGGAAAGGGTGTGTGTATGTGTCTGTGTCTCTGTCTTGTGTCAGTGACATAATTGATTGACACAGGCTGATTACATAGCTTGGCGATTGTGAATAGTGCTTTTACAAATAGGGATGTGCAGGTATCTCTATCGAATCTTGATTTACATACCTTTGGATACATGCCCAGGAGTGGTAAGGCAGGATCATATAGTAGTTCTACTTTTAGGGGTTTTGTTTTTGTTTTATGTGAGTCGTGGGGCTAGAACTCTAGGCCTGAGTGCTGTCCCTGAGCTTTTCAGTTCAAGGCTAGTGCTCTACCACTTGAGCCACAATGCCATTCTGGTCTTCTGGTGGTTAATTGGAAGAGATAAGAGACTCATGGACTTTCATGCCTGGGCTAGCTTTGAGCCTCAATCCCCAGACCTCACCTCTAAAGTGGCTAAGATTATAGGCATGAGGCACCAGTACCCGGCTTAGATTTTTTTTTTAACCTAGAAGAAAGTACATCAGAACATTCTTAATTTTAAAGAAGGGAAGTGTTTTCATTTCCTAGAAAATTTCTTTTTATTCCTAAACATTTTTTATGATGCAATATCATGAGAATGGCAGTTGGGAGGACAGTGCTGTATCACAGAGGGTAGCAAGACACCTCTGGAGAAGCCACACATAGACACCACAGGGTAATCCACTCACTGCTAGCCAGAAGACTGTGTGATTATAAGCAGGATATGAGCAATGCACCTTTTAAGTTTGTTTTCTCCTTAAAATTGAGCTTAATCCTCTAGCATCAGGGTAATTGGACTAGAGGTAGTTATATAAGAGGCCTTGTGAATCTGTTTATGATCCCAATAACTGAGCATGCAGAATGAAGACCTCTTATCTTTGTCTGTATAAATTAAGGAAGTCACATGAAATAATTCATGGCTCCTCCCTGTTTTCCTATAGTTTTTTGTTTTTTTTGGTTTTTTGACTTGTTAAGAAGTTCTAGCTGGCTTTAAACTTACCATTAATCCAGTTCTGGTATTATCGCTATGCCTAGCCAGCCTCCATTTTTGGTACCCCCAGAAATTTGAGCATTACAGGAGCACCTCAACTTTCTCTTGGCCCCTTCTCACTTTATCACCTACTCCTGGCCCCTGCACAAAACCACATTGCTTGCTAGTTTTCCAGACTTTATATTAATTCTTAGAAACTTACTCAACCTCTGTAGCTCACTGATTAATCTCTTCTCTCTGTTTACATGCCATTCTGCATAGAATTCAAATAAAGTAAATATCTTGTTTTCTAGCACATAGCTTGCATGTCTTCCATGCTACTAGACAGCATACTCCTTGAGGGGCCTGGCTGGATTTCATTTGTTTATTTATACAATCTGGAACTATCTTAACTGTTTAGTTAAGCACTTAGTGTTGTAAGTGTGATGACTTGACATTTTGAAATGAATTTTTAAAAATTCTTTAAAGGTGATTCTTGACCTTGAAGAAGAAAGGCAAAGGCATGCACAGGACACAGCTGAAGGAGATGATGTCACATACATGCTGGAGAAGGAGAGAGAGCGCCTGACTCAGCAGGTGAGTACAGTAAAGGGATCTCAGCAGGGTTCGCGTTGCTCAGGGGTAGTCATATGAGATGTGAAACTGTATTGCCCAGAAGGAAAGGAAAAGTTTTGTGATCCAACAAGTCTGAGAACTACTAGATCAAACAATGTTAAATAGATTTCTAAGTATATAGTATGGAGTAGTTCACATTTAGCAAGCTATATTTTTTAATAAAGATTTTGAAGTAGGGCCTCCAGAGAGAAACTCGATGGATTTCACAACCTATCATATCTTCAGCAGAAAGCCCAGGAAGTGACTGCCTACCGTATACGTTAGTGTTTTCTTACGTGGTGGGAAGGGTGGGGATGGGAATGGGGGTAGGGATGTGCATGCATGTATGAGCCAGTACTGAGGCCCGAATTTAGGGGCCTCCAGCTCTCACCTGGCTTTTTGTTTATGGCTAGCACTCTTCCACTTGAACGGTGCCTCAAGTTTCTATATTTTTTAAAATTCTGACCATAGTTCATTACATTGATTTCCCTCATCTACTAATGAGTTTCAGAATTTGAAAAACACTGACCAAAAAAGAGTTCTCTTGACCCTTTCCTTCTCAGATCCTTCAGAGTCTCTGTGCAATCATGTTAGAAGACAAAAACAGTACATGTGTGTAACATATGAGTCAAGCTGGGCACTGCGGACTTGTACCTGTAATCCTAGCTACTTGGGAGTTTGAAATCCGAGAATTGTGTTTCAATTCAATGGGAAAGAAAGTCCATGAACCTCTCATCTCTAGTTAACCACCAAAAAGCCAGAAATGGAGCTGTGGCTCAAGTGGCAAGAGTGTAAACCTTGAGCACAAAAAGCTCAGGGACAGCAACTACGCCCTGAGTTGAAGACCCAGAACCAGCACCAAATTATAAAAAAGTTTGAGTCAGACCCAAGATGTAGTGGTTTACAACACGAATCTTAGCACTTAAAGGTTGAAGTAGGAGTGTAAAATCAAGCTGGGTGTGGTGGTTCAGGCCTGTAATCCTAGCTACTCAGGAGGCTGAGATCTGAGGGTCAAAGTTCAAAGCCTGCCTGGGCACTATAGTCCATGAGACTTTTATCTCCAGTTAACCACCAGAAAAACAGAGGTGGCGCTGTAGCTCAAAGTGTTAGAATGCTAGACTTCAGCTGAAGAACTCAGAGACAGTGCCCAGTCCCAGAGTTGAGCCCCACAACCAACCAAAAAAAAAAAAAAAGTGCAAAATCAGCCTATATAGCAGGTCCTATCTGCAAAAACAAAAAAAAAAGAGAGGGTATTGGAGAAGAGCATGATCCAACTTAGATCAGATACAGTGGCTCACACCTGTAATTGTAACTACTCAGGATGCAGAGATGAGAGTTCCTCTTCCAAGGCCAGCTGCACAAAAAGTTAGTGAAATTCTGTCTTCATGAATAAACAGTGCCTGTGGTGGTATGATTCAATCATCTGGGAGTCCATAGTCAGAAGATGGCAGTCTAAATCCAGCCACATGCATAGACACGAGAACATCAGAGAAATAACGAAAGCAAAAAAGGGCCAAGTGTGTGGCTCAAGTGGAAGAGAGAGTACCTACTTTTTGTGTGTAAGCCTCAAATCCACTCCTTTGGTGGTACTAAGATGGTAATTAAAAAAAAAAAAAGAATGAGATTCAAATGTAATTATTTGTTCATTTTTAAAACCAGAGAAAAGTATTACTGAACTAAACATTTTGTTTCAGACTCATTCCCCATCCTTCCCCCCACAAAAAAAAAAATCTGGCTTATCTCACTTTTTAAATTTGTTTTGCTGTGTATTCTCCACACAGTGATGAATCATATTCTGCTTAACAATCCTGAGACAGTAAGAACTCGGAGTGCCTCCTCAGTCCTTACAGAAAGATTAAATCATAGTGTATGTAGTTTTTGCTACTTCAGGAGTGCTCACCTAAGGGTCCCAGCATACATAGCAGTCCCCTGTACAGGAGAACATGTAGCAGGACACTCCTCTTGATCAGAATTTTCAGCATATCTTTGTTTTCATGCTCTAATCAAGATGTGTGGTGGGTTTGGGGGTTTTGTTTGTTTGTTTTTCTAGTTGGAATTTGAAAAGTCTCAAGTGAAAAAATTTGAAAAAGAGCAAAAGAAGCTCTCTAGTCAGCTAGAAGAGGAGCGCTCACGCCATAAGCAGCTGTCCTCCATGCTGGTGCTTGAGTGCAAGAAAGCCACGAGCAAGGCTGCAGAGGAAGGGCAAAAAGCCGGAGAGTTGAGCCTGAAATTGGAGAAGGAGAAAAGCCGCGTAAGCAAACTAGAGGAAGAGTTGGCCGCTGAGCGGAAGCGAGGCTTGCAGACAGAGGCCCAGGTGGAGAAGCAGTTGTCCGAGTTTGATATCGAAAGGGAACAACTGAGAGCAAAGCTGAACCGAGAAGAGAACCGAACTAAAACTCTGAAAGAAGAGATGGAAAGTCTGAAGAAGATAGTGAAGAACCTCGAGGCTTCCCAGCAGCACAGTAGCGCTGATGAGCAACCCAAGAAACGAGTGGCCACGTCCAGAAGCACAGCAACTGAGTCCCCCACGCTAGTGTCGGTATTCTGCCAAACGGAGAGTGTTCCCACAGAAAGAACCCATGGGAGCCCTGGAGCCAAGGTGGCTAGCGCTGGTCTTCCTGGCCCCACCACATCCACCTACTCATATGCAAAAACCAATGGCCATTGTGATCCAGAAATTCAATCTGCCAGGGAGTTGACTGCAGGGAACAGTGCAGAAAACCAAGTGCCTCCACGAGAGAAAGCAGCGACACTGTCCCAAGAGAATGGTGGGTGTCCTGTGGGAATGGAGTCTCCAGTGCCCACACCCAGCCACCTTCCCTCCAGCGGAAGCTCCCTGTCTCCCAGCAGCACTGCCTCCTCCTCTCTCACGTCCTCTCCTTGCTCTTCACCAGTACTTACAAAGCGCTTGCTGGGCTCGTCGGCCAGCAGCCCCGGCTACCAGTCATCCTACCAAGTAGGGATCAACCAGCGCTTCCATGCAGCTCGCCACAAATTTCAGTCCCAGGCAGATCAGGACCAACAGGCCAGTGGCTTACAGAGCCCTCCATCCAGGGATTTGTCCCCAACCCTTTTAGACAACTCTGCCGCCAAGCAGCTGGCCCGAAACACAGTTACACAGGTGCTGTCCAGATTCACTAGCCAGCAAGGGCCGATCAAGCCTGTTTCTCCCAACAGTTCTCCCTTCGGCACAGACTATCGAAATCTGGCCAACACAGCCAATTCGAGAGGTGACACCAGCCATTCACCTACTCCAGGGAAAGTATCCAGCCCTCTCAGCCCCCTGTCTCCAGGAATCAAGTCTCCAACCATCCCCAGAGCTGAGAGAGGGAACCCTCCACCTATCCCCCCCAAAAAACCTGGCCTCACCCCTTCTCCATCCACTACCACTCCAGTGACCAAATCCCATTCCCAGGCATCCTCTGCCACCACCACAGAAGACCTTGCCAGCAGCTGCTCTTCCAGCTCCATGGTGGCTAATGGCAAGGATGTTGAGATACTTTTGCCTCCTAGCAGCTAGTCCCCTGGGAGTCTCCGACCTCTGACATTCCATCAGATTTTGTCCAAGAGCTCAGAGTTAGACCATGGAGTCAGATTGTGTTATTTATTTTGATAGTAGTGAAAACCATCTGTGTTTAGTGTATTTGACATTTTTGTATTTTTTTTTAACGTAGAAACAGAGTAGTTTGGATTTTAATGGCTCATGTCTTTGTACTAAGCTAGAAGGGCACGTCAGAGACATCTCAAGCCCAGCAGTCATCATCTGATGAGAGAGAGAAAGCTAATTGAAAACCAGGTGGTGATCTGTTGTCTATTTTGAGACTGGAATTACTCAGCACTCACTTTGAATTATGCAGAAGTGATTTTATTCCAGATGAACTTGTTTTAAAAGTGCCTGAAATAAGACTGCCATATGAATGTGATTCTGCAGCAAAAAAAAAAGATCACTTAATTGCAGAAAATGAGATCCTCTGTGAATTCTGAATGTTAAAAACTAACACTGCTTTTAATCCTCCTTTACTGTTTTTACTACAAGCTTTGTGTTCTGAAACAAAGCTGCATAAGTAAAATAGGAATGCTTCTAAAGATGGGTGTGAGCTCTTTAAAGCTGAGTTTTATAGAGCCTGAGAAACCCTCCTGAGCACTAAATAGTTGGGGTGCTGATTTTCTTGTACTTTTGAAAAATTAAGTCACCCCTAGTTTCCTGCATAAATTCTTGAATAGAATGAAATCACATCTTCATTCAAAAACATCTTTCAAACATCTACTGTTGTATAAGGAACTTCTGATTGCTTTTACTTGAATAGTAAATGATTAGTATAAAAAGTATTTTGCAACAGAATGAAATCTTTATTCTGTAATCAAAAAGCAATAACTTAAAGAAAATTCGCTCTTTGTAATATTATAAGTCGATTATACAGGTTTTACCAAATTATTACTATTCTCCAAACTGCCAGCACTTGTCTTTATCTGTGAGACCAAATTAACTTTTACCTAAATGGAAGTATACATATATTTATGTAGATACATATCCCTTTACATGTTCACCATGCACACTTAAACACATAACTATTTGTGTGATTATGTCTTTGGAGTTGGCAGTATACCATGAAGGACAAGTAGGACTGCACGTTAAGATTACCCACCAAAGCAAATGGATGTGTCTGGAACCAGTCACTCCAGGCAGAGTCCCTTCCATAGGGAGTAGAGAAATTCCAAATGAAGAAGGCACAACTAGACTCATCCCAGGGTCACAAAAAAATGAATGTGTGAAGCAGGTCATTCTGGCAGCCTGAAATGATAGGCAAGCCAAAGTACTCCAACCCCATGTCAAAGGGCCACCAGTTCAGCTCTAGCTGTTTCCATGCAAGAACGCTAGACAAGGACCACCAGCTCTTGAGATCTTTGTGGAATCCAAATTATAACGAGAAAATTTCCATTCTAAATATTATCATTTTTTAAAATTTTCCAGGGCTGATTCAGAAAGCTTTTAAATGCTGCTGAGTAAATGAGCCTGTTCAAAGCTGGCTTTAGTTTACGAGCTAGAAACTTGTACCATTTCCTTCCTTATGTTTGCATAGAGAGAAACATCCAGACTGTGTAGCCCCTCTTTCAAACAGGATTCTCCACAACCCAACTCAGACATGGTGGCTCCATGATTTTCCATGCATCAGGAGGAAGAGGACTTGGTGCCTTCACATACATTCTCCCGACCAGCACTCTCCAGCAGTATACTGACCTCCTATTACCTAATTTTGCTCCTCTTAATCCTGTATGAGCTGATAGGGAAAGGCGAATGGTGGAAATCAGTGTATAAATCTCAGTAGTGTACTGATAACCCCACAGTTGGATTGTAAAGTAAGTACCTATAATATAAAAATGCTACCGATGCATCAGAGTGTCGAGTAGAATGGTGCAGGGGTGTATCTTAAGCTATCCAAGGTAATCACGCATTGAATTTTCTTCCCATTACAGAGCCAACTGAAAGTGTTGATAAAACAGCTGAACCTTCCAATCAGGAAGGGAGGATCCATTGCCAGAATATTATTACCTCTCTTGCTTTAACTGGTAATCTTAAAAGTTGCATTATGCTCTTCCTTTGTTTGGGGATAGATATATAAAGAGATACTATAAGGGAGTTTATTTCTTAGGAACTGCACTGAATAATGTATTTCTTTTACAGTGTAATATGGGGGGTGGGAATATGCAAAAGAAATGTGTATTTTTGCTAGTTGCCTATCTTCTGAGATAAATAAGCACAATCCTACAATGGATCCAATAATTCAGTTAGATATTAAAATAGGTTACTATTTAAGTTTGCAGTAGATTGTGTGTGAGAGAGTAAAAGTTCCATGATTCAGTTTTGGTATTAACCAATGTTGAAAAAATGCTATTGCTGGTCAACAGATAACGATGTACAACGTGTAACACAAGCATTAACTAGTCATTAACATTTGTAAAGCCAAATGTACCATGCTGAAGTCTTCATTTTTATATCAAACTACATTAAAATGATCTAAATCCTACTCTCTGGGGAAAATAATTTTGTTTGAACAAAGTGAAGATGTGGCACGATTGAACATATGTTCTTGGTATTGAGGGAACATCTGATCGTGTCTATGAAAGACCAAGTTAAATAACAGACTTACCCCAGGTAGACCCCATAAGGGATTAGGACATGAGTTTTCCTTAGAACCACACATTTGAAAAGCTGACATAGTAATCCAGTCTATAATTTTAAAAAACATCTAGGGGCACTGGACTTTTTGAAAATTTTTAGAAAAGGTATAAAACGTACTTGAAAAGCCTTTGATGTACAAAAGACTTCCCAATAGCCTCGATGTTTACATATCTTAGGTTTTTAGCATGGTAAGCCCGTTAATGATCACTTCAACAAACACTAGCAGTATCCGGTTTCCCATGACAGCTTCAATGGTGCCTTGTCAGTGTGTGTGTGTGTGGTATGTGTGTGTGTGTGAGAGAGAGAGAGAGACAGAGAGAGAGAGATTGAGTGCTTCTGATGCATAATCTTGATCAGAGCTTCCAAATGTCTTGCAATGCTATCTGTAGAATTGGATGTGTGACTCTGGGAGGGCCACTCAGTTGCCAGCTCTTACCTCGCATATACAGATCAAGTTCAAGCCCCAGCATTGCAAAAAGGATAGAGGAAATGTGTTCTCAGATGATGCCTCAGAGGTATGCAATGAGCATTGACCCCTAAGAGTCATTTTTGACTATTTAAACTAGTTGGGACAGAAAATATAGGAAACTTATTGGCCCTCAAATTTTATTGTTCTTCAGTGCCTGCTAAAAATAAGGATTCCTGGGATTGGCTGTAGGGCCCAGCTGACCAGCTGGAGTGAGGGCATGTTCTGATCAATAGTGCTTCACCAGCCACTACACGGGCTTTGTTCTGCAACTTGCCTCTCCAAAGTTTACAAACAAAAGGACAAAACAAAAAGGTCTCTTAGCTGGAGGACCAGTAGTCCTTCCAGCTGCTACCCAGCCTTTCTACTGGTAGTTCAGGCACTTCTGAACATACCTCCCCCTACCCCCTCTCCACCCACTGACATTTAGAACAGCTCAGTAAACATGTTCATTTTAGATGTCTTTCCATCACAGGAGTGGAATGTAATGCACACACACATAGGTCCAGAGTCCAGAAGGCAGGCAAGAGAAGGCAACACTTAAATATACATTCTGCCCCTTCAGGGGCACGGACACTGGAGACTGGAGACGGGACAGGCAGTAAGGAAGGCCTGCGGGGTCCCAAGTCACAGGTATTTCCTGGATGACTGTTAACCATTAGCTCAGCCTGAGGAGTGCTCTCTAGCTTGTGGTTGTCTCGAAGATGATAAGATGGCATTGCCTGTCTGATGGACAGTATTATTAGCAAATCCTGTTTTTCCTGGAGCCCAAAGTGATTAAAAAGTAACTACAGCAGGGAATGGCTCCGATCCAATAGCACGCGTACAGAGCCCAGAGAGACAGGGTGAAGATTGGGTGTCCAGTGTTTTGTTCCGTAACAGGCTCAGCAAAAACATTTTTTAATTGCCTCTTACAAAATTAAGCTTTCCCTGGAATTCTAGAACCAACAGGTCACTCCAAAAATAAGTTCTCAGAGGCTAGGAAAAGTTAATTGGCTTCATGAACAGAAAAGAGCAGAAAGAACAAAAACTGGTTTGGTTATTTTGATGTTACTTTCCTTGATAGGTGTGGGTAGGGAGAAGATAGAAAATGACTGACTGGCTAACCCGCATTTTATTTGAGAAACATTAAAGCAGCCATAGAAACTGGCTTGCTGGGAAAGTTGAAGTTAGCTGGTGTTTTTGTCTGATCTTTAGGAGCACAACGCAGGAACCTAGTCCAAATCTGCCCAGTGACATTTTATTTACCAAAAAGACATTCCTCTTTCACTACCTGTTTCCCAAGACAGTCTCCTGGGGCAGTGATGAGTCCCTGGCCACTGATTCTGCAGGCCAAGATGAGCACTAATTAAATACATGGATTCTTTTTAATATGTTTTTCATTTATTTTTATTTTTATTTTTTGCCAGTCCTGGGCTTGAGCTCAGGGCCTCAGCACTGTCCTTGGACTTTCTCAAGGCTAGAGCTCTACCACTTGAGCCTCAGCACCACTTCCGGCTTTTTTCTATGTATGTGGTACCAAGGAATCGAACCCGGGTCTTCGTGCATGCTAGGCAAGCACTTTAACCACTAGGCCAAACTCCCGGCCCCCCATTTTTTTATCTCCAAGTTGTACAAACGGGTTTCAACTCAACATGTCAGTTTGTGAGTGCAATGTGGAATGACTTACAAAATGGAGCAAGCTTAGAAAACCCTGCTGGACTCACGCTGCTCGAGCCTGTCCCCAAGAGGGATTTATCAGACTTTTATCTGGTCAGATAAATGAAACCAAAACCAAGGTCTTTCTTTGTTAGTCACTCTCCTCAAACTACAGTGTTTCTGTAGGCTCTGTGGAGAGCCAGATGCAAAGGTAGCTATTAAGAGAGACAAGCTTAAACCTGTTCCCTGCCTTCAGGGTATTCTCAATTTAGTTG
Organism: Megascapheus bottae; assembly: GCF_031878675.1. NCBI lineage: Eukaryota > Metazoa > Chordata > Mammalia > Rodentia > Geomyidae > Megascapheus > Megascapheus bottae. The sequence continues at coordinate 21,639,969 of NC_143514.1, forward strand.
GTAAAACATTAGACCCCTAAAAAAAACATACTGTCATTTGAGAGAGCACTGTAGAGGCTGAGGCTGGAATATTCATGGCCAGCCGAGGGCAAGACCCTGACTCCAACCAACCAACCAACAGAACACCATGAAGTCATTGAAGGTGTTCTGGGCAAAAGCACTGGGTGGCCCGGAAAGTGGCAGAATTCTTTAGGGACAGGAAAAAGCTAAAAAAAAAGGCAATGTATTTATTCCAGTAATCAGTCATTTTCCTGGGCTTTGGCAGTCCCTCCCTGTTTGTTTTGGGTTTCAGTTAACTTGCTGAGATTTGAGGATATCAAGGGAACAAGTCCCCAGAGCTGAGGCCCTTCTGAAGGAGACTGCCAGGCACCACTGTGTGGTTTCTGCAGGGCCTGGGGCTGGGTGAGAAGAAACTTACAGACCTCCACCCTCTGCCCATGTCTCTTTCCTAACTTGGAAGACCTAGGAACATGTGAAAGGCAGGGTGAAAAAGGATCTGGTGCCAAAATATATTTCTACTCATTGCCCTTCTTCATACCCTCTAAATCTGTGAGCAAATGAGAAGTGAAAATGAGGCTTTGAAAGAATCACATGAGTCACTCTTGCAGGTGACGTTTTCTTGAGGGATGTGAAAGCATCCATTGGCTCTGTTGCTCTTAGACTTGGGGTGGTGGGGGTCCAGTTTCACGGGATACTGTCTATGCTGCTGTAACTGGAAAACAAGCCAGGCCTATCCCTGGGAGTTACCTACTTAACCTTATAAGAATCATACTCTGGGGCTGGGGGTGCCTCTGGCAAAGCCTCAATTCGGTACACACCAGCATGCCCAGATCTGCTTAAGCAATGAATACATTTTGCTAAGTGCAGGAATGCTGACAGCCCATACAGGAGCTGCTTTGACTGAAGAAACATGAAATTTAACAACCCAAGTTACATCTCCCATGCACATAGCTCATACTCAAAAGTGAAGCTATATATATATGTATGTATATGTGCATGTATGTATAAGACAGAGTCTCACTATATAATCCAAGCCACCTCAAACTCGCCATCTTTGAGTCTCCCAGGTATTAGGATTATAGGTGAAGTTTCTGTTTGCCCCCTTGCCCCACTAGGGAGAACGCTGAAGGAGCATCCATCCTGAACACCCTATGTGATGGTTGGCCAAGACTTTGAGGATTATTTGCCACGCATCTTCTCTCTCCGCCACTCTACTCCCTTTCTCTTCTCCCTTGTGGATCTAAGGAAGCTTCTTCCTTCCCCCTTCAGTAACAACTAAGTCCTGTAAAGGAGGGAGGACACATTCTCAGAGTGTTTATATGGTGCTAAGCTCTGGGGCAAATCTTTTTGTATGTGTTACTTCCTTGAATCTACCCAGCTTCTAAAAGAGGAAAATTATCCTCCTGACAGATCCTGTCATCCATGGACAGATAAGGTGATGACTAAGGCCTGCTAAGACACAGCAATTGCCTAAGGTCCTACAGCAGAGCAGGGCTGAGATTCAGAGTCCCATCTGGGATATAAGCACTGAGCCTCTTGGCTGGCAAGGCCATCCTAGAGTTTCAAAACACTTCAAAGGGCAGTGGGTGTAACTCAGTGAGAGAACATACACTGAGCAGGAGAAGCCTTGGGTTCAATTCCAGCACCAAAAACAAACCAGTCATCTATTTGGGGAGTTTCCAGTACTAGTGTATGACTAGTCATTTCCCCCAAGGAAGCGGGGGTTCTTTGGAGACCTTCAGCTTGTAGCAGGGCCCTGCAGTAACTAAGGTTTCATGAGGAGAAAAGCAGAGATAATTTGCCGTAAATGCTAGAGCTGGAAGGAAGCTTAGAAATTCAACTCTAGGAGGTGGCACTGTGGCTCAAGGGGTAGAGTGGTAGCCTTGAGCTGAAAAACTCAGACAATGCCCAGGGCCCCAGAGTTCAAATCCCACGACTGACGAAAAGAAAAAAAAAAATCAACTCTAGTTTTCCTTTCATTAAAGCTCTCAGTAGGGGCTGGGAGTTTGGCCTAGTGGTAGAGTGCTTGCCTAGCATGCACAAAGACCCAGGTTCGATTCCTCGGTACCACATACATAGAAAATAAAAGCCAGAAATGGTGCTGAGGCTCAAGTGGTAAAGCTCTAGCCTTGAGAAAGTCCAAGGACAGTGCTCAGGCCCTGAGCTCAAGCCCAGGACTGGCAAAAAAAAAAAAAAAAAGCCCTCAGTAACTTGCCCACAATTACAAACCTAGATCATAGTGGAACCCAGACCAGTCGGTCTGGCTCCCTCTGCCCTGCACAAATGCTCCTCCCTGCTCTGGCAGAGAGACCAGCAATGCCCCACTGCCAGCCCCCCCCCACTGCTCCTCATCTCCTCCCTCCCTCACCTGCTTTTCCACAAAGCCTGGCTTTGATCTTGTTCACCCGGGGCTGCCCCACGCTCCAGGCCTCCGCCCGCCTGCCACCCTTGTTGCCACCAACATGGTGTTGTCAAGTCTCTGAACAGGTTTGACAGCCAGGGCGGGGGTGGCGTGGGGCGGTGCCTGCGGGGCTGGGGCACGGGGGGGGGGGGGCACACCTGCTGTGCAGACCTATCCTTGGCCTTCTCCCCCGGCCCCCAGCCCCCCAGCGAGGCCTTGGGGGGCTGTGTGTGTCCTCAGGAAGCCCCTGACCCAGAGGGATTCGCGGTGGGGGGTGGGTGACAACGTGCACACAAGCCCCTTCTTCATCTCCAGCGTGAGTCAGCGCCCACAGGGCCACACACACAAGGCTCCCATTCATGGCTCGCCTTCCCCCTGCTCTAACGCACGTCTTGGCATCTCTCACACCCTCACTTTCTATGTAGGCCTTATTCTCACCCTGGGAAAGCTGTGCTCCCTGCCCTGCGCCTCCTCACTTTGCCCACACTCCCCGTTCTGGTCTTCCGGGGGGGGGGGTGGCAGTTCCAGCTGGGTGCAGACTCAGGGGACACGGAACGAACTGGCCTGGTCGTGTCACATCATGAAACCCCCCCATTCGACAGTCCTCAGGTACATGCCCGCCCCCCCCCCCGGGCCCGCGCATGCGCGCGCGCGCCCTCCATTGACTCAACGTGGGGCCACGGAGGACTGGAATTCACGCTCCCGTGGGGAACAAACCTCCCCGAGGTGACCTGTCAGGGTGGCACTGGGTGACAGAGCGGATGGGTGGTGGGGCCCCTAGTCGGTGTGATGTTCTGAGGCGGAGGGGATCCGTGGATCTAGAAACTGAAGAGGCTTGCGCGAGTCATCCCAGCTCCGGGGGTCAAATCCAAGGGAGACCCCCAGCTCCACAGCAGGCAGCTCCGAGCTGCATGCCCACACTCGGAAAACAAAGCAGCGACACTTGATTGAAAGGAGCAGAAGGCTCTTGGTTTGCCTGGCCTGGAGTCAGTCAAACCCTATCCTGCAAAGGGGATGCCAGGGAGTTTGCGCAAACTTGTCACGCTGGGCAAATGACTCAACCTCTGCCTCCACATCAGCAAACAGGAAGACCCCAGCGCATCTTCCCCTCCGGGGTTTCGGCCTCGCACAAAATAACCTGCCCGGGGTCACTCGTCGCTTTGACCGCGGGGCGCAGCGTGGGGAAGGGCAGCCGGCCTGGCTGTGTGTCTCCTTTGGATGGAGACGTTGGCACAGACCTCAGGATGGGGTGCGGAGCCCTGCGCGCTCCTCCCCGCTGGCGCTCCGCCCTCCTTCCCAACGCTGAGCTGCTCGCGCCCCCTGGTGGTTGACACGCAGCGATGTACCTTTCGGACTGCGGCCAGGCGGGGGCGCTCGTCAGCGATGCTGGCTGTTCCCTAGAGGAACACAACAGCTTCGAGATGCCCGGCTACATAAGAGAATATCCCCAAACAACTCACAGTGAACCTTTAAGCTGCAAAGATTTTAAACTAGTCGCTGGCATAGGCATGCACTAACAAGGGACCTCCCAGAGCAGTGACTATTTAAAAAGGGCCAAGATGACTTATCAACATTCTTTATCCATTTAATGATGCCTTCAAAACATGTTGCCGCTGTTATACTGTTAATGCTGTAAACCATAAAAACCCTTAATGGGTCATTTAAAAATTATAATCATTATATTTATAATACTATTATTATAATTGAGGGCTATCTCCAAGTAACCAGGAGAAAGCCAGAAGTGGAGATGGGGCTCAAGTGATGGAGGGCTAGAAAGACCATGGAAGCCTTGGGCTCAAGCTCTAGTACCAAAATAAAAAGTAAATTAAAACAAATTACCAGACATGCAAAAAAGGAAACAGAACAAACAATTCAAAGTCAATCAGATGAAAATTACTGCCAAGCCACTCAGTGAATATACAGAGCAGACAAGAACACCAAAAACTACTATTATCTTGTACATCAGATGTTCAAGGAGCTAAAAGAAAGATTGCACTTATTAGAGACATGAGATGTAGAAAAATAAAGCACATGCAGATGAAAAATACACTATTTTTCTTTGCAGTGTAAGAGGGAAACAGTCATTAAACTTGTAGAATAGCGGTTCCCCTCTCTCCCTCTCCCCTGAGATCTGAAGCTTCAGTTCAAAGCCAGCAAGGGCAGAAAATCTGTGAGACTATGACCTCCAATTAACTACCCAAATGAGAAGTAGAACCATAGCTCACGTGGTAAGAGCACTTGAGCAAAAAAGCTCCAGGACAGCATCCAGGCCCTGAGTTCAAGCCCCAGAACCAGAACAACAATCAATCAAAAAATAAAAACAAAACATTAGAAAAATAATTTTTGTTACGTTGGTTTATTTCCAAGTGACAAAAATTTTCATGTGCTTTGGAACAAGTTCAAGTGACTACATGTAAGCTTAAGTTTAAAGAAAAAAAATTTAAATGGCTAGTATTTTTCAAGTTTAATGAAAAGGATAAATCCACAGGTTGAAAAAAATGTTAATAAACATTGTCATTGCTTCAAGCCAGTCAGTGATAAAGAGAATATCTTTAACCCAACACCTGTAGCTTGTGTTTAGAATTCTAGCTACTCGGGAAGCTGAGATTTGAGGACTGGGTTCAAAGCCAGATTATGCAGACAAATCTGAGACTCGTATCTCCAATGAATCAGCCAAGGGCAGCAAGTATAGGTTGGCTCAAGTGAAAAAGCTAAGGAAAAAAGATAGTGCCCAGGCTGAGTTTAAGCCCCAATACCAGTGTAGGAGGGAGGTAAAAAAAATACCTTTAAAACAACTAGAAGGGAGGAAATCAGTATACACAAGTTAATAAGGATACAAATGACAGCAGACTTCTAATTAGTAACAAGTCAATCCTGAAGATAGTAGTATAATGGTGGACTAACCAAGGAAACTGAGTACTGAATTCTGTTAAACTGGAATTCTATTACAAGGGAATTTGTTGATTAACAAAAGGATTTGGGCGTGATGGGACATGCCTGTAGTCCCTGCACTTAAAGGACTGAGGCAGAACGGTCTTCAGTTCCTAGACAACTGGACTATAGACAGAGAGTCTGATGTTCTAATATCCCAGCCATTTGGGGGGCCCTGAATCCCCCAGCAACACAGTCACCAGCACTCAGTGAAACAAGCTAGAAGTCATCTTAACTGCAGGGCAGCAGCTACTCTCCACCTTTGGGCTGATAGAGAGCAGCCCGACCTTCCTTGGGGCTGAGCTTTTGGTAAACACCACACGCAGGTGGTGGTCTCCTTATGACATCACCTTATGATGCCCACAGCCAACAACCACAGGATGAAACCACACGCAGGTGGTGTAACCTTTCACAAGTGGTCAAGCAGGTTAAGCATTTTTACAAAAACAATACCAATTTAGCAGCCAAACCTTCCAGGTTTGGAATGTTCACCATGATAAAGTGCTTCAACAAATTTTAACATATTTAAACCATACAAATTATATTATCTGATCCTATGGAAAATAAATTAAAAATTCATAACAGACAAGTTTCCAAAAAAATCTTGAAATATTTGGAAAATAGCATACTTCCAAACAACATATGGGCCAAAGAAGAAGTCAAAGAGGAAATCAGAAACTAATTTGAACAGAATGAAAATGATTCATCTTCTGCCCTGCAACCTAGATAAACTCACATTTTCATTTTTTTGTTGGTTTTTGTGCTGGTACTAGAGCTTCTTCTGGGCTTTTTGGTTCAAGAGTAGCACCTTACCAATTGAGCCACACCTCTAACTTCCAGACTTAATCATAAAAGGTTTACCTCTTTTCCCAAGATTGGAAATACTACATGACCATCTACTTTAAACACTTTCAGTCAAATAGTATGTTGGAGGGACTAGCCAGTGTAATAAAGCAAGAAATGAAATCAAAAGCATACACACTAGAAAGGAAGAAATGAACAGACTTATAGTTGTATACAGCATAATTATCCCAGTAGACAATCGGATGGGTTGCATATTTTAAGAAGCTATTACGACTAATAAATGAGGTTGTGTGCTAGTGGCTCATGCCAATAATCCTAGCTACTCAAAAGGTTGAGATCAGAGGATTGACAGCTCAGGCAGGAAAGTTCCTGTGATATACATCTCCAATTAACCAGCAAAAGGCTGAAAGAAGACGGTTGACCTAATCTTGAGGAAGAACAGCAAAGTAAGAGCACAAGTCCTTGAGTTCAAGCTCCAGTACTGGCACAAAAAACAAAATGAACCTAACAAGTAAATTTAACGAGGGTGAAGAATAAAAGATCACGCAATTGTTTATTCTTGGCAGAACGAAAGTTAAAACTGAGTGTCTTGTACATATGTGCTAGGCAAACACCACCGCTGAGCTATTCCCCCAGCCCAGTTTTCCTTCCTTATACTAGCAATGGAGATGGAAACGAATGAATCATAGAGGCATAACCATCAAATTTAAACATGAAATCTTGAAGTATTTGACAAATGATATGCAGGAATTTTAATGAAGCTACAACACATTGCTGAGACAAACTGGAGACCTGAATGAATGGAAAAATATACTGTGCTCATGGCTCAGAAGACAATGCAGCTAAGATGCCAGTGCTCTTCAGTGGTGAGTAGATCCAGCAGACCCAGTGACATATCAATAGGGCTTATTGCTTTGTTCCTTTAGAAACTAACAAGGTAGTTCTAAATGTGTACAGAAATATCGAAATAAAACTAAAATAACTCAAACAAGTTTAAATACCTAAAACAAAATTGAACAAGACCCCTATCTGATTTTTAAGACTTCTTATAAATGCATAGTAATAAATATAATTTGGAATTGGTATAAAAATGAACAAATAGGAGCTGGGAGTTTGGCCTAGTGGTACAGTGCTTGCCTAGCATGCACAAAGCCCTGGGTTTGATTCCTCAGTACCACATACACAGAAAAAGCTGGAAGTGGTGCTGTGGCTCAGGTGGCCAAGTGTTAGCCCTGAGAAATCTCAAGAACAGTGCCCAGGCCCTGAGTTCAAGCTCCAGACTAGCAAAAAACAAATAAAGAAAAAAAATAAAAATGAACAATTAGAACACTGAAATTTGAAAAGAGAATTGAAAATAGGACTTTGGAACATGTGATTGGGTATAAAATCAATTCAGTAAAAAAAGTCTTCTTAACACATAATCTTTTCAAAACTTGAATATTTTTATAGAAATAAACTCTAATCTCTTTAAGAAAAAAAAAACTAATTGAAGGGCCAGAAGTTTGGCCTACTGGTATAGTGCTTGCCTAGCATGCATGAAGACCTGGGTTTGATTCCTTGGTACCACATACATAGAAAAAAGCTGGAAGTGGTGCTGAGGCTCATTTGGTAGAGCTCTAGTCTTGAGAAAGTCCAAGGACAGTGCTCAGGCCCTGAGCTGAAGGCCCAGGACTGGCAAAAGAAAAAAAAAGAAAGAAACATACTTAAAAAAAAATTGTAGCCCAAAGCTAACCCACATAGGAGAGTCTATGTGATTATCTCCATTTAATCACCAAAACAGCAGAAGTGAAGCTTTGGCTCAAATGGTAGAGTGTCATCCTTGAGCAAAAAAGCTCAGGGACAATGCCCAGGCTTAAGTTCAAGTGCCAGAACTGGCACAAAAACAGCAAGCAAATAAATAAATAAACAAACAAACAAACCCCGAGGACTGAAAGAATCACTTCAGTGGCAAAATACTTGTTTGGCAAGCACAAGGCCCTAAGTTCAATCCCTAGCACAACAGGTAAATATACTGTAGACACAAAAGGAATAGCTCATAAACAAAATAACTAAAAACACAAACAAAATATATTATTAGGAATTAATAGCTCATTGGCAAATTGCCTAACATTCCTAAGACCTTAGATGTGATCTCAAACTCCACAAACCACATTCAACAAACAAAAACCCTCCCACAAACTCTAAAACTATAAAAAAAAAACATACAAAACTATAAACACACACATGTACACTTGCACGTATTTAACTGTATACTCTACATTTATACTTTATTATATGACAGTTATACCTCAATAAAGCTGAATTTGGAGCTGGGAGTAGAGAAAGTGGCAGATAGCTTGTCTAGTATCCTCTAGAATGTTGGTATATTCCATAGTATAGATTAGATAGATAGATAGATAGATAGATAGATAGATAGATAGATAGATAGATAGATAGATAGGGGATCAGCTGTAGACTACTTAGCAAGTGTAAAGCCTTAATTCAAAAAGATTTTTAAAGAACGCAACAGGTAGGCTTGCATCTGTTATCCTAGCTTATCAGAAGACTAAGATTTGAAAATCTCAGCTCCTCCACCCATGAGATCAGTCCCAGTACCAGCCACTCAGAACTGCCCCTCAAAAAGAACAGAACACAAGAACAGATATTATCAGATAGTTGCAAGCAAAGAACACAACACTGATAACTGTCCCTGGGATACAAAGAACTTCTGCAAATCAATAAGAAAAACTAGAAGCTTGATAGAGAAACAGACAAATGGACAAGTCACAGAAATCTCAATTAGATAGAGATAAGCTCAGTTACAAAAATCAGATAAATACACATGAAAATATGAAGGACCATTTATTGTAGTAAATTTCCTTAATGCAAGCTACTCACAAGTCAGAGTTAGAAGGACTGCAATTTGAAGCCAGCCCAGGCAAAACATGAGTGAGGACTCTAGTCCCTAAAGTAAGCAGAAGGACTGGAGGCATGGTTCAAATCCTGTCCCTTCCTAGTGAGGGCCAGTCTCTAAGCTCTAGTACCTCCCCCACAGACATAGATGAACAAACAACTAACATTCAGAGTGTTGTAGAAGCACCAAGAGCTGAAAAATACCAAGGGTTGTTAAAAACAAGAATTTCTGTCCTTGGGAATTCTTATTGCTGAGAGGGGTAAGAAGTAGAGATATTAAGTAGATGTACATTCAAATATCCTACAACCTGAAAAAATGCACATTTGTTTTTTATTTTTATTTGAAGCAGGGATTGCTCTGTAGCCAAGGTGGAACTTGTAGTCCTCCTGTCTCAGCTTCTGTCTGTATGTAACAGTTTTAAATATATAGGAAACTGTGGTTTGAATTCAGGGCACTGCACTTGCTGAGCCATGCATCCAGCCCTTTTTTGCCAGTCCTGGGGCTTGAACTCAGGGCCTGAGCACTGATCTTAGGTTTTCTCAAGGCTAGAGCTCTACCACTTGAGCCACAATACCACTTCTGGCTTTTTTATGTATATAGTACTGAGTAGCTAAGATTACAAGCATGAGTCACCAATGCCCAGCTCAAATGTAAAAAGTCACATGTAGCTAGGCACTAATGGCTCAACTCATTTTATGTAGGCTTAGATGACAACTTGTTTTTGTTTTTGGGAAAAAAAATGCTTTACCTGCTCTGCCACCTTTGTGTGATTTCATCCTTGTGGCTATTGACTAAGGGTGATGTCATATGGTGACGACCGCCTGCTTGTGCTGTTTACCTTTGAAAGCTCAGCCCCACTGAAGTTTGGGGCTGCTCTCTATCAGCCCGAAGGTGGAGAGTAGCTCCTGCGCTATTATTAAACCGACTCCTAGCTCGGTCAACCTACGAAGAACCCCACAAGTGGCACCATTGCATTGTATTGAGCAAATCTTGCATTCCTTGCCTTTCTCCCTCTCTGAAGTGCTACACTAAATTATTTTCTCTAGGAAGTTATTGTCAGGGCTGTAATATAAGAGGGATATACACTGAAGAAAGTGGAATCACCTAGGTAAGAAATCTCCAATTATTTTATGTTTCACGCATTTCTACAACCTTTCCTATAAAGTGATGTTTTATGTGCAATATCTAGAGATAGAAATGAATCTACATTTCACTTAAGTCCAATGGAATGTATGAAATATCAAATATAGACATAAACCAAACTTACATGAGCAGCAGTAATTACAGAGAAATATACGCAGGATCCAATGTTCTGTGTTTATTTCTGCATTTATTGCTTGTGCTAGTACAGGGGCTTGAACTTCAGGTCTCCCAATTATAGCTGGTGCTTTACCACTTGAGCCATACTTCTACTTCTAGCCTTTTGCAGTTAATTGAAGAGTCTCATAGATTTTTTTGACCCAGTCTGGCTTTGAACCTTATTTGATCAAATCTCAGCCTCCTGAGTGACTAACACTGCAGGAGTTACCACATCCCAGCTTCTATCTGTTCACATCACTGTGGCCAGAAGAGGAAGTGCCTGAATTTCCTTTCCCAGCCCACTTAAAATTGCTTCCCCACAATTGCAATACACACCCCCCAGGACATAACATCCCCAGGGCATAAATCTGTTTGCAACTGTGTGATGTCCACCCCATCCAACCTTTTCTTTGTGGCAGCAGCACGGGGGTCCTTTATAATGTCACACTTCCTCAACTTCCCCAGCTCTTGCCTGGAGCTCTAATTTTCCAGTCACATGTTGAATCTGCTCTTCTACATCCACTCTCTCAGCTGCATCTTGTGTGAAGTTTCAGTGCTTCCGTTTATCTTAGGCATTTTCTTGTAAGTCAGAAAATTGTAGGTTTCACCCAAACCACTATAGCCTTCCATAATTATGCACCCTATTATTTACCACGGATATTTTGGGAATGTCATAATGCTCATTTAAGAAGTTTACAATGAGGACCCAGTATTATTATTAATTCTTGCAGTGATGAATCCCACCACTCTCAGTGACCCCTGGAATATATCTCGACCGCACGCTGTCAGTTCCTTGTGAACTATTCTGTTGGTATTCATACTGAGATGCCTGTAGTTTCCCATTGCAGCATGCCAGTTTCCAGTGCAATCCTGTTACTGGTAGGAGTCTTTGGAGACAAGTTGTCTCCCCACACCTCCATGAGGTGTGTCCACATTCTTTCATGAGCTACATTAAAAAAATTGAACAAGGTTGGGAGTTTGGCCTTGTGGTTAAAGTGCTTGCCTAGCATGCATGAAGACCCGGGTTCAGTTCCTTGGTACCACATACATAGAAAAAAGCCAGAAGTGGTGCTGAGGCTCAAGTGGTAGAGCTCTAGCCTTGAGAAAGTCCAAGGACAGTGCTCAGGCCCTGAGCTCAAGCCCAGGACTGGCAAAAAAAAAATTGAACAAGACAGAAAGGGATAGTAGTAAAAGAACATAAGAATTTATTAAAGTAAAAGAAGGATACACTTCAAGGAAGCAGAAGGTTGGAGAAAGAAGGCTCTAGGAGCCCCAAGCTGTTTGGTTGGGCCTTTACTTGGGTTATGGATAAGTGTAAGTAGTCCAACAGTTGAGGCAGACTCTTGACTGACTGAAAGACTTTCCTGAAATCAGTCTTGTTGCCAATTCATCAAGTGTTGATTCCCAGCTTCTTAACAGGATGCACGAGATGCAGTACATACGTATGACGTCATAAATTAGAGTGGCTGCCTGAAAGATGGCTTTGAAGACTGTCCCTGGATCCTTGTATATGTGCAATGATCTACCCAGTTCTAATCAGCCAAAGAAATAATTAACTAATTAGGTTGACATTGAAGAAGTAGGCTGAAATAATTGGTTTCTTGAGCATGTCCTTTTCTTATTGTTCTCCACTCTTACTGTGATGAAAAAACAGATTTCTCCTACTGCACCATGATGAACACATTTCATGTTAGATGATTTTAATGTCTGTCCCTGTGCAGTCTATGAAAGCGTCTCTATCGCCTCTTTCATAACACAATGTTGTCTGTCAGAGTTCCAACTCAGTGTAGTCAATACTGGACAGTGTGCCACGTAAAACATAATGACTAGGAGAAACTGTAACAAACAGGCATTTATAGCAGACAGCAATTTACTATGGAACTGAGTTTCCTTTTCTTCCTTGCAAGGCGCCTGGCAAAGCTTGTCCCCAAGAAGCGATGGCAGTAGCTCAGTCATTATGTAGAGAAGAGTGCATGGGTCATCTAATCAGCCATGGGGACCCTTTGCTTTCGTATAAACATATCTTCTGATAAACATATTATCAGAGGATCCTCAATACGGTTTAGCTTTTCATTCAGCTGTTTGATCTCAAATACAGGGAGTGTGTGTGAGTGTGTGTGTGTGTGTGTGTGTGTGTGTGTAACAGTATTTGATTTGTACTCAGGAACTCTCAATTGGCTCACCCAGCTTGTGCTCCACCACTTGAACCCTTTTTTTTCCTAGTTGTCTTGAAGACAGAATCTCATGGACTTTTCTGACTGGCTGGCTTTTAACCCCAATCCTCAAGCATCTTGAGTAGCCAAGGATTATAAGCATGAGCTACAGACCTGATAACTATCTTCAATCTAACTTCGATTTACAATTTTAACCTTTCCATTGGGGCAGAGTTTTATTGTTTAGAACCAGAATTACAGATTGACAAGCTGCCTCTCAGATGTAAGAATTTCCTGTAACTTTCCTCACACTGAGGCAGCAGATTAGTCAACAATAAGTACTGAAAGAACTCAGTCCTGAAGAATGTCAGATTGCAATCTCAGTCCAATTTCAATACATCTGACAAAACAATCATGCTTACCCTCCTCTTACTCATCCTAACTCCTCCAAATGTTCGGGTAGAAAATCCTGACATGCTCACCTGAAAGTGCTAAGTCTGATCAAACACTCCAGAATCAACCATTACCCACAATGCCTTCAGAGGCCACTGGCCTCCCTTCAGATGGGGGCTCAGCAAGCCTCCCCACTGCCTTCAAGGCTGAGAAGCCCACATGGGACCCCAGCCAGCACCTCCAACACATTACCGTGCAGACATCCTGCCATCCAGATGGTTCAAAAACCTTCTCCAAGAACTCAGCTGTGAATTGCCTTACCTCAGAGGCCTTGCAGTCAGTGAAAATGTAATCCCCAGAGACGCTGAATCGCTCGTAGTTGACTTGTTTGGAAAACTTCTGGGAAAAGAGTTTTTCCTTCTGGTCCAACACTTTGTAAACTAGAACTTGGCTTATCATGGTAAATATAATCACTGCATGAATCTTCATGTTGGAACAAACCTCTAACATTGCCAGAAGAAACTAGTTTTCACAACTTAAAAATATCTCAATATCCAAATTCTACTTTAAAACAACCAAATTTAAGGTTTTGTTGTTCTTGCTCCAGAGGCGCTGGCTCCTCCTCCAAGACACTCTGTCCACTCCTGCCACAGACCGCCTGGGAGGTATTGTTTTTCATAGCATAGATTCAAGGTATAGCAAAATGTGGTCAATTTTGATCATGGAATACAGTGCAACCTTTAGAAGCAATGAACTATGTAGATCTGTATAGTGACAAGGACAATGTAATAATGTGAAAAAGCAAAAAGCCAAGTCAGAAAGTTCAAGGGTCAGGAGTTCAAAGTCAGCTGGGAGACATCATTATGTATTAAGATAATTTTGAGACTTTCAAAGAAAATGTTTCTAGCCCCATAAAAGTGGCTCACACCTATAATCCTAGCTACTCAGAAAATTGAGATCTCAGGATCATGGGTTTGAAGCCAGTCCTGGGCAGATAAGTCTAGGAGACTCTTATCTCCAGTTAACTAGCAAAAAGCTGATATGGAGATGTAGCTCAAGAGCTAGTGCACCTGCGTCGAGTGAAAATGCCAATACAGAGTATGAGGCCCTGAGTACCAGTCCAAGTACCAGCACACACAAAGCTTGTTGTATTACTGCTTTCAAATACTCCTTCTCTTTTTGTAAGAGGATTATGTGTTTCTTCTTTTCTCCATGACGCTTACAGAGACAATGCTCATTAAGTATAGACACCACTTATGGGAACAGAGGTGGCAAATGTTGAATCCAACTTGATAGTTTTAGGAAGCATCACAAATTGTGGAGTTGGTTTTATTTTCCTTTAAAAACAGGGTCTCACTCTATTGCCCTAGATGGCTCAGAACTCATGATCCGCCTGCCTCAGCCTCCCGAGTGCTGAGATTATAGACATGTGCCATCGAGCATCACCAATTCTCCCAACTTTTTCCTGTTTCCTTTTTCAAGAAGAGTCTGCTTCTTTAGTGACAAGGCTCTGTACTTTTCATGTTAGTCCCAAAGTTAGACTGTAAAGGACTCTTCTAACAGGTTGACTGCCAACTTGATCAATAAACATTTAGGAGATTAGAGGAACATGACTATATTGTGGCATTTCCAGATATGGTTAGATCACGAGTGCTCTGATTACTGGCTAGATTAATCCCTAGATGGATTCATAATATGATGGATTCACTGACATTAAGTCTTTGGTGATATAGATTGTTCTGGTATCTTCCTGTCTCTTCTCACTTCCATGAGATGAAATTTTGTCCTCCATTATATATTTCTACCACAATGATGTTCTGCCCCAAGTATATGGGCCAACCCACCATGAACCCAAATAAATCCTCCTTTTAAGTTATTGTCAAGTATTTTATCACAATGACACGAAAGTAATAAATACAAGAAGGAAAAATAGCTGTTCATGTTCATTGGTGTGTGTGTGTGTGTGTGTGTGTGTGTGTGTGTCTGTTTAATGATCATTTATGTTATTCCCAAAGAATCAAAGGAAAAACTCCCCAGCCAGACACTCATTGCTCAGATCTATAATCCAAGCTATTCAGGAAGCTTGCAAAGGGGATAGGTGATGAAACACTGTGGCATTGATGCAACAATAGAGATGTGAATTTGTTCTTAGTACACTGTATCCATCTATGGAGTTATCACAATTAAACATCTCTGTATGTGAATTAAAAAGTAATAATGTATGTATACATAGATATATTTAATCTTACTAACCAGAAAACAATCAAATTTAAAATGATTCAAAAGATTTTCAGGGACTTGATTCAAGTAGCAGAGTATCTGCTTAGTGAACACAAGGTCCTGAGTTCAAACCCCAGTACTTTACCTTCTACACACACACACACACACACACACACACACACACACACACACACACACACACACACACACACACACAAGTCAAAAGAAAATCAGGCATGAGGGGCCAGGGTCATAGCCTAGTAGTAGAGTGTTCACCTAGAAGCCCTGGGTTCGATTCCTTGGTACCGCATACACAGAAAAAGTTGGAAATGGCACTGTGGCTTAAGTAGCAGAGCACTAGCCTTGAGCAAAAAGTGTCTAAGGACAGTGCTCAGGCCCTGAGTTCAAGACCTGAGTCTAGCAAAAACAACAACAACAATCAGGCATGATTCATGGCACTGGTAGCTCATGCCTGTAATCTTATCAGGAGGATGAGATCTGAAGAAGTCTGTGAGGCCCTTATCTTCAATTAACTTCTCACCTTCTCCCCCCCCCCCAAAAAAAGCTGGAAATGGAAATTTGGTTCAAGTAATAGAGCATTAGCAGTGAGTGAAAAAGTCAAGTGAGATTATGAGGCAGCATGAGTTCAAGCTCTAGTACTGGCACACACACATAAATGTAGGCATTGTATTAATCACCTGTAATCCTAATACCAGGAAGACTAAGACATGAGGATCGCATATTTGGTAATACATACCAAAGACATTGCAAAAATGCCCCTCTCGTCAGTATGATGAAGAATGTCAGTCATCCTAACATTCAGGAAACGGAGGAAGAGGATTAGTAGTTCAAATCCTTCTGATTAATTTGCATAATTTTCTCATTAAGATTGGGGAGAGAAAGATCACAAAGGGAAGAAACGCTGGTGATTATCAACCCTTTTACTGCTTCCACAGTTCTTCTACTTTAGAATGCAATATAATTAATATCGTTGCTTTTTGTCAGACTGCTTTCTTTCACTTTAATATATAGTGGAGGTAGGCAATGTCTCTTCATGGCTCTATTGTTCATTTCCATTTAGTACTGAAGAATCTTCCACTTTGTATGTACCACAGTTTGTTTACCTTCTCATCCACTGAAGGATGTATTAGTTGCTTCTGCCTTTTTTTTTTCAGTTATAAATAGAACTGCTACAAACATCTGGATGAAGATATCTGTTGTAGACATTAAGTTTTTAAGCCCACTGGAAAAATACAAAGGACAACACTTACTAGATTATCTGGTAAGAGTATATACAGTTTTCTAGGAAACTTCTTTCTAAACTGTTTTCCAAAGTGGCTGTACCATTTTGCACTTTACCAGCAACAAGATGCTTGCATCACTGTTATCACATCTCATCCATGCTACCACCCTGCCCATGATGCTGTCCTTGGTCTGGGATTGGTCTAGTTTGCCTGTGGCTCATACCTGTAATCCTTGCTACTTAGAGGCTGAGACATGAGACCTGAGGTTCAAAGCCAGCCCCAGAAGAAAAGCCTGTGAGACTCATATCTCCAATTAACCACCAGAAAACCAGAAGTGGTGTTATGGCTCAAAGTGGTAGAGCTGCTGTTCTTGTGCAAAAAAAGCCTAGACACAGAGCCCAGGCCTTGAGTTCAAACCCCACAGCTGACTATGAAAAGGCTTCCCTCCTACATGCCCTTGGCAGAGCTGTACTCTTTGTAGTCCACTTCTTAGCACAGTGGCAGGCAAATTATTGGAAAGTCTTCTGATATCTATCTCTTCCATTTATTCATTCATTCTATCAATTTATATTATGTGGACTAATGAGTATGTATTTTATTTCTTGTGCCCATACTAGGTCTTGAACTGCTCACGTATGGTGATCTACCAGTTGAGCCATGCCTTCCCTCCCCAGCTTTTTGGTGGTTAACTGGAGATGAGATTCTCATGGAGGTTTCTGCCTGAGCTGGCTTCCAAGGAGTAGTCAGGATTACAAGTATGAGCCCCCAGCGCCCAGCTTTAGTTATTTATGTTATACTTTGGATTACAATCTAATGCAATTTTTTATGATTGCTCTCATAGCTTAGCGTTGGCCCTCGGGAAGTTTTTCAGTTGATTCTCATGTTCCTGTCCATTTTTAATATGAACGCATATAATCTGTGTAATCATGATGAGGACATGGAAGAGTGTGAAGGGCTTCTGAGACAAAAAAGGTTCGAGAACTGCCGAGCCAGGGCACCCCTCACCGGACCTGAACCCCAACTCTCCAAGCGTCTGAGGTTCTTCTGCGGTCTGAGCAGAACAGCGGTAATACCCCCTTTGGGGGCTGACCCTTCGAAACCACGGCCTTGTCTTTCCTTCAAGCGCCACGCCGGGGCGCCAAGTCGACAAGTCACCCGGCAGAGCTTGGGGAAGGGTCCGCCGCGTCCCGCCTGGCTCAGCGCTGGGCCCGCGGAGTCGCCCCCCCCCCCACCGCCCGGGCCGGGCCGCAGCGGCCCCGTCTTCACCCCGCGGCATTCCGGAGCCACGTACACGGGTGACGACCCAGGGATGGGAGGTCCTGGTGAACTTCGGGGGCTCTCCGTCCTGTCGGAAGCGCCCTGGAGACCCTCCAGGGACGCATCCCAGCTGAAGGCAGCCGGACAGCTCCCCGGGCCCGGCCTGGGGAACCAGGCCCTGCACTCCACCCTTCCTTCTCCGTCCGGGCTCTCTCCCTGGCACCCTCACGCAAGACAGCCAGCGATAAACGCCTGCAGCTGGAGACCTGGCTAATTGATACAATAAGTTCTGTAATTGCCTCAAAAATAAGGTAATGATTTGGCAGAGGGAATGCTTTGATCTTATCAGCCAAGCGAAATCTCTCCAGATGAAACTTCAGAGAAGGGCGGGAGGCCTCCAATTTGGAGTGTGAAGCCGGAGAACAGCCTGCTCCCCGCGCCCCCCCCCCCCCCCGCCCGTCCTTCCCGATGCTGCTCTGGAAGGCCCGGACACGCTGTCCCGTGAAGACAGAAGAATGCAGGCCAGAGGACGGGGTGGGGGAGAGGGTCTGCGAGGTTCACACCAGGCTGGAATGACAATTGAGGCCTACAGAGGCTATGGGGGGAAGACCGGGAGGGCAGGTGAGGAACTGACAGATGACTGAAATACCCACTTTGGCTCCAGAGCAGAGGACGTTTCTCTTAAACAGTGAGGGCAGGGTAACAGAGGGAGAAGAACCTTGGATGTTCTGTTTTCTCTAAGAATTTGCACACACACACACAACCTCTTGCTCTGCGCTGTGGGTGTCCCTGCCTGGCAGAGGCCCCAGCACAAAGAGGATTAGAGAGATGAGCTAATCTGGTTTGTATCCCAGACGTGGCCTCAAGAAAGGGACCGTGTCTACCCTGGTGTTTAACCGTAGAGAAATGAGTCCTTTTTTTTGGGGGGGGGGCTCCTAGCTGACAATATCGGGCACCCTCCCCACTGAAATCCCTAGGGTTCCACAGTTGTGATTTCAGGGGCGAATTCAGGAAGGAAAAAAGCAGAGACCTTGGGGAACAGGCTCAGGGCACTTCACGCACTACAGTTGCTGGAGCTGCAAAGGGAGAAGTGTGAGACACAGGGAAAAAGAAGGAGAAACAAAGCCACACACCAAAAATGCAGGGGTGAACAGGCAGTTACACACAGATTTGGAAGAGGGAAGAGAAGGATGGGAAGGGGGAAAGGAGGAAGAAGGACTAGGCACCAGTGGCTCAACCCCACAGTCCTCACCAGTCCAGAGGCTGAGATTTTAGGCCTGAGATCGGAAGTCAGCTCACAGAAAGTCCAGTAAGACTCCAATGAAATGGGGAAAAAAGGCAGAAATTGGATCTGTGGCTCAACTGGTAGAACACCATCCTTGAAATGAAAAAGCTAAAGGAGAATGTCCAGTCCCTGAGTTCAAGTCCTAGTACCAGAGCAAGACCAACAATGTGCAGACTCACACAGAGAGAAGGATGGAGGGAGACCCAGATGCATGCTTGCTGAAAGAAATATACACTGCAGAGACAGACTTTAGAAAGAGAAAGACAGATAGAAATCCAAATGGGAGAGGGAGCAGGCTGGCAGAGATATAGACAGAGACACAAATGAAGGCTGAGAAACCCAGAGAGACAGACAGGAATAGACACAGAACACAAGAAACACAGTCAGGGCTCAGGGAAGACATTAGGGAGAGGACAGGCAGAAGAGGTAGATCCAGCAGAGAAAACCTGAGTGGAAGGATGGCACTTCCATTAGAAGAAAATCATACTTCCAAATCAGGTGGAAGAAAGAGGGGGGGGAGAATACTTAATCTATCTGATACAGGCATATTGGGGGGAAAAGGAAACCTGGGGGCAAAATAGGAACCCTCCTTTGGGAAATGGCTGGTCAGTGACCACCCAGGATCCTGCAGCACACCCACTGGCCTCACACAGAACCTGGGCCACCCGCCCAGGATGGCCTTCAGCCCGCCCACTGCCTGGCTCCAGTCTGATGAGATCCAAAGTGCTAGAAAACTTCAGATTCATCCCCCGCTGCCCCCTCCCTCCTCCCAAAGCCTCCTTTTCTTCCTCTTCTCCATTAAATCTCTCCAGG
Source organism: Megascapheus bottae (assembly GCF_031878675.1). Classification (NCBI taxonomy): domain Eukaryota; kingdom Metazoa; phylum Chordata; class Mammalia; order Rodentia; family Geomyidae; genus Megascapheus; species Megascapheus bottae. The sequence continues at coordinate 21,659,662 of NC_143514.1, forward strand.
ATCCCAGAGAATCCTTTGCCCCTTGTTTATCTGCTAGCTCAGAGGAAAGGGACACTATGCCACCAAAGGTCCCTTTCTTGAGTCTTGACATCCCCTCCAATCAAAAAACATAAAACACGCCTTTTTGGCCTGGCCTCTGAGACACACGCCTGGGAGCTCATAAATACCAAGAAAGGCCAGCCAAGCTGTGTACAAAGCATGGGTCCCCATACCACTCCCTTAAATACCCCTGTGTTCTTCCCAAGCTCCTTTCTCCCCAGACACCTGTGTGGTACAGCAGGGCAGGAAAAGGGAGACGAGAGGCCTGTGTGAAACTGGCCCCAATTCAAATGAGACCTGCTTCAATTTGCAAAGAAATCTCAAGAAAGGCGTTTCAGGGCCCCTTGTGCAAGTAGCAGGCTCAGGAATTCCTTGACTCCCATCCAAACCTCCCCCCACCCAGCCCCTTCTTGGCCTTTCTCTGCTCATTACCATCCACACCACCTCCCACCCACCAGGAAAGAGAAGGTCATCACTAAAGGGGCCCAAGAAGGGGGGACCTTCCAGAGCATAGAGCAGGGCAGAGTAAGAGATATTTACCCAAACCCCAGTTCCCTTTAGCTCATCTCCACTCCATTTAGGGGCCAGTGCAAATTTATTCAATTCAGCCACACATAGCCAAGAATAGAATGAAAGATGAGTTGCAACTCTTAAGTAGCCTCACTGGGGAGGGAGTCAGCATGGGGTGGGCTATCCAGCATGAGAGTGGGCTCCTCTCCCATGGGAATGGCTTTTGCAAGGGCAGGGTGTTATACTGACTTCAGGAGGAAGATGGAAGATTCAGTTCAGCTGGATGGAGTGGAATCTGCTTGTGGCCCCAGGGAATCTGGCTGCCTTGAAAACTGGGAGAGTCTCGAGTTCTTCCAAATTCTGTTCAGTATATCTGTGGCATGCCTCCTTCAACCCTTGCATACTGTCCTGAAACAGCTTTCTTTCGCTGTTTCTGTGTCATTTAGGATTTCCTGACCCGTGGGCACACAGAAGGTGCTTAATAAATGCATAAATGCGGACTCGATTCCATGCAGGACCTTCCAAATCAGTATTTGACTCTCCAGTCAGAGGCTCCTCCTCCTAGGTGCCATAATTTAAGAGAAGAGTCAAGGTGCTAGCCGGAGATGCTGGCCTTGACATTGGCCTGGAAGCCACACAACAGACCCTTGCGTGAGGAGCTGAGTTCTCCAATTGTGTCTAGGACCTTGGGATTGGAAGTTTATTTTGACATTTGAAGCTCCAAAGTGGCAGATCCCAGAAAACCTCTTCTCTGGCTCCGTATTTGTTCTCCAGTTAAGTGGTTGAGTGCAGCTCTTGCAGTCAGCTGGCTCCAGCAGCCTGGGCTCCTCTTGGGGAACTGGGGCCTGGTGGAGGGGGCCAAGGGTGGAAGGAGTGAAGGCCCATTCTGTGCTGCTACTTGTGGGCAGTGGTGGCCTATTAGCCTTGGGGGGAAATCTCATCTCCTGAGCCACCCATTCTGAGTTGCTGGTATTTTTTTTTAACACCCTCCTCCCCGCGGCTTTAGCTTCTTCAGAAAAATACTTTTATAGCTGAGCATCATGTTGTGCCAAGACACAGTCCCACTCAACTACGAAGACAACTGAAGCCAGAGCAGGGGCCTCAGAAGTGAGTCTGGAGCCCGTGTGCGTGAGTCCACACAAGGGCAGATGTGTTCTCATCTCCAGCTCCTATCTCACAACCCCAGGCCCATATGTAGAAGCAAGCTCAGGGCCAGAGTCACACCCAGGTCTAAACGCACAGGGGAATCTGGGAGAGGCTGCTGGAGCTGGAAGACTGCTGTCCTGGAAAGGAGGGGGAGAGGGGGAGGAGGTGAGAGAGTGGTCCAAGAAAAGGGGCCCAGCCAAGAAAGGGTCTAGGCTTTTTTGGCTTCCACCTGCCTCTCTCAAGGACAGAATAGGCCCACCAGAGCCTAGCAGAATGGAGGAAAGGGGAAAAGGGAAGGAAGGGACACTGTTCTAGTTCCTGTGGCCAGATGCTGGTTCTAAATGGTCCCTAAAGTCCATCCACTCCCACTCCTGTCCAGTGTCATACCACTTAATGGTAATGGACACCTCCTTTCCTGGCTTGGGACCACACTTGATTTTGTGAATTCCTCTTCTCCATCCTAGTTTACTGGCTCCAGCTGTTTGGTCCTGATATTGGACTTTGCACACCAACCC